>NC_142655.1:56271578-56586973 GCF_055504915.1 Nelumbo nucifera
AGAGAAACTTTTGGAAGGGAAGCAAAAATTGGACATGCACCCCTCTAACAGAAAAAGAACAAAAACAGCAATAGTAAAAAGCAATAATAGCCATGACTGACCATAAATCAGATCTGAAAAGGTGTCTCAACACTACTAAACCCCAACAAGATAACTTGTTCACTAGGTGGTCTTCTATGGACATTTTCAAACCATTTGATAGGCTGAAATGAGTGAACTAAATGACTTGTAACTCTGTCTTTTAGTAAATGTTATTAAGTAGGTTACAAGGGTCCCGAGTAAGAGAGCCCCAGGACCCAGCAAAAGTCCCCCTCCCTTAGATTGACCAACGTTGCGGGGACTTGTAGGCGCAGATAGGCGCCATGCAAGATGAGCTTAGGCAGGTCAAAGAAGGCCGAGGTGATGCGTCCACCATTCAACCAGCCTCGTCGACTCGGGCGGAGGCCTTTGTCAACTCCACCTTGGAGCCCCTCCCACCAAACTTCAAAGCACCTACTCTCAAAACTTATGACGGGAGCACAGACCCAGAGGACTATTTGGAGAGTTTCCGTGCCCTAATGCTCCTCAACGGCTACTCCAACGTGCTGATGTGCAGGGCCTTCCGGACCACTTTCAAGGGAGCAGCTGGCAGATCGTTCTCAACACTTCCACCTTTGTCCATCAGCTCCTAGGATTAGTTTGCAGATCTCTTTCTGGGGCACTTCATGAGCAGCCAACAATGCCAGAAGACTGTCATTTCCATGATGTCCATTAAGCAGAAACACGGGGAAAGCCTTCGAGATTATATGAGAAGATTCAATCAGGAAGAACTCGAAGTTAAGGACCTGGACCCCTCGGTATCTATGACTGCCGCCATCAATGGCCTTCGTCTAGGACCCCTCAGCTGGTCCATCTCCAAAACCCCGCCCAAAAACAAGGTGTTCCTGAAAAAGGTACAAAAGTACAAGAGTAGCTAACGAGGCCGAGGCCAATAAACACCTCGAGAACTCAGAAACGGATCCCAATGAAAAGAAGAGGAAGGATAGAGACAGGCCGGCCGATGGCCCAAGCAATAAGAATAAGGAGAAGGTCGTCGACCCCATCCTTCGACAATTACACTCCCTTGAACGCTTGCTGAACTCACTGCTATGTGGCGCGATCCTCTCGGCCAACGTATCTAGGTGCCCCTAGGAGGTTTGGAAGGACCAACCCTCAGGACAACTGGTAAAAAAGAATTTCTTCTTCCAATTATGAATGGTCGATGGGTTGTCCACTACTTTTCCCCATCAACCTTGGAAATACCATAGCCCTAAGCCATCGGGATGCTTCCTTAAAGCAAATAGGGCCCAAAATATGTCCACTATTATGGATACCCCTCGGAGATGAGCCATCACCAAGACAGCCACAATCGTCCTAACATCGTTGGGAGCAAGTTGGCTAAGGGTCAGCTTGTAGTGGTTCAATAACTCAAAGATCAAAGGATGCAAGGGAAAACGCAGCCCAAAGTGATGGTAATGCTCATGGACACACACCTCACCCTCAGGGCAGCACCACGGCCAATCACCAACACAGGGGACTCTAATCCTATAGTCCCCCGAAATGAAATACTTCTCGGAAAGAGCCCTAATCTGTTCCCTACCGAGAATATTGTCTAAGTTAGAGCAAGGTTAATGCTCCAACCTAACACCTCGGACGTCGGCCTCGGCCTCCCCCTCTACCATTAGCCCTCCCATCTCTTTGGCCTCCACGATCTCTGAAAGTGCCACCACGTTCCTTGGGGCATCTTCTCTATGAGAAACCACAAAGCAATGCTGAAGGACACAGCCCCTCAGCCTCATTGACCCAGTTCTCTCATCATTGGAGCCAAAGCATTGTTGGTCGCACTCAGCCCTATGAGACATGACCCTCTCCTGGAGGACCTCCACACTAGATGCTCGAGTGGTGCCCTCGGAGCTGCTACTATCACTCCCACTACTACTTGAAGTAGAGGACCTACTCGGATCACTCCAATCGGGAAGAGAATAGGCCTCACGGCCAGAATCAGAAGTCGACATTGTGGAAGATGGGGCCATAACGAAGTGACAACTGGTTGGATAAAGGACTAGAAAATAGCCTAATGGGAGCCGAGGTGGTCTAGGGAGACTTCAAGCGAGCGCATTGTGGAATATAAGAGAACCTTCCCCATCTTCCCCCTCCTTTTAAAGGAAAATGAACCGTAGAGATTCACTCCATCCGATAGCCACAAGTGAATCGCCTCGCCAGCCAACGCCAACAACCTCCACATGGCTCGACCTCAAAAGATGAAACGGCGTTGAGGCCCGAAGCCGATTCGTCCATCAACTCCCCAGCTCAGCATACGCCAAACCGGCGCGACAATTCGAACACCTGCCCCGTACACTGTCTCTAAGCAATAGAAGCCAGGCTCATCTCGAATATGATTTTCAATCACTCAATCCGATGTTCGTCCCAGACACGGTTGTCAAAGTCAAAGAAAGAACACTCGTACGAGACACGGTGACTCAGCTACAATCACGACCATCAGTTCTGATCGCAACTCGTGAACATTAAAGCTCTGCAAGACTCACAAACATTAAAGCCCGCGAGTCAGCATGAATCACTTGGTACCCTCGGCCTCAGCCTCGAAAATGAGGGGCAAGTGATATGGGTATATTTGGTCGGCTCGCCAGATCCTGACACATGGCATTGGACAGGGGTATTACCAACTAGCAACTATTCATTAAGGGCACTCAGGTAATTTCCGCCCTTAATGGTTCATCGAGCACTTAATGTGGGTGCACATCCTAGGTGCACTTACTCCTGGGCCAGTAGCATGGGATCGTGACCGGCCTATGCCCCTTCGTATCCCCTTACGTGACAACGATACACAGAACGGTTACATGTTGTGCATTACTCGCCTACCAGGCAACTCCTACTATAAAAGGGACACTGCAACCAGAGGTACACACACTTACTGAAGCTATCACTTGCACCCTTGTGGTGATCAATATTCTCCTTGAGCCCTCGGCTAACTTGACTGTCAGAGTCCCCGCCCCTGGGAACATTCCTGGGCCTCAGACGTCTTTTGACTATTGATAGGTGGGACATCAGCCTTCGGACCTCGGAAATTACTTGGCTACCCTCGGCTCCAAATTTGGCAACATCACCCCCCCTTTTGGGTGGCCGAAGCAAGAGATGAATGTTCCACCTGTTGTGTAGAAACATCCATCTTCATTTCATTCCTCCTAATCTCTTCATTTCTAATCAAATAGAAAATATGTTGCAGGTTAAGTAGTTTCTCCCTCCCTAAAATCTAAGATCTAATGCTTTCATACAAAGAATCAAGTCTAGCAAGAAACTTGAACACCCTTCCTTCTTCAACTTGTTTTAAATACATCTCTTTATCCTCTGAATCTTTCCAATCAACAATAAGAGGGTGGTCAAACTCCTCCCACGGTCCCTCAAGTGTGGAAAAATAAGTCACAATAGACAGATTCCCTTGAATCAATGCTGCAATGTATCTATGCACATAAACAATTCAGGAATAGACCATATAGCCCTTTTGGTAATTCTCAAGCTCTTTTTGAATCTATGCACACAGGGTATACAATTTAGGAGATGCACAACTTTTGATTGGGCACTGCACAACTCCTTGTGCAGATCTGGTTTGTGTTTTGTCTAATCATTGCTGCAATGTCTTGGGTTAACTTGTACACCCTTGCATTGTTTTTCCTCTGTCCATAAGTGTTGGACAATTTTTCCCATATCTTGTGAGCAGTTGGATAATATTGGACTGTCCTAGCAATCTTAGGTGTCATGGAGGACAATCAAGACATGAAAGTAGCATTTTCCCTACACTTTCCATATGAGTCTTCCTACATCTTTGGTTCCTTAATCTGATCATTGATATACCCCAACAATACAGAAGTTGTGATATGAAGATTTGCAGAAAAAGACAATTCCTCGAAATTGTATTCATCCAACTTCACATCGGTAACTTGAAAACTAGGTTAATTAGGATTCTCCATGTTGAAGAAACCCTCACTTGACTTTTGGATTATATGTTGGGAAACCACAACCCAAACACCAACAAGAGTAAATAAAAAAGAGCTTGGGCTGCATCACTGATCAAACACTTAAGAGTTGTAACTCCTACTTTAACCATACTATTCTACTGTCAATAACCCAGAAAACTTCTGGGTCTGCTGTGTTTGACAGTCCAGCATCTATACCTGCATCACCAGGTCTCTCTAGTAGTCATACTTGAAACCCTAAAAAGATGAGACTAGAATTAGGGCCTTCAAGAGGAAAAAAGAAAGGAACAACCTAAATAGAAGAAAAGAGAAAAAACTGAGCAGGATCTAGGGCGGATTTATTATTCCAATGCCATGAAGATTCTTAGCCCTAGATTAGAGAAAAGAAGGGAGAAGAGAAGATAAGAGGAAATTTGAGAAAAGGGGGCGGAAACTTATTCCTCTCCGGTCCCTTGTTGTTATTTAAATGAGAACACTGCATAAATACAAGGATTGACAAGCATGCCCCTGCTTAGGTGACACCAAGATACAGACATAAAACACAAGAAATAATAAGCCCAAGCCCCATTACACCCAGTAATAAAAAACAAATACATAACATAAATATAATAGGCACAAGCCCATACTATTAAGTCCTACAACACCTAATATGATGTTGATGCACTCTTTTCTCCCCATTTTTGATCTATCAAAATTTTCCCTTCATGACTTCCTCCACTAGAAGTGTTGTCATTCTTATTTTGATGGTTTTACTTGGATATGGATGGAGTAGAACTCTGCCAGTGTGGTTTTGTCTTGCACTAACAGTGCCAAGCCCCACACAGGATGAGGGTTGTGTCAGGTTGGCAGCTGGCATTAAAACTCATGCCAAACTCTTATGAACATGAATAAGGATGGATAAGATTATAAATCTGATAGTCCTCACAAGTTCAAATAAACTTCAGGCCAAGCCACCTAATGGAAAGAAAAGTAAATAACCATCCAGAAAAAAACTATCAATGAGAAAGGAAAAGCAAGATAGGAGAATGTTCTTCAACTTATTTCTTTTTCTTTTTCTTTTTCTTTTTATTTTTTTGATAAATAGTTCTTCAACTTACTTCAACCTAAATCTTTACTTAGCTATTAAATTAAAAACTTTCCTTCAAAATAAATCAAAATACTCCATATTCATGTCAGTGAGAAGAAATACCTGGAAGTACATCCGGTACAAGAGAACGTCTGATAAGTAGTGGAGGCTGAGGATATAGACGAAGAGCCTCCACAATAATAAGCCGTATGTACCTGCAAGCAGAGTCAGAATTTACAACATTTAGAGCAAGGAGTTCTTAATAAAAATATAACATCCCAAAGTGTAGAAATTATGCATCTTAGTTTATGAACAAAGCTATCTAATTCATGGAGAAAGAAAGAAGAAAAGAAACAGAAAAGGCCAAGGCAAGGAGCAATCCAATGGTAGTATGGAAGCTCAAAGAAAAATAATATGAAAATTATGAAAAGCAAACACAGAAGAATATGGTGTTTTAATCTTGTCAAAAATATAAGAATGTTGGAGTTTACTGATGAGAATAATATGCCTATCAGCCTATGCTTATTAAATTTGGTGATAGTGTTCTCATTAACAGATCTTGACATCTCCCAATCCTAGTAGAGGTTAATCTGTAAAAAGTGTATATGGGTACTACTAATAACAAAGTGAGGATAGAAATGTAAAATTTAAGAAAGAATAATTTAGTTATAAGAAATCAAGTGAAAATGTGAAATTTGAGAGAATAACTTAATTGTACAAAACAGAGTAGAAGATCAATAAAAATCAGCAAGGTTAGAGAAGTAAAAGAAAGAAGGAGAAAATTGGACTTATCAGTTAAGGCATGCCTAGGACATTGTCCTTAGGTAGAATTCCACCTCCTCTGGATCAAGTCCAGTGCATACAGGTATTGTAAGCATCTTGCTCCAGGATTCAACAGCCCTGGTGGCTCCTAGTAATCGTGCACTCAGAAATACTAGATCATACAAACCGCAACAATCTTCCGTCTTGATTGATGTAATGCATGAGAATGAAGAAAGATAACGAAGACAATTGTAGAGAAAGAATTAGGAGAGAAGAATAATTTTTCTCTGTGTTAGAACTTAGAAAGATAGATCCAATGGCATCTTGTGATAATAGACACCAAATAAAGAAAAGGCACCTATGAAAGGTTACCAAACTTAAAATCAAAAGACACTTTATAAGAAAGAAATTACAAATGAATAGTTGCCAATTTTGAAATGAAAAGTCATTAGCTTAAAACAAAAGACATGTTTAAAGAAACCTTATTGATAAAAGGTCACTAAAATTTAATTTTAAATTATAAACTATTTAAAATTATTTTGGGTAAATTATAGATTTGTTGGAATTTGCAAGCATGTGAGAAAACAAAAATACCCTTATAAAACTTTTGAATCACATAATTAAAAATAAAATAAATGCAACGTGATCTAGCCTGGATTGGTTGTCATGATAACTCTCTTTGCCCACAATACTCTTTAGGAGGATAGCATCATCAAGTTCTCACCAAACACCATTTTTATCGTTAACAGATCAGAAAATATTTTATTAAAATTTTCAAGAAAAATATAGCAAGAGTGCAGAAAAAAATAATACAGAACAGACAAAATGGCTCACCCAATCCAGATTTAAAGCACTACACATTGCCTATCATGCAATGCCTAGTAGCACCCAATACAGACCATAACTTACCACTGATTCAAGTGAAAGATTTAAGGGAAATATGTGATATCTACATGTAAATAAATAAATAAATAAATAAAATTCATCAATGGCAATTACTTATAAAATCTCTTTCAACCATGATTTTTAGTTATTAGAATGATTGCAATCTAACATCAAAGGGTATTTTTGATCAATAACTATGAGTATTTTGAACAATTATAAATTCACAGGTGCTTGCACATGTCTAAATAAGGTCTCACAACATACCATATATTTAACAGAACTTTAACTCCTATATTTGGTTCCCATCCTCTCGTTCACAAAAGAAGTCTTTTTGTGTGTGTGTGTGTTAGGTAGTGCAGACAAGCCATTTTGAAACACAACTGGTTTGCAACAGAATTTCATAGAAACTAAAGTTTTAGTGACCTACTCCAGTTTCTTTAGACATTCAAAAGTTATTGTCCTCTGACCAAGTACAGAATCAATTTCCTCTTGAGCTTTCTTCATTTTGGATGGATTCTGCATTGAAGTGATTCAGTATACATTTAGAATGAACAAAAGGCAATATGAATTTGTAGGACCTCATTCTGGAGATGGAGGCTTGTCATTAGAAGGCATATAGAAACATACTTGAGCGAGGAGAAAAACAGCCCATGTAAGAACTGCAGCAGTTGTTTCATGTCCAGCAATAAGCATAGTCATCAGGTCATCCCTGAGCTGTAAAGACGTCAACCTAAGAGATCATGACAGAATACAAGCATGCAATAAATGAAATTATAGTTATACTCTGGAATAATTCAGAAATTATTATAAGACACTTGATTCAGGACCTGTAGAAATCAATTCTCTACCAGATCCTCCAAGGCCATTTCTTGCATATGTATAGAAAGCAGTCTCCACACAACATTGGACAAGTTCCAAGAGAAGATACTTTAAAATCGAAAAAAAATAGAAAAAAAAAATTCTACTCATCAATCCAATATCATTCCTTTATAGTTTATGGGATGGAATACGGTGGATCACAGATCCCTCTGTACCAATGATAAGGTTGATCAAAGATATCTGGGGTCTTTGATGGTTGGACTGGATACAGACCAAACCTTCAGCACTTTTAGCATGAAGTAGCCACTCTCAGACATTAACCCATATTCCCATGCTTATCAGCAGGAGATTTTACCATGGCACCAAGCAAGGCCCCTAACCTGAAACAAGTACTCAATGCTTAAAATATTACCATCTTGGAATATTGGAGAATATATGTTTACCTGACGATCATCAACATCAGCTCCCCGCATATCAACTAGAAAACGCAAAAGGCTTGCATCCTGCACTACCCAAAAATAAGGTCAAAAAGAAGAACAAAGAGCATAGGATAAGAAATCAGGAAGAAAAATAATACTAACCTTCAGATTTAAGTAATCTCTTTGTTGCAGCTTTTCAACATCTGTTTCCTGCCACAGATTCATAGGATAAGAAATCAGGAAGAAAAGAACATATCACTGTTTCTACCTAGAGGTAAGAAAAGGGGAAAACAAAGATAAACATCCATACTTTGAACCTTGGACGGTATGTCTGTTTTATGAAGTAAGAAGATTTCAGTTCGGCTAGGGTTTTTGGACCTCTGTTACTAACAGATATTCTGAAGACTATTTGTATGGAATTAGTTTGGTGATTTTCTGCTTGGAAATCTGCTATCTTCCCTTCTTCGTGTACTGTTACAGTTTTCTGGTGAGGTTTTTCCTCTGTTACAGCTTGTCTAGTGTTTGTGGTGGTTGTAGTTCCTTTAAAAATGGCCACTGGAGATTCAGCATCTTCTGGTATTACTTCTTCCCAAGGAAACCTGAATGTAGGGATGGACAGCATGCACTTTCCTATGGTGATTACTCCCTTAGATGGGTTAAACTAATTAGAGTGTTCCAAAGGTATCAAATTGGATGTCACAGCTGGGGAAAAGCTGGTTACATCAACGGAAAGTCAAGGGGCCCAAATCTGGGTCTACAAAACATGAAAAATGGAACCAAGAAAACAGTACAGTATGTCTTTGTTGTTGGGTTCCATGCTGCCTCATGTATGAAAGAACTTCTGGGTGGACAATGTAATCTGAAGAGCTATACTCGAAGTAGCAAAGAAGAGAAGAGAACCACAGAACTGAAGAGAATGTCGAACTGTACTAGCCAATCGACCAGTCCTTTATTTATAGATGAATATAGTACAAGGTACAAGAAATTACTGGGATGCCCCTGATTAGTGATGGGACACCCAGATAACTTAAATCATTAAACAGGATTAGGCCCATTAACACAGGCCCAGTTACAAGATAAGTTAAACATAACAATGGGCTAATAAGAACTCTTATCAGCCGAACATCACTCTAACATTCTAACACACTGCATGTGAAATTTGGGAACAAGTTAAGGTAACTTACTTTGAACAAAGACACTATGCAAAAATCTACCAACTACAGGCAAAGTCCTCTACTTGCAAACTGGGTGACCATAGTCTTTATACTTATTATTCAATTCTTACGTTGGTTTGGAAGGAGCTGGACCACTATTAGAATATAGAATAGAAGAGTGATGATGATGCCAAAGCTTATAAGAAGCTTGTATACCAACAGTGCGTCTTTGCTTTTCTATTGGGGTTGAACCCCATCAATGAGTCTCTCCTTGTTCAAATTTTGGGAAGTAGTGAACTTCCCTCAATTCAAGAGGTGTACGCATTGATTCAATTAGAAAAGAGCAGAACTTGGTGACTTCTTCTGAGGGGGAACAGCCGAGTGATTTAGCTACAAAGGGAGGCAAATATGGAGGGAAGAATAGTGACTAAGAAAAATGGTGATAAGGATAAATTGTGGTACATTATCAAATCTGCCATCCTACTTCCTGTCTCTTTTCCCAATGCCGAGGAAAGTGGCCCAGAAAGTGGAAAATCTGTTGAGAGATTTCCTTTGGAAAGGGTGGGAAGAGGAGAAGAAGATTCACTTGGTTAGCTGGGATCAGGTTTGTGCCCCTAAAAGAAAAGGTGGTCTCCGGGTCAAGAGAATGAAAGTCTTTAATAAGGCTCTTCTGGGTAAATGAATATGGAGATTTTGTAAAGAAAGAGATAGTTGGTGGAGAAGTATGGTTGCAGCCAAATACAACACAGACTATGGGGATTGGGTGACAACTGCTTCTATGACCTCTCTGGCGTGCTCCATCTGGAAGGTAATCATGGAAGTCTTCCCTCTGATAAATAGGGGTCTTTCGGTTAAGCTGGGAAATGGACAAAGGGTAAAATTCTGGAAGGATATTTGGAGCAATAGTAGATCTTTAGCAGAGTTATTTCCTTAGTTGTACCAGATTGCAGAACATCAAGATATTTTGGTGGCTGACTGCTGTGAGGTCCGAGACCACATCCAGGTTTGGTGTCCTTTCAGAAGAAATTTTCAAGATTGGGAGCTGGACCTTGTTTCTAATCTGCTGGAATTGTTGTCCAACCAGAACCTGCACTTGCTGGAAGATGGCACCTGGAACTGGAATTGGTGTAATGATGGTATATTCTTTGTTAACTCCTTTGCCAGAAACCTTGCAAGTGGTCTTCAAGCTGAGTTTCCAGCTGAAAAAGTCTGGTGTCAGGTTGTCCCTTCAAAGATAAGTGCTTTGCTCTGGGACATGGCAATGAACAAGTGTCTCATCAAAAAGAATCTGGTGAGAAGAGGAATCCTGCTCCAGGACCTGTTCTGTGTGTTCTGTAATCAAGTGGAATAGATAGTAACCACCTATTTCTGCACTGCTCTGTTTCCACTACAATCTGGAACCACTTCTTGTTCCTCTGGCATCTCCACTGGGCTATGGCAGCAACTGTGTGATCTATTGTGGTGTTGGGAACAAAGAGGACTGTCCGAGGTAGCAAAAAGTGCATGGTCCTCCATCCCTGCTGCAGTAATCAGTACCATTTGGGCCAAAAGAAACAGCAGAATCTTCAAGAACAAGCATAGTGAAGTGGATCAACTAATTTCCTTTATTTTCGGGAAGTTAGTCTCCTGGACAGCTGCTGTGAAAGGGGTCCAACCAGGTCTTGGGGCCCAGCTGATTTCTGGTCATATCTTGTAATGTATTCTTGGTTTTGGGCCCCAGTTATGTTGGTTGACAGGCCGGTTATATTCTGTAATCTGGTTCTCTGTGAATAATATTTACCTTACCTTTTTCAAAAAAAAGTAAATTGTGGTGCACACATTGCCAAAGGTCCAGACATACCCAGGAGACTTGTTGGCAGCTTGGGAAGCCCGAGTGGGCTGTCAAGAATCAAGGTTCTAATATACCTACCCCAAATAAGTATAATTCTGCAAATCTGGCCACTCAAGAGTCTCAAAATAACAGCTCGACTGCTATTTTTGGTTGGTCTTAAGGAGGACATTATCAATTCCTTCTCTGATCACCTAGAGCTTTATGGTAGGACCCTCCAACAGATGGATAACTCTATTCCTACACCTTCTACTTCATTTGTGTCTACATCAGGTAACTGTGCTTTTGCATTTATGTGTCTACCCAAGTTCCTGATTCCCCTTGGATTATTGACTCATGGGCCTCTAACCATATGACTAGTACAAGTTTGTTTTCAGCCTTTACTCTCCTTTTCAGTAGGGATAAAGTGAGATTGACAGATGGATCTTTCTCTACCATTGCCAGTTAGGGATAAAGTGTGTATGCCCTCAACTTCAACTGATGTATTGTACACACGATTATTATGAATAAAAGTTCATTTATTCATTTGAAATGGGTTTGTTTACTGAATCACTTCGTAGTACATAGTAATATCATGTATGAAGCCACATGGTTATTACAATATGGACTTGAATGTTCAGAACCAATGGATAGGCTTGGGGAGTTTATTCGAACAAGGTTGTCATTCTCACACTGCTCAAGGTAGTGGAGTAGTGAGTATCAGCTGCTCAGGTTGTGACCTAAGGTATAAGAGTGAGTGATTGCAATAAATATTGAACTGGACCAAACGCAATGTGTTCCTAGAGTTGATATTGGTATTAAGCTGAGTATCAGACACGTCTACCTTTGATATGCAAACCAGTGAGATCCTGTTATTGTCAAATACCTAGATATGTAGGGATTTTCAAGAATGGGATGTCAACAGACGATCAATGTTATAGGATCTACCACCATGTTAGGACAGAGAGAATGCACTGTACAGCTTCCTACTCCTACGACTGCTATTTAACTTTGCTAATAGTGGGATTGCATGAATCCTCTATTAGGATTCATTAAAGGTGGAAGTTGGACATTATTAGAGTCAACTGTAGAGGGGTAGTTTGGTCATTTTGTTTTATGTTAAGAGTGTGATGCAATATCTGTTATATCCTGGTTTAAGTGTTGTGTCACACACTAAAGTAAGGGCGCAACTATCTTTATGTTTTAATTAGAAACCTATAAATATTATCTAGCCGACTAGAGAGAGATATCTTCTCTAATTCAAACCAGCCTTTCTCTTTTACTTCTTCTTCTCTTCTCTTCTCTTCTTTCTCTCTTCTTTCTTTTTCCTCTGCTATTTTAGAACTAAAGCCAGTATAGATCTGAATTTGTTCATGGTATCTAATCTACCAAGATTTTTTATCACCCTTTACCCTAGGTTTTTGCAGATTTCTCATTGATCACTTGGAGATTAGCAGAATGGATGAAAAGGAGTGATTGTTTTCTTCTAAAGGTTCTCATGCCTCTCGTTGGTGGTGCAGTGGTCGTTTCAGGTGGTTGATAGAAAACCCTCTAATTGATGGATCTGTTTCAGGAAGTGCAGTGAACAGACGAGTGAAAGTCTGATTTGTGTGGTTCAATAGGTGGGCTGCATGGGTGTTACAGTGTGAAACAGGTATTGATTGATTGCAGACCTAGTGCTATGTGTATTTGGGTGGTTTTGTGGTGTTGAAAGTGAAGAACAGAAGTGACTGTTATTGCTGAAAACTGTGACAGTAGATGTTCTCAGCAATAATCAGCCATTAGCGTGCAATGTGGCGACTAGTAAGTGAGGTAGTGTGACGTACTAGTGAGTGAGTTTTTTTTTTTTTTCATGCCAGCTAGAAATAGTAGTGAAGACAAGTCTAGTGTTATGATTTCCCTCGATTACTTGAATGTGTAGATGACCTCTACTAAACTGAATGGTGAGAATTATGTGCCTTGGGCTAAATCTATTGAAGTTTTTCTAAGAGCTAAGAAGAAGGTGAAGCATGTGAAAGAAGAAAAACCCCTAATTGATTCTCAGGGGTACAATGAGTTGGAACAAGAAGATGCACATATTATGACATGGTTATGGAATAGCACAGAACCCAAGATTAGTGTGAACTTTATGTTCTTAGATACAGCCAAGGATTATTCTATTTCTTTCTTTCCACATTTCCCAGCAAATGACGAAAGGGACACAGGTCCAAACAATTTTTGCTTTAACATTTCCTCCACATGTTGGCCATTGGGAAAAGATTTCCCCCAGGTTCCTTGGCTCCACAATATTAGTTGTAAGACAGCCCTATCCCAGTTAAACCATGTAACATTAACTTGTTCTCTTCCCTAGTAAATCAACTCCTTCCTTTAAGAATATTAAAATTTCAATTTTAATAATGCCATGTAAAACCCACCAAGTCTTTGTCTCACCTGCATAAGCACATCATCTGATCTTCCTTAATCATGTACCCTCTTAAATTCTGGTCACTAATACCAGTTTCTAGGACCAATACAATGACCAATCTGTTCCTCATCTGAAGGAAAACACCAATCAATATACCAAAGGATCTTGTTACATACAATCTCCTCCCCATCCGAATCCATCCCTTCTGCTCTAACTGAAATATGAAGCTTACTCCTATCCAAACACGCCCTTCATCTCATAGATCTCCTTATAGCTTCATGCCCACCATGACGCATGGTATTGTGATTCTTTGAAGTGGGAATGGTATCTTCTCCTTCAACTATGATTCACAAAATAAATATCTGCTTACAAACCTACAGCTTCACAATGTGCATAGAAGAACAGCTAGATGTCTCCCTACCCCACTAAACAGAAGATATATGGAATTGACTATTACCACCTCAAGGCTTCAGGATAAATGCTAACAAAACCTCCAAGACCATTGTCAATAGCCACAAAAAGTGGCCCTGTGTCATGCATGCTTTCAGACATCATGAACCATTCCATTATCGACCACCAGGTCCATGGGACAAAAGCACTGCCAACATGAGAGGAAGACAATGGTCCACCAGAAGATCAAGGAAATTGAACATTTACAAGTTTCTAACTCTCTCAAGGAACTGAACGGTATCTAACTTTGATTGGAAAATAAACAAGAAAAGCTCACCTCCTAACTCCTTGACTGAAGTTTGCCTTGGAAGAAAAAACACCAAGCAGGAAAATAGAAAAGATTTTTGAAACTCCTACATGTTCCTCAACCCTCTTCGTAACATCATACACCTAAATTGATTCCATTCCTCCTCTAATCCAATGTTTCCACCAAGAAAAATCCAACTACAGCATCTTTTAAGCAACACTTCAAAAATATTCCCCCTCCTCTATTCAAGCTATTGCTAACCAGGAACCAAAGTCACTGAAGTGCAAACCAAAACATTTTCTTGGAATTTTCTATTAATGATGAGGGATTGCTATATCTGTTTTGAGAATGCTATGTCTGTATTCTGAAACCATGCACAGTTTACAATTAAATCAGGGATTTCTCAAAAACCTCAAGCAAATGCGTGTACCATCATAGTGTAATTTGAATAAGTCAAATTTTGTTATATTGTAGTCTCAGACACTGTCTTCTTTCTGCAATAAGTCTAGGGGCAATAATATTGACACAGGCAATATGTTGAAAATTATATTATTTATCAATGTAGGATCATTCATACACCTTATCTATATTCCCCTGCCAATAAATTTACCATAGATTGTATGAAATGAATTTTATATGTGAATACACCAATAGGAAAATCCTGAAATGACAACGTGCTTCCAACAAATAAACAATGGCAAAGACATTGATGTTTCCCATTGACTTAGAGAAAGTTAAATACATTGAACATTCAGCTCAAATTTCTTCTTACCTCCCTGGTCTTTTTAGCATTACTTATAAGCCCATCAAGACAGTCATTAATAACCTTAAGATCATTTTGGAACTTTCGCTGCCTGGGAACCACCCACCTAGCTAAGGGAAGTTTCCAATAAGGAATATAAAAAGTTGATCTGTGTTCAGCTTCAAAAAGAGTACCATAGACTGCCTGCAGTATATTTTGGAGAAGCAAATTAAAAATTTATTCTAGACAATATCATTAACTTCAATGCAAAATTCAAAGTGAAAACAAGAGGGCTTCCATGCAAAGGGAGCTATAAGATAGAGTGAAATGGTGAAACAGAATTTGTGTAGCCAACCAGATATGGTTGTAATGAGCCTTTCCTGAGTTGATTTGAGTACATGAACTAGAGGATAGTCAAAAATATTGACCTAAAAAGTTAACATTTTTACATGAAGCAAAAACTATAAATAACAACATAATGGAAGTTTTAGAATTCACTGAACCAAACCTTAATCACAGGAGATTCTTTCGTGACAGAGCCGAAGTCATAGTTAAACACACCAAGCCCAATAATATCAAGTGCCAAACTTGAAAACTCTGCTTCAAGATCTAACACAATTTCTTCAGGCAAGTTTTCTCTTTCAAAAAGTTTCTCAAACTTTGATATGGTTCGTTGTGAGCAATCAGTAAATATTCTGACCATAGCTTCCAAGAATGAAGCATGGAACCCAGGAGCAATAACTGTAATTTATGGGAATGGAATTCAAATAAGAATGGCTAAAACAATATCAAGCTCCAAAATTAGAGAGCTACGAAATAAGCTCCAAATACTAGAAGCCAGAAGAAAAGAAGAAAAAAAAAGAATATTTATTCTTGTTAAAGTGAACCGAATAGGGGTAGTTTAGTCATCTCATGTTTGTTAAGTACCTTGCTTATGTGGCAGTTTTATTAGATATACTCTGCCCACACTTAAGTAAGGGCAGTTTAGTCTTTGTAAAGGTTATTAGAACTTAATAAACATTAAGGGGTCGAATGAACAGTGAACGAATCAGTTTTGACTAAACCCTCCTGTTCTTTCTTTCTCTTTTCTTCTTCCTTCTCTCCTGGTTCGGGTTACTGTAGCTGCATTCGAAACAATTCTGATACCTTAGAGCTATAAACTAGAGCCATTAATTTAGACAGAAGACTGTCAGAGTTCAAACCTGAAGCATACAATAGGAATCCATAAATAGAAACAAAGTAAAATGAAATAAAATAGCACAAGATTAGATGAACAAGTCAGAAGTACTATAGATATGAAACCTAGTAGGTAGACTATGGTTTCTATAAGATATGGCACAAAGGTGTGAAGTTGAACCTCTCTTTCTCTTCTTACATTTAATCTCTCTTACTCCATTTATATATTGCTCCAAGTCTCCACTTGATGGTTTAAATTATTTGGAGCAGTCTAAAGGTGTGAAGTTGTTTGTTAAATGGGAAATTTGGGTTACTGGGTACCTCACTATAAAGATTAAGGAACCCCAAGAGGAAGGTGCAGTTCATAAAAGAAGGCAGAAAGAAAAATGCATGATCATGTCATGGCTGCTGTATTCAATGCAACCTGCACTTTGAAAGAACTTCATGCAGGATGAAATGGCCATGGAAATATGGGATCAAACAAGGTCAATATATGATGAATAGAGGCATTTTGTTCATGCATATCAACTTCAAGTGGAATCTTCCTTTTGTAAAACGTTTTTGGGCTGATATTATTCTTGCCGTTTCCTGTCACATTAGTCACAATGTAGTGTTGAATTACCTGATGCTAAGCATTTCCAATGGCTTATTGAAAGGTTACTATGGCTTGATATTGCATATTCCGTTGCAGTCCTAAGCATATGTACTCTCCTAGGACTTCACATCTTGCTGTAGCAGAATGTGTACTTAGATACCTGAAGAAGCACCTTGGGAGAGGATTCCTTTTCTCCAAACAAAGCCACATCAAAGTAGAGGGGTGCATGGCTGTTGATTGGGCAAGATCTATTGATGATGGGCAAACTACCATAGGTTATTGGACCTTTCTAGGAAGGAACTTCGTTTAATGAGTAAGAAACTGTAGAGAGAATGGGCCGAATGGCCCATAGACTTTTTTTATCTTTTTGTTTATATTCTATGCTGTTAATGGGCCTTACTTATGTTATGTTTACTTGAGATTATTCGCCCAGTTAAGGGCCTCTCTGTAATTACTGAAAATTAAGTTTAATGAAAAGGAATTAGGGTGTAAGAGAGGATTACATTCGAAATCTTCCTCTGAACCCTATTTGCCGCCACCTTCTTCTTCCTCTCTCTCTCTTCTTGCTTCTCTTTTCTGCTGTTCTCTATCACTTTTCTGCACTATTTTAATCAGTCCATTTATTTCAGAAGGTTGTTTTTCTTCTTGGTATCAGAGCAGGCTCTCCTTTTCTCTTTTTTCCTTCTCTTTCTTCCCATACACTGTATGGAGAACTGAATCGAATGAGTAGTTAAAATTTTTTCTTCAGACCAGTTGTTAGTGGACTTTTGGAGAGAAGAAGGCTGTCTTTGTCATCTTTCCGACAGTCTCTGGTGTTTTGCCCAAAACCCTAATTAACTGGAGAATTCTACTTGCGGGCCCCACAGGGAGTTTGACCTTGGCGCTCAATGATTAAAAGGCTCCTTATTCTTCATCTTGAAGATCGATACAAGCATCTTAGTGTTCTGTGAAGTCTACAACGAGCGGCTGGATTTTTTCTGTTTCTCCCGGGTTCCGGGTGTGACGTAGTTAATAGGTACAACTACATAGAGGTTGGTTCTCAGCTTCTATTTTTTCCTGCCTTCCTTGATTGTTAATTGAAGTTGTTAGAAGTCCTTTTGGAGTGTTTTTAAGAAGATGGATACCTTGGGAGTTGAAAACAAGCATGTTGCCGAATCCGAACAGGTTCTGGGGGCTCTTGTAGACTCTCTACTGGCTGTGACAACAATCAAGCTAGATGGAACCAATTATCTGGCATGGTCACAATTAGTAAAGATTCATGTTTGCAGCAGAGGCAAGTGGGGGTATATCTCGGGGAGCAAGAAAGCTCATGCAGAAGATGATCCATCTTATGAAAAATGGATGCAAGAAAATTATACTGTCATTGGATGGTTAGTAAATTTGATGCAACCCCAAATCAGTCAACACTATTTATGGATGAATTCAGCAAAGGAAATATGGGATAGTGTTGCTGAAACTTATTCTCAGAAACTGAATGTGGCCAGGGCCAAATAAGCTGAGAAGTGATGTGAATAATTTAAGGCAGGGGGAGAGACCTTTAGCTATTTTCTTCATAATGCTGAAATCCCTTTGGCAGGAAATTGACTTGATGGAAACTGTTATCTGGGAAAGTACTAATGATGTTGAAACGTACAGAAAATTAGTAAAGAGAAACGGAGTTTTTGAATTCTTGACAAGGTTGAATCCCGAGTTTGACATCACAAAACAGAATATCTTAGCCAAGGATAGTGTTTCATTGTCTCAGGCCTATGCCTTGGTGAGTAGTCAAGAAAGCAGGAGACTAGTCCAAGTTCAAGAGGCTGGTTTCAATGACCATTTTGCTAATATGGGGCTGAAACCGAAGGGAACTACAAGAAGTTCAGGTGGTTCAGGAAAGAAGGAAGTTGTTTGTGAGTACTGTAAGAAACCGAAGCATACAAAAGAAGTGTTGGAAACTACATCCAAAGCTTCTTCCTCCTTGTTTCCAAAAAAGACTGATAATGTGAAGATAGGAAGTGCCAATATTGCTACTGGCCCAGATAATGATAGATGCTTAACTGAATAGAGGACTGCTAGTGAACAGTTAGCAATTATGAAGGCAGAATATGAGAAGTATGGAAGGATGATCAGTCACTAAGAGAGTGCAACCTCTTCTTCCAACACTCCGGAAAATTCAACTTGTTCTGCATTTGCTCATTCAGGTATACGGGCTTCTACCAATCATGCAACTATCTCAGGTAATCGTAGGATCCCTTGGATTATTGATTCCGGTGCTTCTGATCATATGACCAGCCTTTCCACCTTGTTTATTTCTTATGATTTGCTTCCTGGCTGTGATAGAATCACCCTAGACGATGGCTCTCTTGCTCCTATATCTGGCAAGGGAGCAATCAAGCTACAGACTCTCTGCAACTTCCTTTTGCTCTTCATGTGCCCAAACTAAATACAAACTTGTTATACGTAAGTAGACTAACTAAGTCTTTGAACTATTGTGTAACCTTTTTTCTTTCCTACTGTTTAGGATCTGGACTCTCAGAAAGTGATTGGGAGTGGCCATGAGGCGAATGGATTATATCTGTTGGATACTCCTGGACAAAGCCAAGGAAAACCTGGGAAAGCTGCCTTTAGATTTATATCTTCAGAGTTTGTCAGTCGGGTCGTGTTATGTCATTTTCGTTTGGGTCATCTTTCTTTTTCTGCATTGAGTCATTTATTCCCATAACTATTTAAGGGAATTAGTTTGTCCAGTCTTCATTGTGAGTCATGTGAGTTGTCAAAACATTGTAGAAGCAGTTATCCTTTGAGTAATAAAAGATCATCTTCTCCATTTCATATTGTGCACTCTGATGTGTGGGGGCCATACCACTTACCCTCTATGGATGGCTATAAATATTTTATCTTGTTTATTGATGATTTTTCACAATATACATGTCTATTTTTTATGAAATCCCGTAATGAAGTTCCTAGACTTGTGAGGCAATTCCATGAATTTGTTCTTACCCAATTTGATATTAGAATCAAAATTTTCAAATCCGACAATGCAAAAGAATACTTTGAGAAGAACCTAACCTGTTATCTCACTGATTTAGGGGTTATTCACCAGAGTTCCTGCGTTAGAACTCCAAAACATAATGAAGTTGCTGAGAGAAAAAACAAACACATTGTTGAAGTTGCAAGGAGTATCCTGTTTGCCTCACATGTCCCTACAAGATTTTGGGGGATGTTGTTCTCACTGCAACCTACCTAATTAACCATATGCCATCCAGAGTGTTGGGTTTTAAGTCTCCTCTTAGCCTCCTTCATCCGGGTAAGGGCCTTTTTCCAATTCCAATTCGTGTCTTGGTTGTACTTGTTATGTACACATTCCAAGTACTAGAGACATAAATTTGAACCAAAGGCCCACAAGTGCATATTCCTTGGTTATGCCTCCACATAGAAGGGTTATTGTTGTTTTGATTCAAAATCTGGAACTTAGTATGTTTCAATGGATGTCACATTTGATGAGTCCTCTCCTTTCTATGATCCTTCTCTGGAGAAGCATTGTTCAAAGGGGGAGAATTTGTCACAGTTGTTTGCTATCCCCCTTCTTGTTCCAGTTGAGTCTTCTTTTGAGCCTCCTTCTATTTCCAATGAATCAATAGAGGAACAGTCATCTCATGCTCCTTCCAATATTCCTATCCCTCCTTCGTTACCTCCTCGCCCTCTCTTTAATCCTAGGTTGTACCAGCGTTAAAGAACTAGAAGTAGATAGATTGTTTCCTCTACATCACAAGAGCCTCCTACACTTCCAGTTACAGAAGAGATAACAAGTACTGATACAGTCACTTTGGAGCCCCCTTCCCAGATCTTGATGTCCCAATTGCTATTAGGAAAGGTAAGAGGAAGTGTATTGCACATTGCATTTCCAAACACCTTTCTTATAGTTTGCTTTCTCCTTCATATTATGCCTATCTTTCTTCTATTGCTTCTAATCCAATACCCAGGTCAGTGTCAGAAGCTCTTACTGATCCAGAATGGAGGATGCTATGAGAACTGAAATTGATGCCCTGCATAAGAATGACACATGGGAAGTGGTTGATTTGCTTGAAGGGAAGGAACCAGTGGGTTGTAAGTGGATTTTCACCATCAAATACCACGCTGATGGCACCATTGAATGGTATAAAGCTAGATTGGTTGCACAAGGTTATACACAGAGATATGGGATTGACTATCTAGATACCTTTGCTCCTGTTGCAAAGATGACATCTGTGAGGGTTCTACTCTCTCTAGCTGCACATTCAGATTGGCCATTTTATCAGTTGGATGTGAAAAATGCATTCCTAAATGGAGAATTACATGGAAAAGTCTATATGCCTCTTCCCTCTTCCACCGAGGATGTATGACACAGATATGGAGGGAAAGGTGTGCAAGTTGAAGAAGTCTCTTTATGGACTTAAACAGTCACCTAGGGCCTGGTTTGAAAGGTTTAGGGCTGCTCTTGTTAACTTTGGCTATATACAAACTCAGTCTGATCATACCCTCTTTGTAAAGAGGAGAGGCACTTTGGTGGTATATCTTATTGTCTATGTTGATGATATAGTTGTGACTCGTACTAATATGACAGGGATTAATGATCTTAAACCTTTTCTTCATACAAAGTTTGAGACCAATGATCTGGGGGAATTGAGGTACTTCCTTGGCATAGAAGTAGCTCGATCTAAGGATGGGATTTTCATCTCTCAACGAAAGTATGTGCTTGACTTGCTCACTGAAACAGGCAAGATGGGTGCAAGACCAATGGCTACTCCTATTGATACAAGTCAAAAACTTTCTACCACAGATGGAGAACTGTTGAAAGATAAGGAAGTCTTCCAAAGGTTACTTGGGAAACTGCTCTATCTTTGCATGACTCAGCCAGATATTGCATATGCTGTCAGTTGCATTAGTCAGTTCATGCATGCCCCCAAGGACACTCATATGGCAGCAGCAAAACGAATTGTGTGTTATTTAAAAGGGTCTCCTGGAAAGGGAATCTATTTGCTAAGCATGGTCATATGAAACTGGAGGCTTACACAAATGAGGTTTGGGTCGGAAACATTGATGATAGGAGGTCAACTTCTGGGTACTATAGCATGGTGGCAGGTAATATTGTTTCTTGGAGCAAGAAACAATCAGTTGTTGCCAGATCTTCAGCTGAGGCCGAGCATAGAGCCATGGCTCATGGAATCTCTAAGTTACTTTGGCTTCGACCCTTGATGGAGGAACTGGGTGTTGAGTATGATAAGCCATTAATGTTATATTGTGATAATCAGGCTACCATCAACATTGCTCACAATCCAGTGCAACATGATAAGACTAAACATATTGAAGTCAATAGACATTTTATCCGAGAAAGAGTGGCTTCTGGAGAAGTTTTCTGCCGTTTATTTTTTCTGAAGAACAGCTAGCTGACATCCTTACCAAGGGAATCCCCAAGGTTAAACTTCAGCATGATACTGGCAAGCTGGGCATGATTGACATCTATGCTCAACATGAGGGGGAGTGTATAGAGAATGAGCCGAAGGGCCCATAGACTGTTTTTTATCTTTTTGTTTATGTTCTATGCTGTTAATGGGCCTTACTTATGTTATGATTACTTAAGATTATTCACCCAGTTAAGGGCCTCTTTGTAATTACTGAAAATTAAGTTTAATGAAAAGGAATTAGGGTGTAAGAGAGGATTACATTCGAAATCTTCCTCTGAACCCTATTTTCCGCCACCTTCTTCTTTCTCTCTCTCTCTCTCTCTCTCTCTTCTTGTTTCTCTTTTCTGCTGTTCTCTATCACTTTTCTGCACTATTTTAATCAATCCATTTATTTCAGAAGGTTTTTTTCTTCTAAAACATAAAGGGGTGGCTAGATCAAGCACCAAGGCTGAATATCAAGCTGAGATCTAGTGGATAAAGAATGTTCTAGCTGTATTGGGTTTCCTTATGCTGGGTTCTATGTCCTTGTATTATGACAACAAAGCTACCATTGGTATAGCTCATAACTCAATTCAAAATGACAAGAGAAGCATATAAAAGAAGATAAGCATTTCATCCGAGAGAAAATTGATGGGGCAAAATTTGTCTTTTTTTCAAGTTCCAAAGGACAATTTGCTGATGTATTTACCAAGAGTGTAACTACCTTACACCATCATGAGCTATGTGACAAGTTGGGCATGAAAGACGTGTATGACCCAACTTGAAGGGGAATGTTGAAATCCTAGATTTAGGCACAAGGGCATTACTGTCATTTCATTTCCTGTTAGATAACAACATGCATAAGAATGTGTGGGCACTGCCATACCTAGTTTTGAACTCTAAAATTCACTAAATAACTACTTTTCCTAATTAAGTATGACAGATGATAGATCTAACACTAATTTTGCAATTATGGAAGCAAGGAATACATGGAAAAATACATATCAGTTTTCCTGTTTCTATACCAATTTCAGAATTTTTGGTGATGGAGATATTTGGTATTTTAAATTTATTTTCTAGCTTGTTTATCTCTAAAGAATAAGGTTTTAAGTCATGAGGTGCAAATTAGATAAGAAGGAAGCACAAGGGACTATTGTTGTTGAGAAGAGAGCCATGAGGTGCAAATTAAAGAGAAAGCTGAAAGAAACCTTATTAAGGGAGGAGATCAGCTGGAGAAAGAAATCTAGATCCAAGTGGTTAAAAAAGGGGACAGTAATACAAAATATTTTCATGCTCTGGCAAATGGAAGAAAGAGGAAGAACTATGTGGCTAAATTGGAGATAGAAGGGTAGGAGATAACCAATCAGAGTGAAATTGCTAGGAGATTTGTAGACCACTTTAAATCCATCTATAGAAGACCTTTGATTGATAAAGTGGATATGGAGGACCTTGTTTGGACTTGCCAGGAATCTGAAGAAGCTAGCTAGATGGAAAGGAATTTTGAAGAAGAGGATATAAGAAATGCAATTTCTCAATGAACAGATCTATAGAGCCTGGGTTAGATTGGTTTCACTATAGACTTCTATCAGGATTGTTGGGAAATTGTGAAACATGATCTAGTTGAGGTGTTCATTGAATTTGCAAAAAAAGGGCTTCATTAGTCCAGGGATACATTCTACCTTTTTAGCTCTTGTCCCCAAAAATCCTGATGCTTGCCATCCTAAGGACTTTACACCAATCAGCTTAGTGACCAGCTTGTACAAGATTATTGCTAAGATCCTTTCCATAAGGCTAAAAACAGCAAGGGGCTTTTGTAAAAGGGAGACAAATAGTTGACCAAATCCTCATTGTGAATGAATGTGCGGAAGAAATGAAAAGATCTAGGAAAAAAATCTTTGTATGTAAATTGGACCTTGAGAAAGCTTATAATCTAGTGGATTGGGTGTTCTTAATTGAGATAATGAAATCGTGTGGATTTGGGGAGAGATTGTGTAATTGGATCTTTGGATGTATTAAGACTTGTCATTACTCGATTCTGGTCAATGGGATTGTGAGAGGCTTCTTTCCAACTCATAGAGTTTGAGGCAGGGAGACCCCCTTTCACCTTTCCTCTTTACCCTAATTGTGGATCTCTTGAGTAGAACAATTCATAAGGCTGAAAGGGAGAATAGAATTAGTGGTTGGAAGGCTGGAAGGGATAGGTTACTAATTACTCATTTACAGTTTGCAGATGATATTATAATCTTTTATGAAGGGGGACATCAACTTTTGGCAAGGAATCAAACCATGGATTCTGCACTCTGGGAATAGATGATAAGATATAACTCATGTAAGGTTAAGTGGTAGAAAGAGTTCATCAGTGATCCCTAGAGTGCTGGACCTTTTTAGCCCTAGTTGCAAACATATCCACCTTGTATGGTAACGTAACAAAAACAAGCAAGGCCCATGGAGAAATTGAGATTTCCGATGGTTAACCTCCTAGATGGTTCCCTACATGCACACTAAGAGCTAGATCATTGGAGACAATAGAGACCGTCGTTTTTGGAGATGATGAGAAAGACTTCAATAATAGGATCAAATGTATTGAAATTGGTGAGCACTTTGACGATAGGAGACCCCATGAAAGGGTTTCCTAGAATGTAACGCCAATAGCAAGTGATGACCTAATACATTGTGTTCAGTACCACCACCGAAAAGCTACCAAGAAGTCGGTCAAACCTTGAGGTAAAGAGAACATGGAGCAAACCTCCGCGAAGCAACACACATAACATCTTCAAGTGCCAAACACGCGCACACACAGGGCATAGCCATTGCACGGTTTGAGTAACCCAAACAAGTGGGTGAAGTCTAGGCAGACTGGTACGGTGAAATGGTTCTGTCCCCATAAATGGACACCAACATAGGTGAGACCTAGGTCAAACAGGCGGCCCTGATTGCAATGAGTAACTAAACTGGAGCATACGTGGATGTCGTGGAACACAGACGCCCATTCACAGCAGAGCCATTGTCGAGGACGACAATAGATTGAGTGGGGGAGCCTGTCACGATCTGACACAGACTTAGTCTTACCTATGCTTTGTAGGCTTACGTTTAGTGGCACTATCGTAAATATTGTCAATATGATTTTTTTCAGAAAAGTGATGTATCCTTCTGGCAGACCACCAAAAGCTTAACATACTCTTTGAGGAGGGGTGGTCGACCTCCTTGGGTGCCCGACCTTGGCACTCCATAGACCAACATCCCTTGCAGGGCGGCCTTGGTTAATGGCTAGCATGGCTACCAAGGTTCCTCATGGGCACACACACGCTCACGGGGAGACTTTGCATGGCTACCAAGGTGCATGGACCGGCATTGCACAACGCACATGAAGGGGAGGCTTTGCATGTGAGTTTGGCCCAAGCATGTCCCTACACCTCACCAACCCCATGCCTAAGCTAATCGAGCTACCCCGTTGCCCAAAATGCACAGGTGTGTTCACAGCCCAATGGTTGACTACACACATCATCAACATATTCCCCTTTTGGCACAGAAGAGGTGCCTCCCATGGATTGGCAAGGTCATGATCCAATGCCACTAACCTTGGTGGAGCCATTCAATGGGCCAGCACATGGCCTTTACACACAAAAGGCTTGTCCTAGCCACACATGGCCCGGATGCCGCACGGGTTTCTTCCGCTACCAAACCTAACCACGTGATAGTTGGTATCAAAGAACACAAGGTAACCTTGAGATAGGACCAAATGTATTGAAATTGGTGGGCACTTTGTATGGGAAAGAATTGAATCTTGGTGAATTATGTATACTCGATACACTTCTACAAAGACTCAATGCAGGTTTCTGCCTTTTTTTTCCTTTAGTTGTGAAGCTTTAATCGTGATGAAGAAAACGTCGTTATCCATATTTAAGGTTGCGAAGATGGAACCCTCTTGTTGGGGCTTTGAAAAATCTGGGGTTATCAAGTTTCATTTGGATAATGTATATGGCATTCCACTACATGCCTAGAGTTTTCAAACCTTCAAGGCGTTTGGAGACGCTTGTGGAAGTTTTAGGTTTGTTGATTCAAGGACCATCAACCGGAAGAACCTCGCCTATGCTCGTATCCTTGTTGTGGTGGAGGAAATCCATCTTGTTTTAACCTCTTTGTTGCTCCATTTCAAAGGAGAACCGTATGATGTTAGAGTGGTGGTGGAAGGGTCCTACGAGTTGGTTAGCCAATTTGGATCAGTGGAGGGAGGAGTGGAGCGCTCGTCTTTCGACTGATTCGACTGGTTCAAAGTTGCAGATGACAAACGGGCTCCAAGCTGAGGATGAGCCAGAGGTTGATAGAAAGGGCATTTTTGGAATAAACCAAACTAATGATGAAAGTAGGGTCGATGAGTTGGGGCTGATCGGCTTTCAAGATCTTTGGAAGGTGTTAGAGCCGGTTGTACAAGGGTATTATAGTCCTTTTATGTTTAGTTATATAGGTATTGTTCAGCTGATGTGGCTCTCACTTAAGTGAGGGCACAATGGTAATTCTTGTATACCTTAGAAAAGTATAAATAAAAGAATGGCCGACTAGAGGGTTATGAATTCTAGTTCGGTTGTGACCTTTTCTTCTTCTCCTTCTTCTTCTTCTCCTTCTCTCTCTCTTCTCCTTCTCTTTCTTCTGATCTGAACTTATACGAACATCTAGCCTGAGTTTTATCATGGTATCAGAGCCACAATAATCAGTTCAGATCAGTTGTCTCCTTTTCTCTCTGTTCTGCGCATTCCTTTCTAGGGTTTTGCAAAATTCTCATTGATACCTAGAGAGTTTTCCAGAAAGAAAGAAAAGGACTGGTCATTTTCTCCTTCTGGGGGTTTCCATGCCTCCAATGAGTGCAATCGTTGTGGTTTTGTGTGGTTGGTAGAAAACCCTCTACTCGCAATTCGAAGAGGGTTGGTTTTGTGATGGTGACGGTGCAGAGTTGGTACCCTCTACTCGACAGGTACATGATCTTCGAACTAAGTTGTGGCAAGTTTTTTTTATATGCTGCAGAACTGAATATCCTATTCGTGAGGTGTGTTGTGAGGGTTTCTAGTGCTGACAATAGATGGCAACAGTAGTGTTGTTGCTAAAGGTGGTGAACAATTGTGAATATTGTTGATGAAACAGTGGTGAATAGTTGTGAGTGTTGTTGCTGAAACCTGGTACTAGGAACCCTAGAGGTGTTCAGTCATTCATGTGGAGTGTGGTGATTTATTAGGGCAATAGAGTAACAATTTAGTGGTACAGCTTCCCATTGTTTTCTTGTGCAGTCACGGGAGACAGTAGTGAATACAAATCAAGTGTAATGGTGCCTTCTGATTATCTGAATGTGCAGATGACCTCTATAAAACTGAATGGTGAGAATTATGTCCCTTGGGCTAAGTCTGTTGAAGTTTTCCTGAAAGCCAAAAAGAAAGTGAAACATGTGAGGGAAGATAAACCCCCAATTGGTTCTCCGGGATATGATGAATAGGAGCAGGAGGATGCTCAAATTATGATTTGGCTATGGAACAGCATGGAGTCCAAAATTAGTGTGAACTTCATGTTTTTAGATACAGCCAAGGAAGTTTGGGATCATGCAAGGAAACTATATTTTGGACAAGATAACACTACTAGGGTTTACCAACTGTACCAAGAGTACTTCAATCTGCAACAAGGGAATCAGAGTCTCGAGGACTATTATGCTAGTATGAGAAATTTACGAAATGAGTTGAATGTTTATCATCCTCTTACACCTGATGTCAAAATTCAGCAACAACAGAGAGAGCATTTGGATGTGATCAGATTTTTAGTAGGGCTGAAGTCTTAGTATGAACCCATAAGGGCACAGATACTAGGTGGATCTGCTCTTCCCTCTCTTGAGGAAGTGTTTGCTCGTCTTCGGAGGATTTCAGTTGGACCCACAGAGACTTCCACTATGTCAGATAGGTCTGCATTTGTAGTTACGAGAGGAGGAGGTCGTGGTGGTAGAGGAGGTTAGCATGGTCGTGGTAGTGGTGGTGGACCTCTGTATGGTCATGGTGGTGGTGGCATGTATAATCGTGGTGGTGGTCGTGTTGGAGTACGAGACTCAAGGGGAGCCCGTGGTAGGGGACGTGGTAATACTCAGAGAAGGTGTACTCATTGTGGTATGGAGGGACATACTATCAACTTTTGCTATGATCTAAATGGCCCACCTTCAACCTGGGCAAATCATGCAGCTGTAAATGGTGGTAGCTCAAGACAAGAATCTCAAGTTACTGATCAGATCCCCACTACATCTACAGATACTTCCAGAAAGGAGATGGTGAGTGTTTCACGGCATGAGTATGAGCGGTTCATTCAAGATACATCTCAACAGAACGCGGCTACCCATGCACACACAGGTATGGCTTGTCTGGCATCCACACCTTCCCGTTGGATTATAGATTCTAGAGCTTCCGATCATATGACTGGAACTCCAGGTGTGTTTTCATCCATTTCTCCGTCCTCCACTTCCCAATCTATTACTCTTGCCAATGGCTCTACATCAGCCATACGTGGTGTTGGTAATGTTGACACAGACTCATTATCCCTCTCCTCAGTTTTATATGTTCCCAAGTTTCCCTTTAACCTGATGTTTGTTAGTAAATTGACTAAGTCTCTTAATTGCTCAATAACTTTTTACCCTTCCACTTGTGTGTTTCAGGATCTCAAGACGGGGATGAAGATTGGTGGAGGACATGAAGCTGGTGGACTATATTATCTTGATGGAGGTGGTTCGACAACAGCCCTTTAGTCATCTCTGTCCCCTCATCAGTGGCACTGCAGACTTGGTCATCCGTCTCTTAGAGCTCTTCAGTTACTTGTTCTGTCATTGAGTCGTCTTTCTAATTTAAATTGTGAGTCGTGTCAGTTTAGGAAACATCGTGTCTCCTTTAGTCCTAGAGTTGATAGTCGTACATCGAATCCTTTTTCTTTACTCCACTCGGACATCTGGGGTCCAAAGAGAGTAGTGTCTTATAATGGTTACAAGTACTTTGTAATTTTTGTTGATGATTATTCAAGGATGACATGGCTTTACCTTAT
Organism: Nelumbo nucifera; assembly: GCF_055504915.1. NCBI lineage: Eukaryota > Viridiplantae > Streptophyta > Magnoliopsida > Proteales > Nelumbonaceae > Nelumbo > Nelumbo nucifera. The sequence continues at coordinate 56,300,573 of NC_142655.1, forward strand.
AAAAGAAAAGAGTGAATTGTTTTCTATCTTCCAGAAATTTTATGCTGAAATTCGCAATCAATTTGGTGTACATATTAAAATTCTTCGTTTTGATAATGGTCGCGAGTATTTTTCCACACCCTTTCAAAACTATTTGGAAGAACATGGCATTATCCATCAAACCTCATGTACCTACACCCCTCAACAAAATGGGGTGGCTGAAAGAAAGAACCGTCACCTTTTGGAAACTACTTAGTCCCTCTTACATCAGATGAATGATCCCAAACCCTTTTGGAGTGATGTTGTACTTACATCCTGCTTTCTTATTAACCGCATGCCCATGTCTATCCTTGAAGGTCAGTCCCCTTTCTCTGTTCTGTTTTCCACGTTGTCTCCTTTTCCCCTTACTCCTAGAGTTTTTGGATGCGTGTTTTTCGTTCATAATCTTGGGCCTGGAATGGGCAAGTTAAATGCTAGATCCACTAAGTGTGTCTTTCTTGGCTATTCCATGATTCAAAAAGGGTATAAGTGTTATAATCCTCGTTCTTGGCATTCTTTTGTGTGTTCTGATGTTACATTTTTTGAGTTTGTTCCCTTCTTCTCCAGGTCGGATACTTCTCCTCCGTTGCCATCACCCCCTCTTCCAGTTCCTGTTGAGGATCCCGTTCCTCTTATTCCAGTTGTGACCCAGTCTTTGCCTCTAGTGCAGCTACCTGAGAGAGGACCACCTATCCGGCAAGTGTATACACATCGTCAGGCACCGACTCCTCCCCCAGCTTCATCACCGTCGACAGATCCGGCAGTTGATCCCACCCCAAGCCCAACCCCAAGGTCTGACCTTGATCTTCCTATTGCGAAAAGGTAAATGCAATTACACTCCCCACCCCATTTCCAATTATGTTTCTGTATCTCACCTTTCGGCTTCCCATCGATAGTTGTTTTCTATGTTATCCTCTGTCTCTGTTCCCAAGGATGTCCAAGAAGCCCTCACTTCTCCAGGGTGGCACCAAGCAATGGAAGAAGATCTCTCGGCCCTGACTCGTACTCGTACGTGGGAGTGTTGAATACTTACCTGATGGAAGTGTTGAATGGCTGAAAACTCGGTTAGTTGCCAAAAGTCATTCACAGCAGTATGGTATTGATTATACAAACACCTTCTCTCCAGTTGCCAAAATTGGGTCAGTTCGTATTCTGATTTCTCTTGCTGGTATGTTTGATTGGCCCTTGTTTCAGCTTGACATCAAGAATGCTTTTTTACATGGTGATCTTCTTGAGGAGGTGTACATGGAGCAACCACCAGGGTTTATTGCTCAAGGGGAGGGTAAGAAGGTATATAGACTTAAGCTACTTATGGACTTAAACAATCTCCTCATGCATGGTTTGGGAGATTTAGAAAAGTGGTGAAGAAGTTTGGAATGAAAGTGTCAGGTTGACCATTCCGTATTCAGCTATGAATCAAATGCTAGGAAGATTCTCTTGGTGGCATATGTTGATGACATTGTTATCACAGGCAGTGACAGACCAGGAATTGACAGGTCGACGTGCATGATCACTTCCAAACAAAGGATCTTGGCAAATTAAGATACTTCCTAGGGATAGAGGTTGCGAGGTCCAAGAATGGTATTAATCTGTGCCAGAGGAAATATGTTCTTGATCTGCTAGAAGAAACAGGATTATTGGGTGCCAGACCAGCTGAAACACCTATGGAACTGAATGTTAAATTGGGTAGTGATACAGGTGAGGAGTTTGAGGATCCGGGAAGGTACAGAAGGTTGGTGAGTAAGCTTAATTACCTAACCATCACTCGACCAAATATCTCATTTGCGGTCAATGTAGTGAGTCAATTTATGCAAAACCACCGAATCTCACACTAGGAGGCAGTCCTAAGGATTGTGAGGTATTTGAAGGGTGCTCCAGGTCATGGTTTGTTGTATAAGAGTGGAAGAAGTCTTGAGATAGAGGGATACACGGATGCTGATTAGGCTAGGTCCATATCTGACAGAAGGTCCACTACAGGGTATTGCACTTTTCTTGGTGGGAACTTAGTGTCATGGAAGAGTAAGAAGCAGACAGTGGTAGCAAGAAGCAGTGCAAAGGCTGAATATAGGGCTATGGCACACACAACATGCAAACTAATGTGGTTGAAGCATCTACTAGAGGAGATGGGATACTCGATTGACACTCCTATGAAGTTATACTGTAATAATCAAGTTGCGGTTCATATCTCCTCTAATCCAGTGTTTCATGAAAGGACGAAGCACATAGAAGTGGATTGCCACTTTGTACGTGAGAAGGTGCTTAGTGGAGTGATAAGTACAGCATATGTGAACACAGGAAATCAATGGGAAGATCTGTTTACCAAAGGGTTGAATCGGGGAAGAGTGGACTACATATGTAACAAGTTGGGACTATATGGCATATACTCACCAACTTGAGGGGGAGTGTTAGAGCCGGCTGTACAAGGGTAGTATAGTCCTTTTATGTTTAGTTATATAGGTATTGTTCAGATGATGTGGCTCTCACTTAAGTGAGGGCACAATGGTAATTCTTCTACACCTTAGAAGAGTATAAATAAAAGAAGGGCCGACTAGAGGGTTTTGAATTTTTCTCTCTAGTTCGGCTATGACCTTTTCTTCTTCTCTTTCTTCTCCCTCTTCTCTCTCTCTTCTCCTTCTCTGATCTGAACTTATACAAACATCTAGTCTGAGTTTTATCAGAAGGTGAAGAGAGACGAATCAAGGGAGTTTTCGAAAGAGGTCTTGAGTGGTGGGGTCCACTTGAGGTCAAGAGAAGTAAACAAGGGAGGCCCGTTTGATTCAGCCTTTGATGTCAAAGGGGGTAGAGCTGAAATAGGACACCTGGCAGTCTAAAAGCAAAAAGGGTTGGGGTCTGACAAAGGTAGTGATCAGGTATATTCAATTGTGATTGAGGAGTGGCCCATCGTTTCCTCTGGGGCCCATTTTTGGAAGCCCAAAAATCCACCTGGATTGTTGGGTTTAAAATGCAATAGAAGGAGCTTTTTCCCTTTTAAACAGTCAAAAGGTTCCAGGTGGAGGAGTCTGAACCAAAATCTCCTCGAACAAGTTCAAAGGAAGAATTGAAGATCAATGGGAGTTGGTGATCTTCAGATACGGAAAAGGAAGAGAAGACACTTTAGTGAAAACATCATTGAGAAGTACAGAAATCGATGTTGCCTAGATCTCCAACATAAGAGAGAAACACTTTGGTAGGTTGCGATCAATCTGTTTAGGGAGATGAATAGGCCTGTAAATGGATCAAATTCGAATCGTGTTGGGCAATATTCGAATTTGAAACCAATTATAAACAATAATATCCAAATTCGATTCAATATCGGACAGATATCAAATAGTTCAATTCGAATTCGAATTCGATTTCGATTATTAAATCAAATATTCGATTCGATTCGAGTTCGACCATCGCTATCACTAATGTTGCCGTCAGTGATGGTGGTTGCTTGGGCGGTGGCGACCGGTGATGCTGAATCAGTGAGTGGACTGAGAGAGAGATAGAGGAGAAGATGAGAGACGACTGTCGAGAGAGGACTGAGGAGAGGCGGAGGCATGGAGGACGAGGGGCAGTGGCCGGTGATGGTGGTTGCTCGGGCGGTGGCGATGCTGATTCTGTGAATGGATTGAGAGAGTGAGAGATAGAGAAGAATATGAGAGACAACTTATGAGAGAGGACTGAGGAGAGGCGGAGCCGCAGAGGATGACCGATGACCGATGATGGTGGTCGTTTGGGCGACGGCGATGCTGAGTCAGTGAGTGGGACTAAGAGAGTAAGAGATAGAAGAGAAGATGAGAGACAACTGACGAGAGAGGACTGAGGAGAGGTGGAGCCACAGAGGATGAGGGGCCGTGGCCAGTGATGGTGGTTGCTCTAGCAATGTCCAGCGACGGCGAAGGGAGGGACAGAGGGTTAGGGTTAGGGTTTGAAACTTGAAAGTTGAAAGGAGATGGAGACTGGAGAGAGGTAAGGTTCGACCATTTGAATGTTCTTATTGAGAAATGACTCATTTCTCAATTCAAATTTCTGAAATTGTTTTTTATTTTTTTAAACTTCTTTTTAGTTATATATATAATCGGTTCAGATATTTACTGGATCGGATCAATGCATATCCGAATTCGATCCGATAATTTAATCGGTATAAAAATAGTATTCGAATTCAGAAGAAAAACAGCCTTTTGAAATGAAAGAATTGTTTAAAATGTTGCAAAGAATCAATAGAAGGTGGCGACAACTAGGGTTCAGAGAGAGATTTTCGAACATAACTTACTATCTTACACCCCTAATTCCATTTCATTAAGTTAAACTTTAATAATTTACAGAGAGGCCCCTAGTTGGGCAAAAAATTAAAAAACATAACACAAGAAAGAATAAAGCCCAGATTAAGGTCCATTACAACAAAGAACATAAAAAATAAAAAAGGATAAACAACCTATGGGCCATTCAGCCCATCTTCTCTACACTCCCCCTCAAGCTGAGCATAGATGTTAATCATACCAAGCTTGCCAGTACCATGCTGAAGTTTAGCCTTAGGATTGCCCTTGGCAAGGAAATCAGCTAACTGTCCTTCAAAAGTGATGAAAGGTACACACACTTCTCCAGAAGCCACTCTTTCTCGAATGAAGTGTCTGTCAACTTCCATATGTTTGGCTCTGTCATGTTGCACTGGATTGTGAGCAATGTTGATGGCAGCCTGATTATCACAATATAACATCAATGGCTTATCATGCTCAATACCCAATTCCTCCATCAAGGATCTAAGCCACAGTAGTTCAAAAACACCATGAGTCATGGCTCTGTATTAAGCTTTGGCTGAAGATCTGGCAACAACTGATTGTTTCTTGCTTCTCCAAGAGACAATATTACCTGCCACCAAGCTACAGTATCCAAAGGTAGATCTTCTGTCATCAATATTCCCGGCCCAATCAACATCTATGTAGGCTTCCAGTTTCATATGGCCATGCTTAGAAAATAGAATTCCCTTTCCAGGAAACCCTTCAAATAACACAGAATCCGCTCTACTGCTGCCATGTGAGTATCTGTGGGAGCATGCATGAACTGACTAATGCAACTGATAGCATATGCAATGTCCGACCGAGTCATGCATAGATAGAGAAGTTTCCCAAGTAGCCTTTGGAAGACTCCCTTATCTTTCAACAATATTCCATCTGAATCAGAGAATTTATGACTCATACCGATAGAAGTAGCAATTGGTCTAGCACCCATCTTCCCTGTTTCAAAGAGCAAGTCAAGTACATACTTTCTTTGAGAGATAAGGATCCCATCCTTAGATCGAGCAACTTTTATGCCAAGAAAGTATCTCAAATCCCCTAGATCTTTGATCTCAAACTCTATATGTAGGAAAGATTTGAGAACATTAATCCCTGATACAACATTACCAGTCACAACAATATCATCAACATACGCAATTAGATAAACTACCAAGGATCCTCTCCTTTTCACAAAGAAGGTATGATCAGATTGAGTTTGTACATAGCTAAATTTAACAAGGGCAGCCCTAAACCTTTCAAACCATGCCCTAGGGGACTGTTTAAGTCCATAAAGAGATTTCTTCAACTTACAAACCTTCCCTTTCATATCTGTTTCATACATCCCTGGAGGAAGAGACATATAGACCTCCTCATGTAACTTTCCATTCAGAAATGCATTTTTTACATCTATCTGGTAAAGTGGCCAGTCTGAGTGTGCAGCCAGAGATAGCAGAACTCTCACAGAAGTCATCTTGGCAACAAGAGCAAAGGTCTCCAAATAATCAATCCCATATATCTGTGTATAACCTTTTGCAACCAGCCTAGCCTTGTACCTTTCAATGGTGCCATCAGCATGATATTTGATGTAAAAACCCACTTATAGCCTATTGGATCCTTCCCTTCAGATAAATCAACCACTTCCCAAGTGTCATTCTTGTGCAGGGCATCAATTTCTATTCTCATAGCATCCCTCCATTCTGGAATAGTAAGAGCTTCTGACACAAACCAGGGAATTAGGTTAGAAGCAACAGAAGAAAAGTAGCCAAAATATGAAGGAGAGAGCAAACTATAAGAAAGGTGTTTGGAAATTCAATGTGCAGTACACTTCCTTTTTCCTTTCCTAATAGCAATAGGGATATCAAGGTCTAGAAAGGATGACTCCAAAGGGGTTGTATCAGTACCTATTGTCTCTTCTGTGACTGGAAGTGAAAGAGGCTCATGTGGTTTAAGGGAAACAATCTTCTCACTTCTGGTTCTCTACCATTGGTACAACCTAGGATTAAAACGAGGACGAGGAAGTAAAGGAGGAGGGATAGGAACACTGGAATGAGAATGAAATGACTGATCCTCCCTTGACTCATTTGAGGGAGGAAGAGTCTCAAAAGAAGACTCAACTGGGATAGGAAGGGGGAGAGCAAACAACTGTGACAAATTCTCCCTCTTTGGACAATACCTCTCCTAAGAAAAACCATAAAAGGAAGAGAGCTCATCAAAGGTGACATCCATTGAGACATACCGAGTTCCAGTCTTCGGATCAAAACAACAAAAACCCTTTTGTGTGGGGGAATAACCAAGGAAAATACACTTGTGGGCTTTTGGTTCAAATTTATGTCTCTAGAAACTTGGGATATGTACATAACAAATGCAGCCAAAGACACGGAGTGGAATAGGAAAAAGGTCCTTGCCCGGATGAAGAAGACTGAAGGGAGACTTGAACCCCAAAACCCTGGATGGCATACAGTTGATTAGGTAGGTTGCAGTGAGAGCAACATCACCCCAAAATTTTGTAGGGGCATGTGAGGCAAATAGGATACTTCTTGCAACTTCAACAATATGCCGGTTTTTTCCTTCAGCAACTCGATTCTGTTCTGGGGTCCTAACACAAGAGCTTTGGTGAATAACCGCCAAGTCAATAAGATAGCAGGTTAGGTTTTTCTCAAAATATTCTTTTGCATTATCAGACCTGAAAATTTTAATTCTGGTATCAAACTGGGTTACAACAAATTCATGGAATTGCCTCACAAGTCTAGGAATTTCATCATGAGACTTCATAAAAAATATCCAAGAAAACTGAGAAAAAATCATCAATGAACAAGATAAAATATTTGTAGCCACCTTTAGAAGGTAAGTGGTAAGGCCCCCATACATCAGAGTGCACAATATAGAATGGAGATCTTTTATTACTCAAAGAATAACTGCTTCTACAATGTTTTGACAACTCACAAGGCTCACAATGAAGACTGGACATACTAATCCCCTTAAACAGTTCTGCGAATAAATGACTTAATGCAAAAAAAGAAAGATGACCTAAATGAAAATGACATAACATGACTCGACTGATGGACTCTGTAGATGTAGATCCAAAAGCAGCTTTTCCAAGTTGTCCATGGCTCTGTCCAGGAGTGTCCAGCAGATATATTCCATTCGCCTCATGGCCACTCCCAATCACTTTCTAAGACTTCAGATCCTGAAAAACACAATAGGAAGGAAAGAAGGTTATACAGCAGTTCAAAGACTTACTTAGGCAACTTATAGATAACAAATTTTTATTTAACTTGGGTACATGAAGAGCAGAAGAAAGTACCAACGAATCTGTAGCCTTGATGGTTCCCTTGCCGTAGATGAGGGCAAGAGAGCCATCGGCTAAGGTGAATTTGTCACGGCCAAGAAATAAATCATAAGAAACAAACAAAGTGGAAAGGTTGATCATATGATCAAAAGCACCAGAATTAATAATCCAAGGGATCCTAAGATTACCTGAAATAGTTGCATGATTGGCAGAAGCCCGTATACTTGAATGAGAAAATGCAAAAGGGATTGAATTTCCTGAAAGGTTGGAAGAAGAGGACACACCCTCTAGGTGACTGATCATCCTTACAAACTTCTCATACTCTGCCTTCATAGCTGCTAACTGCTCACTAGCAATCTTCTCTTCAGTTAGGCATCTATCACTATTTGGACTGTGGTAAAATAAAGAGGAAGAGAAGAAGAAATGAAAAGGGAGAGAAGAAGAAATACTTTTGTACTGATAATGTTTTGAAAAAAACATGTTGAGCATACAACTTAAATAGAAAAGGATAGGAGAGACAAACTCCTAGGATCTCTCTCAATTATTCCAAGAATTTCTCTCAATTAGGGATTGATTAAATCTTTCCCTTAATCCTAGGATATGACTTTCCTAATTTTATTCAAATCTAATCTTTCCTAAATTTATTCAAATCTGTAATCAATCAAATCTTTCTAAATTTGCAGCAAATCATATCTTTCTTAATTTGCCGCAAATCATATCTTGCCGACACTCCCCCTCAAGTTGGTGCAAAGATATCTATCAAGCCCAACTTGCTAACTTGAAGTTCAAATGGTCGTCTCAACAAGCCCTTAGTCAAAACATCTGCAACTTGCTGCGTGGATGGTACAAACGAAGTGCAAATTATTCCTTCTTCAAGTTTCTCCTTTATAAAGTGACTGTCAATCTCAACATGTTTAGTCCTGTCATGTAGAACTGGATTATGAGCAATTCTGATAGCTGCCTTGTTATCACAATACAGTTTCATAGGAAAAATCACTGGTATCTTAAGATCTGCTAACACCCTTTTTAGCCAAAGAACCTCACACACTCCTTGAGCCATTGATCTGAATTCAGCCTCAACACTACTTCAAGCAACTACACTTTGCTTCTTGCTTCTCCAAGTAACTAAATTGCCCCAAAGAAATGTGCAGTACCCCGAAGTTGACATTCTATTAGTGATCGAGCCTGCCCAATCTGCATTTGTATACACTTCAACCCCTCTCTTCTCATTTTTCTTGAAGAAGAATCATTTTCCTGGTGTGCCTTTTAGATACTTAAGAATTCGATACACAGTTTCAAGATGTTCTTCGTACGGGGAGTGCATAAATTGACTCACCATACTTACAGCGAAGGCAATGTCGGGACGTGTATGTGACAAGTAAATCAATCTTCCTACCAGCCTTTGGTATCTACCTGCATTTACTGGAACCCCATCTTTAACTTCTCCGAGCTTAGCCTTAACTTCTATCGGAGTATTTGAAGCTTTGCATCCACTCATTTCAGTTTCTTTCAAGAGGTCTAGAATATATTTTTGTTGCAAAACCACAATTCCCTTCTTTGATCTAGCCACTTCCATTCCAAGAAAGTACCTTAGCGGGCCTAAGTCTTTAATCTTGAATTCCTTGGCTAAGCTCTGCTTTAGTCTGTTCATCTCTTCAATATCATCTCCAGTCAAGATTATGTCATCAACATAGACAATCAGAACCAATACCTTTTCTTTGGTGGATCTTTTTGTAAAAAGAATATGATCAGATTGTCCTTGACTATATCCTTGACTTTTAACGAACCTTGTGAATCTTTCAAACCAGGCTCCGAGAGACTGTTTAAGTCCATATAGAGACTTTTTTAGCTTGCATACCTTAGTTCCAAACTTCTCAGTGAAACCAGGAGGAGGCTCCATATATACTTCTTCTTCCAAGTCTCCATTCAAGAAGGCATTCTTCACATCCAGCTGATTCAGTGGCCAGTCAAGATTAGCTGCAACAGATAAGAGTACTCGAACGGTATTTAGTTTCGCCATTGGAGAAAATGTCTCAGAGTAGTCCACTCCATATGTCTGAGTAAAGCCTTTAGCTACTAAGCAAGCCTTGTATCTCTCCAAGGATCCATCTGAGTTGTACTTCAGAATGAACACCCATTTACAACCAACAACTGTCTTTCCATCCGGAAGATCCACTTTCTCCCAAGTAGCATTCTTTTCCAAAGCTCTCATTTCCTCAAAAACAGTTTCTTTCCACTCAGGAACATTTAGAGCCTCCTGGATACTGTTAGGAATGGATACACTAGACACTTGTGAAATAAAGGCACATTATGAAGGTGAAATATTTTTGTAAGATACAAAATTTGACAGAGGATGTTTTGTACAAGACCTAACACCTTTCCTAAGAGCAATGAGAAGATCAAGCTGACTGGAAGAATTAGAATTACCTGGAGTAGTATTTTCAGGTATTTTTGGAGAATTATCATGAATTTCATGATCCACCCTCAGATCAGATTCTTGTTGATGTTGCGGAATAGTGCCTCTCCTTTTCAGTGCTAGATGTTCCCTTGAATATACAAGGCCTTTATACTGTTTTGCACGCATCTCAGTTGTTTCAGCTTTTTCATTTTGAGAGGGCATTACCGAAGGTTGTTCATTTTCAATATTTAATTCATTTGTTTCCACTGATTTTGTATTTTCTGCCTCACTTTCTTTCGGTGATTGGTTGTGAGCAACATCATTGTGGACAAATTCAAACATTAAATCAGAACCATCTAAAAGACCATCTTCACTAATGTTGCTCTCCCCCTGAAAATGGGAGTGTCTGTAGTATAAGGTTCCTTCAAAGAATGTGACATCCATAGTCACAAACATCCTTTTCAAAACTGGATCAAAGCATTTGTAACCTTTCTGATTAGTGGGATAGCCTACAAAAATACATTTATGTGCTTTTGGTTCAAGTTTTGACTGTTTAGGATCATGGTTAAGAACAAAGGCCACACTTCCAAAAATTTTTAAGGGAATTTTTGTCACTAGCCGAGAATTTGGAAAACAATCAATGAAAACCTGAATGGGTGTTTTAAAATCCAAAATTCGTTTAGGTAGTCTGTTAATCAAATAAGTGGCTGTTAAAACGGCTTCTCCCCAAAGATACTTAGGAATCTTAGTTTGAAAACTTAGGGCTCTAACAACTTCAAGGAGATGTTTGTTTTTCCTTTTAGCCACCCCATTTTGTTGAGGTGTATTATTACACAAACTTTGGTGTACAATTCCTTTCTCAGCAAAAAAATTCCCTAACACATTGTTAAAAAATTTCTTTCCATTATCACTTCGAAAAATTTTAATCTGAGTCTGAAATTGTATTTGAACCATGTTATAGAAAGTTTTAAACACAGTTTCAGCATCTGATTTCTCCTTTAAAAGGAAAACCCAAGTGACCCTAGTATGATCATCAATAAAAGTAATGAACCAACACTTTCCAGAAAGAGTTGTTACTCTAGAAGGACCCCAAACATCACTGTGAATCATGGTAAATGGTTTTGACTTTTTATATGGTTGGGACGGAAAAACAGCACGATGATGTTTTGCTAATTCACAAGATTCACACTTAAAATTCGAATGATTTTTTATTCATGAAAAACTTGGGAAATAGATGCTTTAAATTTTGAAAGCTAGGATGTCCTAATCGATAATGCCATAATAAAACTTCACTGTCACTAGAAACAAAGATAGAGTTCAAACAAGTCTGTCGATCTTGCCTTCCAAAGGTTGATCCTTTATTAAAGAGGTAGAGACCACCATCCAGTTTAGCACCCCCAATCATCTTCCCTAAGGTTAAATCCTGAAATTCACAACAAGAAGACCAAAAATTAATCTGACAATTATGATCAAGGGTTAGTTTGCTGACAGATAAGAGATTGTATGATAGGTTAGGAACATGTAGAACATCTTTAAGGTTTAGAGAAGGAGAAATAGACACAGTTCATTTCCCAGCAACAGTAGCAAAGCAACCATCTGCAATTTTAACCTTTTGATTCCCTGCACAGGGTGTATATGAAGTGAAGAATAGTGAAGTGCCAGTCATATGATCAGTGGCACCTGAATCTAATATCCAGGAACCATTAGATTTGGTACAAGCAATGGCTGCAGTGAAAAAATTACCTGACTGAGCTAGAGAGCAGGATGGGTTAGAATTTCTTAACGATTGAGATTGAAACATTTTATATAAGTGCTCTATTTGTTCCTTTGTGAAAGGAAGAGACTCTGAGGATGATTGCTGCCCTGGATCCGAATTGCTTACTTGAAGCTCACGGACATCTCCCCCTGACTTGTTGTCCCTGTCTGATTTTTTCTTCCAACCTACTAGTTTCTCGTGCAGCTTCCAGCAGGTTTCCCGAGTATGCCATGGCTTTTTACAATGATCACACCAAGCCCTTTGCTTTCCTCCTCGTTTATCTCCGTCTACGTCTGCACCTCGGGCCACAAGAGCGGACCCTTCATTCTCAGTTTTTGTTTCATTAACATTCTTCAAAATCACTTGTCGTCGTGCTTCTTCTCTGCACACTTCTGAAAAACCTTCTCTTATAGTAGGCAAGGGCTTTCGCCCTAAGATACGTCCCCGAACCTCATCGAGTTCTTTATTCAAACCAGCCAAGAAGACAAAGACACGGCCTCTTTCTATCTTCTTTTTGTACCGAGCACTATCACTCGGACTTTCCCATTCTTCTTCTTCAAATAGATTCAGCTCCTGCCAAACAGCCATCATCTCGTTATAATAAGCAGTTACTTCACGCTTACCTTGCTGCATCTTCAACATTCGGGTATTCAATTCGAACAGTTGTGAATGATTGTCCAGATCTGAATAGTTTTCCCTAACAGCTTCCCACACATCACGAGCAGTTGGCAGGAGCATGAATGGTTTTCCAATCACAGGATCCATAGAGTTGATCAACCAGGCAGTAACCATTGAATTTTCAGAACGCCACTGCCTGTACTTTGGATCATCAGTGGCTGGTGGTTTCACTTCGCCATTCAAATAGCCAAGTTTCCCCTTGTCATCGATCACCAACCGCACGGACTGAGACCACTCAAGATAATTCTTTCCATTCAATTTGTGAATGGTAATTTGAAGAAAATTCTCAGAAAGAGAGATGGTCGCTAACTGAATACCTCCCTCCGAAGATGCCACACCACTGGTAGCATCCGAAGAGGCTGAACCAAAGCCAACCATGGCGGCCTTAAAATTCATGATCGGACCCTAAAGCTCTGATACCATGTGAAAAAATAAATAGGATGAGAAGAAGAAATGAAGAGGGAGAGAAGAAGAAATACTTCTGTACTGATAATGTGTTGAAAAAAACATGTTGAGCATACAACTTAAATAGAAAAAGATAGGAGAGACAAACTCCTAGGATCTCTCTCAATTACTCCTAGAATCTCTCTCAATTAGGGATTGATTAAATCTTTCCCTTAATCCTAGGATATGACTTTCCTAATTTTATTCAAATCTAATCTTTCCTAAATTTATTCAAATCTGTAATCAATCAAATCTTTCTAAATTTGCAGAAAATCATATTTTTCTTAATTTGCCGCAAATCATATCTTGCCGACATGGACCAACAACAATATTAGCACTCCCTACATTCATATTATCAGACTTCTTTTGAAACCAAAGAGGAAGAAACCCAGGATTCAATTTCCAACACTTGTCTTTAGTGTGTTTTGGTTTCTTACAATACTCTCAAATAATTTCTTGCTTCCCTGAGCCACTTGGAATTCCTGTAACTCCCTTAGGTTTCACTCCCATATTAGCAAAGTGTTCATTTAGACCAACCCCTTGAACCTGGACAAGTCTCCTGTTTTCTTCACTACTTACCAAGGCATAGGCTTGAGACAAAGAAACACTATCCTTGAATAAGATATTTTTCTTTGTGATGCCATACTCTGGATTCAGCCCTATCAAAAATTCAAAGACCATGTTTCTCTCAACAACTTTCCTGTAGGTCTCAGCAACATTAGTGGTGTCCTAGGCAACAACTTCTATCAAATCAATTTCTTGCCAATAGAGACTTCAGTATTGAGAAATAAATAGCTAAAAGTTTCTCCCCTTGTCTCAAATTCTTCACATCACTCCTCAGCTTGTAAGCCCTAGCTACATTTAATGTCTAAGAATAGTCTTCAGCAACACTATCCCAAATTTCCTTTGTTGAATTCATCCATAAATAGTGTTGGCCAATCTGAGGTTGCATTGAGTTCACAAGCCAACCAATAACAGTATAATTTTCTTACATCCATTTTTCATATGATGGGTCATCTTCGGAGTGAGACTTTTGTGTTTTCAGAGATAAAACCCCATTTGCCACTACTGCAGATATGAATTTTTATTGATTGTGACCAAGCCAGATAATTAGTTCCATCTAGCTTGATTATGGTCGCAACCAGTAGAGAGTCAACAGAGGCTCCGGGAACCTATCCGGATTCAACAACATGCTTGTTTTCAATTTCTGAAGGGTTCATCTTCTTAAAATACTTCAAAAATAACTTCTGACAACTTCGAATAAGAACAAATGTAGATAGAAGAAAACCTGTGTTGTGAGTCAACCTCTATGCAGCCGTACCTACTACTTGCGTCACACCCGGAACCCGAGAGAAACAGAGAAATCTCAACCGCACCTTGTAGACTTCACGAAACACCAATCCACTTGAACCGATCTTCAAGATGAAGGATAAGAAGACTTTCAGTCACTGAGCGCCCAGGTCAAACTCCCTATGGAGCCCGCAATCAGATTTCTCCAAAAAATTAAGGTTTCGGGCAACACACTTGAATCTGCCAGCAGGACGACAAAACCAGTCCCCTTCTCTCCAAAAACCATTAACAATTGGGCTGAAACAAGTTTCTTTAACAATTTATCCAATTCAGTTCTCCATAGACACTGTGTATGGGAAAAAAGAGGTGAAAAGGGAAAAAGACGAGCCTGCTCTGATACCAAGAAGAAAAACAGTCTTTTAAAATGAAAGGATTGTTTAAAATGTTGTAGAGAATCAATAGAAAGTAGCAGAAATTAGGTTTCAAGAAGAGAGAAGAGGAAGAAGAAGGTGGCGGCAACAAGGATTCAGAGAGAGATTTTCGAACATAATCTCCTCTTACACCCATATCTCATTTCATTAAGTTAAACTTTAATAATTTGCAGAGAGCCCCTGGTTGGGCATAAAATTAAAAACATAACATAAGAAAAAATAAGGGCCCAGATTAAGGCCCATTACAGCAAAGAGCATAACAAGATAAAGAAGGATAAACAGCCTATGAGCCATTCAGCCCATCTTCTCTACAAATTCAACCGAATATCCGATTTGAATTATCTGAATTCGATTCGACTATGCCGAATCTCGGATTCGAATTCGGATTTTCGAATACCGTTTACAGGCCTAGAGATGAAGCTTCGATCCAAAAGGAAGATGACATCTCTATGTCATCGGGCTTTGAACAGGCAAAGAAAGCCTTGACCAATACCCGAAAAGAGGTTAGAAAAGAGAAGCTCGGGGTGGAAGACAAGGAGAAGAAGGACTTGAGTGGGAGTTCTACAGTGGATTCAGGAGGGAGTTTAGGGAGTAACGATGGAGGAGTTGTTAGTGGTTCACTCCTCCAGGCTGCACAAAATAACTTTGCTAGACGGCTTTATGAGGAAGTGAAGGTTGGAAGATTAGGTAAGGATCTTGGACAAAAAAGGGTGACAGAGAATGCGACAATTAACTCAGCTGAAGAATGTCACAAGAAACCACATGGGGCCAGGAATTCACACATCATTCACATAACCAAGGTCTTCTCTCGTTTGAAGTTGGATTTGGTGGGTATAGGACCTACAAAAAATTACGAAAAGGTCTACAGAAGAAGAGGATAGAAGGCATTGGTAACTCCACACCTGGAAGAGGATGGTAGGACAAACACTCGATTTCTTACAAATTCGATTTCTCAGACTGGAATAATACATCATGAAAACGAAATTGATTCTGCTGGCAGTGCTGAAGTACGTGATCATGTTAGAAGCCTAAAAAAGGAAGGGTTCAGAAGAGTCCCTATCGAGAAAGTTGTGGAGAGAGAAGTCAAAATAGGTAAAAGTCTTGGTCAATGCTTTTGGGGGAGGTGAGGAATTTGCCAAGAGGGCCTTTGAGGAGTATGAGGGGAAAGA
Source organism: Nelumbo nucifera (assembly GCF_055504915.1). Taxonomy (NCBI): domain Eukaryota; kingdom Viridiplantae; phylum Streptophyta; class Magnoliopsida; order Proteales; family Nelumbonaceae; genus Nelumbo; species Nelumbo nucifera. The sequence goes on from NC_142655.1 coordinate 56,316,305, forward strand.
GGACAGAAGAGAGGCTGAAGAAATTGGAAGCTAGAGAAAGAGAAGACAAGTGGGATGAAGAAGATAATGGGCAGAAGGAAAGTTTTGAGGAGGAGGATTAGGAAGCCTTGGCGTTTGGGCTTTGCTTCAGGGCCATTCGATTAGGAGCAGGGCACAGGTGGTCATCTTGGAGTCTTTTTTTCTTTGTTTTGAATATTTTTGGTATGTCAATGTCTTTGGGTGTTTTTGTCTTTTAGTGTTTGTTTTTTCTCTTGGGTGATTTCTTGTCACCTTTCTCTCTATATTCTCTTTTTATTTTAATGAATTTTCTTTGATCCTTCAAAAAGAAAAAGACTATCCTAGTTGCTAGTTTCTTTGTTTTTTATATCTTTCCCCCCATCTTCTAAGGGGTACTAAATGCCGAAAAATTGACATGATATGATTTATGAAGATACTTGTATCTTTCTCAATTAAAAGAAAAACAAAAAACCAAAAAATATCAAAGAATTCCTCCAACATTTCACCTCTCTATCTATACTTGTTATGACCATATACATTTGACAAAACCGATATAAATCCTCTACCTATGGATTTGTCTTAGTTTAAAGGCAATTAGAAGCTGTTTTGGTCAGTCCCCTAGTCCTAATTGAAGTCTGTAGATGGGCATCCAAGTTCTCATCGTGAGTCTATAAATAGTCATTGGAATTCCTATCTACAGGAGTTTGATTTGATGAAATAAAATTTGGTTTAGTAAATTTTGGTTGTTCCAAAGAATCTCTCTCTCTCTCTCTCCTGTTTCTTTTTCTATGTGATTTGTCTCTTTGCTTTTAACCCTAACAGTTAAAGTTCTCTTTCTTTCTATTCTATTCTTCATTCTGTTATGCACAGGATATAGGGGTGATCCGTGATCATGGGCCGAGCCTGGTCCAAGCTGAACTTAGCACCTATGATAAGAACTATCCCGTGTTCCTTTTCTAACTGATCTATCTCTTTTCTATTTAACAACAAGAATTCTCTTTCTTTTCAATCACCTGGTTGTTCTTTGGTAGTTAGCAAATAGGCATGATCATGAGCTGGGTCAAGCAAGCCTCAAGTCAATCTTAGCACCCATAATAAGGGCTACAGCCAGGACCCTGGCCAGGTTTGTAGGCCTATGCCTTTAAACACATTACATTAAATATGTATAAAATACATGTTATACTGTATATAATATAAAATAACACACACACACATACATATATATGCACTAACTGAATAATAATTTTTTGAGAAAAAGGTAAAGTATCCATTGATGAAGAAAAGGATGCTCACATAAATCAGAGCACCCCAAAAAACAATACAATGACTGTACAACTGTAAATATGAATGGTGTCCAAAACAAAACAAAAGGACAGACTACCCTTGTTCATGCATTGTAAGGTGGTTGATTCAATGTGAGCAAGGTTCACCAATTTATTCAAGGCTGTGGGCTGCTTCCCCGGTAGCCTAGAGTCTCCGTTGCCAAGCTGAATGTAAACGGCTTATCAACATAGGGAAAGTGGTCTAGAAATGTGTACCAGCCATGGTGATATGGAATATTTGGAAGGAGAGAAAATCCCGCATTTTCAACAATCTGGTTGGTAGTGAAGAGATTTTAATGTCAAGAATAATTGGGACTGTCATATCTTGGAGTTTGGCTTATAAAGAATATTTTGCTTTGGGGAACAGCTCGGTTTTGGTTTTTGAAAATTTGTAAAGTATTGGGAACAGGCAAAGTCCGAGCTTCCATATTACCAATTCCCTTCTAGTTGCCACTGGGATACCAACTTATAGTAGTCCCACTTAGCTCTAGGTACCTTTTATGTTAATATAAAAAGTTTATTAATAGAAAACAAAAAGGAGTAGTACATGAGATCAAGGTGTTTATATACTCAAAGGTAAAACATGTGAAAATTCAATGGTCTCCCAAAAACTGCCTCCAAATTCTGACCTAGATGTCTGAACAAAATCTGGAAGAACCAGCACCCATCAGCCACAATTCTTCCATTCCTCCTAGATCTGTTTTCAAGCAGCTAGGTATTAGAAAGAACTGGACTGGCACTTCTTTGGACCCAATAGTTAATTAATGACTAAACAAAGTACTATAACCTTGGCCCAGCCAATTTGTTCTGGAAACTGAATGGACTGGTCCAAGTGAAGCCCCCTAATGCGATTCAACATTGCCCATGAAAAAATGCGATGCTACATAATCACAAGAAACAAAAATAATTACATAAAACATTTATACGGATCAAGATTATACAAGTATAAGATGAGAATTTCACAGTTGGATGAAAGCTTAGTATGTATGGAATAAAGTATTTTCTCACCTCTTCTCCTCTGCTTCCAAGTGTCAAGATCAGCAGGAATAAGGCCCTTCCCCATTATTGGTTCTAATATATCAGCAAGAACTCCCTGATTAACATTACAAGCACATAAATAGGAAAATTAGAAAAAAATAAACAATTTCTATAAAATATATTGGTCAAGGAAATGGTAAAATCTTGGGCTGGCAAAAGTGGAATTAATCCAGTTGAAAGTGGTGAACATTGAAGGACAGGCTGAAATTCTTGAATGCAAAGTGGGAAGTCTTCCTAACACATATTTGGGCCTACCTTTGGGAGCTAAGTGTTTGGCAAAGAGCATATGGGATTGGGTAATTGAAAGAAAGGCTAGAAAGCAAGCAACATTGAAATGTAAGTATCTCTCAAATGGGACTAACAAAAACTTACTGAAACGTACCCTATCCCAATTACCCACATATATCCTATCATTATTCCCAATCCCAACAGTAATTGCGGAAAAAGTTGGAAAAAAACCCATGGAAATTTTCTCTGAAGAGGGTGGCAGGAGAAAAATAAAATCCATTTGGTGCAGTGGTACCAAGTATGCTTGCTTGAATAAAAAGGAGTTTTAGGAGTCAAGAAAATGAAGTGAATGAATATTGCTTTTCTTGTAAAATGGTTCTGCAGATTCAGCTCACAGCCTCATCTCTTATGGAGACAGATCATGAGAGAATTGTGGTGCTAGAAACTTCAATTGGAATCCAGGTATTGCTGAAGGGCCATATGGTTGCTCCATTTGGAGAGGAATTGGAAAGTTCCATACTAAATTTCTTCAAGGCATCTAGACGAAAGTGGGAAAGGGGGACAAATCAATTTCTGGAAATATGTGTAGTATGAAGGCTAAGCTTTAATGGAGAGATTCCCTTCCCTATATATCCTTGCAGAAAACAGGGATACCAGGGTGGTTGACTCGTATGAAATTCAGGATGGGGTTGTGTCCCGGTACCAAACTCTAAGAAGGAGCTTGAATGATTGGGAAATAAAAGAGCTGCCTTCTTTTCTCAGTATGCTTAATAGAACCTGTCCAAAAGCAGACCAAGAGGATTCAAGAAGCTGGAGATGGGAGAAATCAGGGATCTTCTCTGTCAAATCCTTTTACAGGCAGTTTACCAGCAATCAAAACCTAGTTTTACCTCAAGAGGATGTCTGGTTGTCCCATATCCCATATTCCCTCCAAATAGAAGAATCTTCAAGGAGAAAGAGAAAAGCATGGAAGAGAGGGTAGCTGTTATTAGTTCAACAGCTATTGGTGGGGTGCTAGTGCTTCCAGAATTTCAAGCACTGCGGAAAAAAGACTTTGGAGCTGATTTTTGGACTTCTCTGATTTCTGTTTTTGACTCCTGGAAATGTTGTTTTTGCTTCTTTGTGGTCATGCATTACTGTAATTTGGTGGGGGTGGCATCTTGTCACCTAGTTATGTTGTACTGTTTTTTTTTTATTTTAGCGATAAAATATTTCTTTATTTATCTTCAAAAAAAACATTCCCTCCAAAGTTGCATTCCTATTCCTCCTGCAGTTTTGTGATGTATTTCGAAAGAGAGGAATCAGAGGCTATTTCAGAATCAAAGCTGTTCTTAATTAGGTAATCAAGAAGACATTGAGTTCCATACACTCTTGGCTGGCTGCAACAGATCAATTTAGTAACATTTCCCATAAAAGTTATTTTGATCCTGCCACTCTGTTTTTGTAATCTTGAATTCTTGGCAGGATTGGTGCAGCATGCATAAACTTTTTGTATATTGTCTTATCATACACATGGTTTAAAGTATCGATACACCCCAATAGACCAACAAGGGTGTATCAATACTTTTTGTTCTAGGATTTATAGAAGAAGAGAAGAGAGAAGAAGGAGAAGAAGGAGAAGAAGAGGAAGAAGGATGTATCAAAGAGAGGGGTGTGTGTGTATTACTGTTCACACACTCAAAATTGTTATTTATAATTTGAAGAAAAACTACAAGAAAGCCCATACCTGGGTGTCCAAATACAAAAGTGAAAAGACTAAAACACTCCAAGCATTCTCAACACTCCCCCTCAAGTTGAGCATATATGTCAATCATGCCCAGCTTGACAAGGTTTTTGGCAAACTTTGGATAGTGAACACCTTTAGTGAGGCAATCAGCTAGTTGGTCTTCTAACCTTACAAAAGGAAGTCAAATCTCTTCAGTAACAACTCTTTCTCTTAAAGTGTCTGCCCACCTCAATATACTTTGCATGATCATGTTGAACAAGATTGTAAGCAATATTTATGGCTGCTTGGTTGTTACAATACAATCTTATTTGAGTATCTGTTTGGATGCCCATCTCAATCAATAAGGTCTTTGACCAAAGTAGTTCAAACACTCCATGAGCCATCACCCTATACTTTGCCTCAGCACTAGAACGAGCAACAAAAAATTATTTCTTACTTCCCCAAGAAACCACTTTGCCTCCAACTAAGGCAATGTATATATATAAGCCTCAATGTTTAGATTGTCATGATTGGAATACAACATCCCTTTACAAGGGCATCCTTTCAAATAAGCTAAAATTTTATTAATTGCTTGCATATGAGATGTTTTGGGTTCATGCATATATTGGTTAACTAAAGGAAGGTGAGAATCCATCATATGGATGGCCGAACCATGGAAGATGGCTGGGCAAAATTTCAAAAATTTTTCTTTAACCTTTCGGGAATCGTATTCCCTGTTTTAGAAAAACTGCATTTTTCTAAGATCTACCTTGCACCATAACTGGACCAGATTTGAAACCAAACAAGAGGGAGATGTATAACTGATACGGATTCCACAAATGTAGCTCCGAAAGTGGTAGTTCACACCCAAATCAAATCCCAAAACCAGCTTCCACTAAAAATGGCACAGCTTGAAGATGAAGCCGGTTCAGCAATGCAGTTATCAGCAAAACTGCAATCCAACACCTTGGATCGAACTGGGGAGGTGAGCACAATTTTTCTCTGTATTTTTCTTGCAAAAATCAGAGAAAGAATTGATCAAGATCAGACCCAAAAAGGTGAGATCGAACTAGGGTTTCTTGGGCAGCAAGAGGAGAAGAGAGAGAGCCGAAATGCAGAGTGATTTGAAGCAATTCGATCTCTTCTTCTTTTTAACCTTTAAAGAGCACCTCTCCTAATCGAATTAGGAGGTTTTATCCAAATCTTTATTTGGATCTAGACTCTATCATAAGATAGGTCTTATCCTCTTAAGAGAATGGGTGCTCCATACCCATATCCAAACCCAGATTCGCCCATGTGACATGACAGCTTAAGCAATCATGTGACATCTTGATTAATCATATTAATCATGGGCTTTATGCCCATTAACTATATGGCTCACGACCTAAGAGTGTTGCTGGCCCATTTATGTTTGATTTGTATAGTGTGGGACCACAACAATGACCTCACATAAGCCCACATGGGTTTGACCCAGCCTCTGTGAAAAAGCCTGGTCGAATTCACTGCCAAATGCAGTGAACCCCTGAGCTCATCACTATGGGCTCAAAATGGGCCCAACATTTACAATTAAATGATCCTTGAGCCCAATCATCCTATGAAGGCCCAAGGATAATGGACTTAAGTAAGATATAGCCTATCAGGTAATCAGCCCTTAATGGCCTCTTACACGTAACCTCTCAGCCCTCAATGATCAAACACTACCTGACAGGGAAGGACCTCTCCTCTGACTGCAAGGTGCAGTGTCACACTCCCTGCTCGGATGGCTCCTGAAAATTAAAACCTTTTGCAAACACTTTTCTTAAAACATATATATATATATATATATATATATTATATTTTGCAAAACAAATCTCAAACACGATTGAAATCCACTGCCAATAGTTTAGGTTTTCATCAGAGAGAGTGCAGTCCTGATCATTCACTTTGTCCGACAAAGGGGCCGATCCTATCACTATGATTACCCACTTAAGTGAATTCTCAGACTGCACCAATATACCCAGGTTTTGACCCATGATAGATTTCATCCAACACCCAGTGCAGTACCATAATCAAGTCTAGGGGATATGTGTAACTTTCCAGTTTTGCCCATTAATGTCCAAGGTTAAGGGCATAACTGGAAAGTGGTCCAGGTTCAGTGTTTCAATCAAGCACACACTACATGTGTATCAGGTCTAACCCTAGCAGCTGAGACAAGCTGCCCCAACTTCTTTGGCAGCACATCAATGTCAACCTTGGCAAGATAAACTCCCCAAACCTATCCGACTACTGAGAACATTCTAAACTAACATGAGTCTTATAAGTGTCCAGTTTAAGGGGCAAATTCACAGAAACATACCAAAGTCAACATGAAACAATGATGTACTTTTATTCATTTACAATAAATGTATCTGTACATCAATCTAATTGGAGATGCGGGCATACACTGTCTAACACTAACCACTCCAACAGCATAAGATATGTCAGGTCTAGTCAAAAAAAAAGATACAGGAGACAGCCCACCAATCTTTGATATATCCCTCTGTCTGGAAGAACTCCTCCAATATCACTCAACTTGTAGTTGGAATCAAATGGAGTTTCTACAGGCTTACACCCTAATTTCCCAACTTCATGGAGCAAAAGCCAAGAACATACTTCCTTTGTGACAAAAAAATTCCCATCATGGATCTTGCAACTTTAATGCCAAAAAAGTATTTAACACCACCAAGATCCTTAATCTCAAATTCTAAAGCAATGAAGGATTTTAACCAAGAGATACCTATGACGTCATCGCCTGTCACAACAATGTCATCAACATATACTATCAACATTGTTACTCTACCATCAACTCTTCTTATAAACAAGGTGTGATCTGCCTGAGATTGGAGAATCCGATCGTTAATAGCATTTCTAAATTTGTCAAACTAGGCTCTAAGTGACTGCTTGAGCCCATACAAGGACTTCTTAAAGCAGAAAACTTTTCCATCACTGTTAGGAAAGCTTACCACAGGTGGTAAGTCCATATAAACTTCTTGCAAATCCCCCTTAAAGAAGGCATTCTTTACATCCATTTGATATAAAGGCCAAGAATAGTAAGCGGAAAAAAACATGATTACACAAATAGAAATCATTTTAGCAACTAGAGCAAAGGTTTCTCGATAATCAATAACATAAGTCTAAGTATATCCTTGGGCCACAAGTTGAGCCTTATACCATTCAATTGAGACATCTACCTTGTGTTTAATGGTGTAAACCCACTTAGACCTAACAGGAATCTTATCCTTGGGACAAGGAACAATCTCCCAAGTCCGGTTCATTATTAGGACCTCCATCTTTTGGTTCATAGCTTCCTTCTAGCGAGGGGACTGCATTGCCTCTATAACACTACAAGGAGTGGAAACAAAAGAAACAGCAAAAATATAGGCACAATAGGAGGGTGAAAGAGCATCATAAGATACATAGTAATAGGATACTTGATTTATGTCATCTTACCCTTTTAGATGGAAATAGGAATATCAAGGTCAAGATCATCAATAGAATTATCAGGAGGTTCAAGATTACCCAAGTCCGAGAGATTTGATTGTAATGGGAATTCAGCTTCAAGAGCCACCCTCTTACTGCGCCTGATGAAAAATAGCTGCCATGATTGAGGCCAATACACAGGATGAGGAGGGGAAGGAATACCATCATTACAAGGAAGAGAGGAAGGAGGAACAGGAAAATAGAAGGAAGTCCGATCTTCACTTGCATTCTCCCCCTAAAGAGGATGGGATAACTAGAAAAAAGGACTCCAGAAAGGTAACATTAGAAACATATCTCTTTCCAGCAAAAAGATCAAAACATCTATAGCCTTTTTGGACTAGAAAGTAACCAAGGAAAACATATTTAATTGATTTAAGATCAAACTTATGTTGGGAATGGATCATATCATGAGCAAAAAAAACACAACCGTTGTCTCATAATTAAAGAGAGGTTCGGTAGGGAAGAGAAGTTGATGAGGAAACCAAAGGTTAAGGATTCATAATGGAAGCCTATTAATGAGATACATCGTTGTCTCAATAGGATCACCCCAAAAACGGGTGGAAACAGGAGTTTGAAATAGTAAACCTCGAGCAACTTCAACCACATACCTGTTCTTCCTTTCAGTAACCAAGTTTTGTTGTGGAGTATGACCACATCAACTTTGGTGAATAATTCCCCGATCTTCAAGAAACCCACTTAAATGGTTTTCAAAGTATTCCTTGGCACTGCTAGATCTTATTATAATTCTTTTATCAAACAGTGTCTCTACCATATTCATGAAATTTTGAACAATCATAGGAACCTCATCCGACTTTTCATCAAGTAGAGCCATGTATACCAAGTATAATCGTCAATGAAGAGAAAGAAGTATTTATACCCACCAATGTAAGGGATACCGTATGGGCCCCAAACATTAGTACGACCAAATGGAAAGCAATATAACTTTTTTTGTTACTTGCACAATATGTGGTTCTACATTATTTGGACAAATGACAAACTCCACATTTAGGGTTCAATTTTGACACTAAGTTAAGCAGATTTGGAAACAAAAGTTTTATAGAATTAAAAGACATATGACCAAGACAATAGTGCCATAATATGAAAAGACTCATTTTCTCATTAAAACAAAACTCAGTCTGGCTCGACAACCCATGCTCTAAAGGTCCACCAAAGAGATAGACTCCACTGACTTCATGTCCACTTCCAATCATCTTCCCTATGCTCACGTCTTGGAAAACACAATAGGTAGAAAAAAAAAGGTCACAGAGCAATTATGGGATTTTGTAAGAAAACTAATAGACAACAATTTTTTATGTAACCGAGGTACATGAAGAGCATATCCAAGAGAAAGGTTATGGGTGAGTTTGACATCATCCTGGCCCGAGATAGAGGTCTAAGATCCATCAGCAATAGTAATCTTACCCTTCCCCGGGCCCGGGGTTAACTTATATGAAGTAAAATGTAACAGTATACCAGTCATATGGACACTAGTGAAAGATGTGGAACAAGCAAGTGCAATACTTATCTTAGCATATGAACTAGATGGATTACTAGGTTCAGAACTAGAAGAGGAACCACTCTTTTCTAGCTGCAACAGGATACTCCAGAGTTTATCCGTTACATCAGAAGAGTCAAGAGCATTAGAAGATCGAACATCATTACCAATTGTAGCCAAGTGAGTGTTGCCCTTCTTCCCAATTTTGAATTTTTCCGATTTTAAATAAGGATTGAGCTTCCAACACCTTTCCTTAGTATGTCTTGGATTCATGCAATAATCACAAATAGCATCCTCAACCTTATCAATAATATGGTGCTTACTAATTTTTGGTGTTGATTTTGGGTCGATTTAAGTTATTAGGCCCAGCTTTGTTTTATTTTTATTTACTTTATTTAGTTAGGAAGTTATTGGGCCTCAGGCCCATTAGTTTATGTTATGTCTTTTCAGCTACTTACTAGTAGCTGACTTACTAAGGGTACTCTTGTATTTGTACATTCTTTTTTATAAAGTATATAAATCGAAGGAAGGGGGCAGCCAGATCTAAGTCTTTTTGGCTACCTCTCATTCTCTTCTACTTCTTCTTCTCTTTCTTACTTTCTAGCCGAAACCTTTCAATTTCTTCTTCTTTTCTTCACAAAGTTTATAGTAAAAACAACCATCAGCATCTTCTACTTGGTATCAAAGCAAACCAAAGGTTTCTTGAGTTGCTCCATCATGCAGCCCTAGACCGACCGACCGACTGCATGGTGAGGTGAGAGGCTGATCGAAGACCTCAGGTAAGCCCAGTTTTTGGATTTTTTTGGTGGATCTGCATTGCCTTGTAGCTGGTCTAGGGTTTTTCACCAAAATCTGGAAGAACTAGAGAAAGGGAGAGAGTCATTTTTTGTAGGACTCTTCATTTTTGACCTAGGAAGTGGCGCCCTAGTCTTTTATGGTTCCTTGAAGTTTTCTAAAGGGGTTGATTCAAGTCCCACCTATTTTGGAGGCCTCTGGAAGGAGTGACTGCTTCTTCTCCCTCTTCTCCTGCTCCCGCGAAAAATGAATCATTGGAGGGAGGAGCTTCTAGGGTACCAGAAGGGTGTTTGTGGTGCTTGAAGGAGATAAATACCTATTTTTTCATCTCAAAGTGATTTTCTAACCCTTTTTTGGGAATAATGGAGGGCCACAAAGTTGAAAACAAATTGGTAAGTAAGATGGGACAAGGGGGAGGAGGTGTTGGAGAACTTTTCGAGGTTGAGACCATCACTACAGTTAAGTTAAATGGTACAAAATATTTAGAATGGTCACAATCTGCAAAGATGGCCATTGGTGCTCGTGGAAAGTTGGGGTATGTCATTGGTGAGGAAGTGAAACCCGAAACTAACTACTCCCGATGGGTACAGGAGAACTATATGGTAATGACTTGGCTGTACAATTATTTGCTGCCCCATATAAGTAAAAACATTTTATGGGCTAACACAGCTAAGGAGATTTGGGAGAGAGGTATGAACAGTTACTTAATCAACAAGATACAGTCAGCCCTAATCCATTATTAGGTGGACAACTAGGTACAGGTGGATTAGGAGATGGACATTCTACTTCTTTTGCACATACAAGTAGCTTATATGCCACTGCAAACTATGTTTCTACTATAGATAAGAAGGGACCTCCTTGGATTATAGATTCTAGAGCCTCATTGCATATGACCAACATTTCCACCATTTTCTCCTCTTACCACCTCAACTCTAGCAGAGATAGAGTTTCCATAGCTGATAGATCTCATGTTCCCATTGCTGGGAAGGGTTCTATCAAGATAACCGATACCATTTCCCTACCCTTTGTCCTCCATGTTCCTAGACTGAGTACTAACATGTTATCTGTTAGTAGTTTGACAAAGAATTTGAATTGCTCAGTGATTTTCTCTCCTAGCCATTGTGTTTTGCAGGATCTGGATTCAAAGAGGACGATTGGGAGTGGTCGTGAGGTGAATGGAATCTACCTTCTAGATGTGCTTCCCAGTCATCAGAGTCATCATGTCAGTAAGGATTTTGAGTCAGAGTCTGTGTCAGATTATGCTTTGGCATAATCGGTTGGGGCATTTATCTTTTCCTTCTTTGTGTTTCTTATTTCCAAAACTATTTGAGTTTGTTAATTTGTCTAGTTTAGAGTGTGAAGGTTGTCAACTTGGAAAACATTGTAGACATTCCTTTAAAACTCGTAATAAAAGATATTCTGCTTTTGATGTTATTCATACTGATGTGTGGGGACCACACCATGTTTCTTCTATGGGTGGCTATCAGTACTTTCTTTTATTTGTGGATGATTTTTCTCGGTATTCTTGGATATACTTGATGAGATCCCGTGATGAGGTGCCATCCTTGGTCCGACAGTTTCATCAGATGGTGCTAACACAATTTGGGGTGCGAGTGAAAATGTTTAGGTCAGACAATGCCAAGGAAAATTTTGATAAGAACTTAGCATCATATCTATCAGAGTACGGAGTAATCCATCAGAGCAATTGTTCGTACACTCCACAGCAAAATGGTGTAGCAGAAAGAAAGAACAGACACATTGTTGAGATCGCAAGGATCATGATGATAACATCTATTGTCCCAGTTCGGTTTTGAGATGATACAATTCTCACAACAGTTTTTTTGATTAATCGGGTGCCTTCTCGTGTTCTTGGATATAGCACCCCATTCAACCTTCTTTTCCTGAGGGGGAGGTGTTCAACATTCCTCTCAGGGTTTTTGGTTGTTTTTGCTTTGTCCATGTTATTGTTCCTCACCGCTCGAAGCATGACCCGAAGGCAAAGAAGTGTTTCTTTCTTGGGTATGCAGAAAACCAAAAGGGATATTGTTGCTATGACCTAGTCTCTGGGAATCGATATACTACTATGGATGTCACCTTTTTTGAGTCCACACCTTTCTTCCGGAGGGGTTTTTCTCAAGAGGAGAGTTTTGGGGAAAGAAGTGAGCAATATTCCACTTTCGGTTCCAGTCTCCGTGTCCACTTCAATGTCCGACCCTCCTATGTCACCTATTTTACCACCTCCCTTGCGTCTTGTTTCTCTGTGCTTTTCACGATAGCACCTACACATTCATAGGGAGGTTGATTCCACAATAGAAGAACCCACATCACTTCCCATCGACTCCTCGGAGACTCCAGATTCAGCTGACACTGACCCAGGTATGCCTCTTGCTTCCTCTGATGTTTTAGTTCCTATTGATTCCACTAACCCCATTGCAAATGACCTTGACCTTCCTATTGCACTTAGAAAAGAAAAGAGAAAGTGTGTTGCTCATTGTATCTCACACTATCTCCCTTACAGTGGACTTTCTCCTTCTTACCGGGCCTTCCTTTCTTCCCTCGACTCCGTGTCTATACCCAAGGGTGTCAGTGAGGCTCTCTCCAAACCTAAGTGGAAGAAAAATATGCAAGAAGAAATGGAACCTTTGATTAAGAATCAGACGTGAGAGATTGTGAATCTACCAAAGGGCAAGGAGACTGTTGGATGCAGATAGGCTTATACAGTAAAATACAAGGCAGATGGAAGTATAAAAAGGTATAAGGCAAGGCTGGTTGCAAAAGGGTACACTCAAACCTAGGGCATAGATTACCTATAGACTTTTGCACCAGTTGCAAAAATGAACTTAGTTCGGATCCTTCTCTCTCTCTTGTTGCTACATACTCTTGGCCCCTCTTCCAACTTGATGTGAAAAATGCTTTTTCTCAATGTGGACCTGCAAGAAGAGGTATATATGGATCTTCCTATTGGTTTCTACAGTGATGAAGAAAAGGGAAAGGTATGCAGATTGAAGAAGTCCCTATATGGTTTGAAACAATCACCCAGAAAGTGGTTTGACAAGTTTAGAAAAGCCTTGGTTGCATTTGGCCATACTCAAACTCAATCAGATCACACTTTGTGAAGCGGAGGGGGTCTCTGGTGTTAATTCTGATAGTATATATGGATGACATTGTAGTTATAGGAAATGATCCAAGTGAAATTGATAGCTTGAAGAAGAATCTGCACAGAGAATTTGAAACTAAGGATCTTGGGGAGTTGAGGTATTTCTTGGGCATTGAGGTGGCAAGATCAAAGCATGGAATCTTCATCTCACTGAGGAAGTATGTTCTAGACCTTTTACAAGAGACAAGGAAACTTGGGACAAAGGCAGCTAATACACCTATTGATCAGAATCACAAGATAAATGCTTCAAAAGGTGAACTGGTGAAGGATGTTGGGAGAAATCAGAGACTAGTGGGGAGGTTGTTATATTTATGTATGACAAGACCAAACATCTCTTATGCAATGAGTGTGGTGAGTCAATACATGCATGCCCCACGAGTTCAGCAATGGGAAGTTGTTAACAGGATGCTTGCTTATCTGAAGGGACACCCAGGTAGAGGCATGCTATTTGCTGACCATGGACAATTGAAGCTACAGGCTTACATAAATGTTGATTGGGCAGGACGCCTAGATGACAAGAGATCTACATCAGTAGTTTGCACTCTTGTTGGAGGTAATCTAGTTTCATGAAAAAATAAGAAACAGACAATTATGGCAAGGTCAAGTGCAGAGGCTGAATATAGAGCCATGGCACATGGAGTTTCAGAGCTCCTCTAGATCCATTCCTTGTTATGAGAAATTGGGATTGAGGCAAAAGAACCCATGATGCTATATTGTGATAATCAAGTAGCAATTAACATTGCACATAACCTGGTTCAGCATGATAGGACGAAACACATTAAAGTGGATAGACATTTTATAAGAGAAAGGGTGACTTCAGAGGAAGTTTGCTTACCATATGTTGCATCTGATTTGCAACTTGCTGATGTTCTTACAAAAGGCGTTGCAAGAAACAAGCTGAAGCATGATCTACGCAAGTTCGGAATGTGTGACATTTATTCCCAACTTGAGGGGTAGTGTTGAGTTTGGGTCGATTTTAAGTTATTAGGCCCAGGTTTGTTTTATTTTTATTTACTTTATTTAGTTGGGAAGTTATTGGGCCTTAGGCCCATCAGTTTATGTTAGTTTAAGTTATGTCTTTTCAGCTACTTACTAGTAGCCGACTTACTAAGGGTATTCTTGTCTTTGTACATTCTTTTTTAAGTTATTAGGCCCAGGTTTGTTTTATTTTTATTTACTTTATTTAGTTGGGAAGTTATTGGGCCTTAGGCCCATCAGTTTATGTTAGTTTAAGTTATGTCTTTTCAGCTACTTACTAGTAGCCGACTTACTAAGGGTATTCTTGTATTTGTACATTCTTTTTTATAAAATATATAAATAAAAGGAAGGGGGTGGCCAAATCTAATTCCTTTTGGCTACCTCTCATTCTCTTCTACTTCTTCTCTTTCTTACTTTCTAGCCGAAACCTTTCAACATCTTCTTTTCTTCACAAAGTTTATAGTAAAAACAACTATCAGCATCTACTTTTTGCTTGGGTCAAGATGACATAAAGATAGAGTGATCAGCCCCAGTAATTTGCATCATGGTCGTCCTTCTACTCTCCTCCCCTTGCACAAGGGAGTAAGTGGAACTAAGAAAGACAATGCCGGCATTGAGAATATGTTGCCTAGTAAAGTCAAACTTTGTGTTCAATCCAATCAAGAAATCAAAGACTCCATTCTCTTCTATGTACTTTTGATATTGCTCACCATCTTCAAGGTCCTTCCATACTAGAGCTTTCAAGTGATCCATTTCTTCCCAAATAGATTGTAGAGAAGAAAAATACATAGCCACAAATCTCTCCCCCTGATGTATACTACAAGCATAGTTTTAAAGACACCAAGGTGAGGCTAGGCGACTGGGGGTGCTTACGTTGCCTAGGCGATGGATTTTTTTATGTAAAAAACATAGATCCTAGGGTAGCCTAGGTACCATAACCATATTTCCTTAATAATTATTCATAATTTTCATAAGAAAAAAAAAGTATAAAGTTCATGATTAGGTATAGAAAAAGAAGGAAAAGAAAATTCAAAAAAATATATAGGGGCTGAATGAAAATAAAATTCAAAAAATATAGGGGCTGAACCCTTATTTTTGTTATAGGAAAAGAAGAAAAGATGTACTAGTGGAAGAAGAATATGTGTTTATTAGACAAAACTTTAATTTTTAAGTTCTCCCTTACTTATTGGTTGAAGCTTTAAGTCTTTGAGGGTTCAATATAGCATTTAGCAATGATTATGTTGATTAAACCCTAACGGATAAAAAAATAATAAAAAGAAATTAGTATATAAACACACAAAATGAATATTTTAGTTTAATAATGTCTATTTTATAATTATAAATGTCAAAAAAAAAAAGAATAAAAAGTATTTTATAATAGAAAGTACAAAACTGCTTAGCGATTAGGCGAGGCAAGCCTCAAGAGGCGCCTTCTTGACAACTATGGCTGCAAGCCTCCCTTCAAAGCTAGTACTCTCTAGCAGTATTATTAACTTGGGAATAGGTGGCAACAACCCTATCCTAAATATATTTAGCAATTGGAAGAAACATATGGTTACGGGCAATATGAGGTTGCATTGAGCAAATCAACCATGACATACAAGGGAGTTATCCTACTCGCACTTTTTTTCAATCAGTATATCCTGCTCCCACTTTGCAAATTTCAAATCTTCAAGATTTGGCTTTACTTCATTTCCTGTAAGGAATCCCGATTTACCTCTCCCTACGATGGAAAGCTTAAAAGATTGGGACCACTCCAGAAAGTTGGTTCCATCAAGTTTAACAATGGTTATCATACCATTGGAGATATCTGCATTTCCCAGGAGCACACTAAAAACCATCTGTACAACCTTGGATGCTTCCATATTCAATCAAAAACACCTTCTCATCAACCAAAATTTCTATAGGGCTTAGAAAACTACAAGACCACTTCCCGTCACTCCCAACATGTAAAATGACCCAAATGGTCTAGGTTTTGCAGCAAAAAACCCTAATAAACTCGTATAAGGCTCAACATCATATCTAGAATTTCTGCTATTTTCTCCTTGAAAAACCCACAAAGAAAATCATATAAGTTTCAAACAACTACAAGAGTCATACCAAAAATCTTTTAAAATTAAGGCAAACCAAACAATGTAAGATTCATTGACTATCTTCGTCACCTACCTATACGAACTATTGACGTTGAAGGGATGGGATATCCATCACATGGACGCCCAAGTCTTGCGGAATGGACTGGGCGAATTTCAAAAAAAATTTCTCCCATCTTTGCAGGGAATCGAACTCCCTATTTTAGAAAACAAATTTTCAATGATCAATCTTGAACCATGAACCAAATCAGATCTGAACCAAAAGAAGTAGGAGGGAGAATGTACCTGATACGGAGAAAAAATATCTCCCAATGAAGGTGTTCATGCCCAAGGAGGATCCAAAATCTGCTCCCACTGAAGATGGCGCAGTGCAGGATGGAGCAGAATCAGCAATGTCCTTCCAAAAGAACTTGACCCTTCGCAAGAATCAACTGGATGGCTAGTGAGTACAGCTCCAACCAATCTTTTCCCAAAAGATTGGAATCAAGATCAGATCTTGATTTCTCCCAAGAAC
The DNA here is from genome assembly GCF_055504915.1 of Nelumbo nucifera. NCBI lineage: Eukaryota > Viridiplantae > Streptophyta > Magnoliopsida > Proteales > Nelumbonaceae > Nelumbo > Nelumbo nucifera. The sequence continues at coordinate 56,333,122 of NC_142655.1, forward strand.
TGGAGATCGAACTGAAGGTGATGGCAGCGGCAGAAAGGAGGCGGCAAGAGAGAATTCGCAGGGTGCAGAAATCTCTCTTCTTGTGATTTTCAGCTCTGAAGAGAATAGAACATCAATCACTAACTGTATCGCCCCTTTCTTTCTTTCATAATCTTAAAGGGATCAGCTCCTAATCCCATTAGGAGTTGCTAATCCAAATCATATTTGGATTAGATGTCCCTTTAAGTGATAAGGGATAACCCTTATCTTATCTGTAGATCAGATCAGCCATCTCCTAATCTAATTAGGAGGCTTCCAGATCTAAATCTCATTTAGATCTTGGACTCTCTAAGTGGATAGGGTTTAGGCCCAATCCTATCAGCTAATCCATATTAGAATTCGCCCATTTTAATTGACTGATCGAATCAGCCCAGTTCGAAATGGGCTTAAGGCCCATTAAAGGTTATGTACTCACTTAGCCTTCCAAACTGCTGCCCAGTTGGGCTTCCTTGTATGGCGTGGGACCCAAACGTTGATCTACACATCAGCCACATGGGTTCAGCCCAGCCTTTGTTACAAAACCTGGCCGAATACACTGTTATGGACAGTGCACCCCCTAAAACCCATCTTATGGGCTCTATGGGCCCAACACTAACCCTAAGTGGTCCCTGGGCCAAGCTACCTTGTAACACCCAAGGACTGTGGGCAGATCCAAGATTAGCCCATCAGGTATTATCCTCAATAGTCTTACACTTAACCTCTCAGCCCATAATGATCAAACACTGCCCGACAAAGGAGGGCCTCTCCCTCGACTGCAAGGAACAGTGTTGCACTCTCCACTTACATGGATCCCAGGAATTAAAACCTTTTGCAAATCATTTCGAAACCATAACATATATATATATATATATATATATATATATATATATATATATAAATATATATATCTTTATATATAAATATATTTTGCAAAACAAAATCTCAACAATTGAAATCGGATGCCGGCAGTCTTGGTTTCCATCAGAGAGAGTGCATCCCCGATCATTACCTTTGTCCGACAAAGGGGCTGATCCTGTCATTATGATCACCCACTCAAATGAATTCTCGGACTGTCCCAACATACCCAGGTTTTGACCCCCGCTAAGGATCTCACTGATTGGTACATCAAAGACAGCCCAATCCAACACCTAGTGCAGTATCATAATCGAGTCTAGGGGTCAGGTGTAACTTTCCAGTTTTGTCCATCTATCTCCAAGGTTCAGGGCAATACTGGAAATCTGGTCCGGTTCAGAGGTTCTATTAATCCTACACTGCATGTGCTTCGGGTCTCACCTTGGTAGCTGAGACAACCCACCCCAACAGTAGGTCGCACATCAATGTCAGCCTTGGCAGGATAAATCTCCCCAAACTTACCCAATGGCTGTGAACATTCTAAACTAATACAAGTCTCATTAAGTGTCCAGTTTAAAGGTATTACATAGAAACACACCACAAGAACATGAATCAAATGAGTACCTTATTCATTTACAATAAATTCATAATGTACATAATTTTGATTGAAGCTAAGGGCATACAACTGTTTAACAAACGTCATTCGATGATGGTTTGACGTCAATAGGTCATTTCGCGGAAGAGGATCAACAATAGAACAAGTATTCCTATGAGCCTCTACCTACTCTAATACCAAGTTGTTGTTCTAGGGTTTGTAGAAAAAAAGAAGAGAGAAGGAGAAGAAGAGGAAGAAGGATGTATCAAAGAGAGGTGTGTGTGTGTGTGTGTTCACAAACTCAAAAATGCTATTTATACTTTGAAGAAAAATTACAAGAAAGCCCATACCTGGGTGTCCCCAAATACAAAAAGATGATGAAAGGCTAAATCCAAGCATTCTCAACATTTATATTGGTTAAGGAAATGAATAAAAAGCTAAAGCATGTAGACTCTTGCATGATAAACCATGATACCAAACTAAACAACACTGCAAAATGTGTTTTTTCTTTTTCTTTTTTTTTTATTGATAACACAATATCATCTTTATCAATTTGTAAGAAGAATAGGTGATATATACATTACAAATTGTTTGAGCACCGCAAAATCCAGCTTAGATTAGCCTAGACTTGGTGATTTTGTTTGTAAGACTACTTTTTAGCACTAGTTGCTAAATATATTAATCCCTTTGTAAGATTATTACAGAAAGTAAACTTGTATTTAACCTAGGGACATGTAACATAGATGGAGGACTCAACCAATTGGTAACCCCACTATCTCCCTTCCCAAAGATAGAAGTAACCAATCGACAACAAATACGTTATGCTTACCCAAACATAAATGATAGGAACGAAATAATGAAAGAGCCACTGGTCATATGATCAAATTCCCCAAAATCAATAATCCAATGAATACTAATAATTACGTGTGAGATTGTCAATTGCACATATACTTGAATTGGCAAATGCACTAAATGGTCCAATGTAGATGAAATGCAGGAACAAAAGAACAGATAGCAATATTGGTTTCTAATCGGAACAAATACAAATGGTACACCTCTACCTCAACTCTGGCTAGTTAATGTATCCATAGAAGGTAGGGTGAGAGTAGATGGAATAAGAGATTGGGATCTGCACTAGTTGTAAATTGATATTGGCACTCCAGTTATTGGAGTTATTCTTTTTTTATAAATAACACAAACTTGCTTCTTTGAATTATTCTTCTTGAACCCATGGAGTCTAAGATGGGGGTGAAACTTCCAACAAGTCACAAGTGTGCTTCGCCTTCTTACAAAAATCAGAAGCCACTTCTTCCTTCTCAAGGATTTTAGGATAGATAAATACATTGATATAAAATTTTCTCCTTGTTTGAGCAATTGAGACTATTCAGTACTAATAGTAACAATATCATCTAAAAAAAATCAGCACTAATATTTAATTGAATGGTTTCAGCCCAAGAAAATATTTTAAATAACTAAGATACAGCCCAATAAATATTTTAAATAACTAAGACATTTAATTTCAAATTCAGCAGTAAGAGACTTCTTTAATTGAACAATTCCCACAAAATCATTCCTTCTAATAACAGTATCATCTACATAAAAAATAAGGTCATTACCTGATATCTGTCTCAACTACCTGGGGTCTTGGGAGGGATAGACTGGACATAGTCCTAACCTGGAGCAAGGTTTGGCTGAATGTGATGGCTGTTCAGCAGGCTGTGGAACCAATGATAAGGTTCCACGCCAGTATTTATATACATGGGGCACGCACCTTTTACAATGGGTCCCATGAATTCATTACTGGCATGGAACCACATATTGGTTCCACAGCCTGCTGAACAGCCTTCGCGTTCAGCTAATCCGAATTCCCTAACCTGTGGCAGTTTTTTGCACAAAGTGGATACTCTCAGACTTAAACCCGCACTGACAAGCTTGTCAGACCAGGATTTTACCATTACATGAAACAATGGCCCCTACAATATCATCTACATATGCAATCAGAAAAATCAATCAACTCCCACTCTCTTAATGTACGATCAGCATGAAACTAAATTACAAGGGAGTGAGGGCTAATCCAACGTCATCCCTATTTGATCCAACGTTGTGACCTAGCCCTTTTAACATTCTTAATCAAGTAATTAAAGACATTGAAAATAGTAAAGCATGGAAGCAAAACTTCAGGAGTGTGCTCTTTTTTGGAAGCATGTTTCCATTTCTGAAGTCACAAAATGCAGAGAAGAGATGGAGAGGTTCCGAGCAGCCACGAAATGGAGAGGGGAGCTACAGGTCGAAGCCAAAAAGTTTAAGTTTGAGGACTGCAGAAACAATGGGATGGGATCATTGAAGATCAGGGAAGAGAGGAAGGCAACAGTATTCCTCATTGGTGATGCAACAGAATGGTTGAAAGGATTCCTAGATGGAGCAATTTATTCTGTCAAGAATGAAGGTTGGAAGAGTCAACTAGCACTCAATAGGAAGACTTACTCAGCTGAACTAAAACGAAATGGAAAAGGATGCTTCATAGTAGACACAGAATGGTTCGCAAATGGTAAAAGGCAGATGCTCTGCATCCCAGAGGGGAAGGAAAACAGAGGATGGAAACATTTTACATCAAAGCTCCATGAATATCTGGTCAACACTGAAGCACATATCACAGTTAAGAATGAGAAAATGGAAGGAGATTCAGAGAAAAGTGGGGTAAAAAGGAAGGTGGAAAGTCTAGAGGTTGAGACGACACAGAATGAAGTTACAAAGGATGATGAAGATGTAAGGTTTGCTGCAAGCAACAGAACACTGAAGATGTGGGTGGAAGGCTTTAAAGACAAACTGCAAAATTTCTGGGTGCGGACAGCACAGTGGAAGATACAAGACTGGCAAAGCCTAGGAGAAGAAGTAAAAGAAGTCTTGAAGGTCACAGGAGATGTGAAGGTATTCCCGTTCAAGGACAAAAAAGCCCTGATTGATTTCCATCAAAAACCAAAGGAAGTTGATGTGATTTCTCTAGAAACAACGCAGGGTGTAGTGCTAGTTGGGTGCTGGTCTCCCAGTTGTAATGAAAAGTAGGAGCCAATAAGCCGAATAAACTTGAGGATTCTTAGGTTGCCGTTTCACCTTTTGTCAGAAGACATCCTTACTAAAATCTCTAAAATGTGCGGGGGAGAAATGGAATCATACAGCTTCTCAGACCTCCGGGCAGCTAAGGTGCGATTGGTAGGAGCAGCTCCAGAATCGATCCCACAGCTAATAGAGATCCAATCGGCAGGTGTGTGGCATAGTGTCTGGATTGCCTCCTCCATTGAAGCACAGTGGTGGTCGGGAAGAGGAGAAGGTGGGGAAGACGATGCTGATGTGGACTGTTGGAGAACATGTGGCAACAGTTGGGTGGACCGCCCAAAAGGCCAAGGTGACCAGAATTCTGGGGGAACTGAAAGGTCGTGTGGAAGTCTCGAGCAGAAGAATCCAACGGCCCAGAGGAGAACTTACGTGGAGGTGCTGAGATCTAAAGGTGGGCCATCTCACATCAAAACTGCACATTGGGTGAAGACCATGGAGCTATTCAAAAATTTCTCCACGAATGAGATTTTAAGAAGTTGGGCTGAAGTAGCACTAACAGATGCACCCAAAGTAATTGTGAGTGAGGAATGGAAGCCACTGACACTGAACTATTATGATTCGGCCTGCCTTTGAGTTTTGTTAGTCCGATAACAGCCAAGAAGAGAGAAGAAGAAAGAAGAAGGAAAGAAAGAGAGAAAGGAGGAGAAAAGGGGAGAAGAAAAGTCTGGTTCGAATCAAGGAAAAAAATCACCTCTCCCATTCGGCCAGACATGTTTTATATCACTAACATAATGGAAAAGACACATGTGCCCTTACTTAAGTGAGGGACACTAGTTCTAATATAATATCACAGATCAACAACCTCAACATAAGTATAAAGACAGAAATACCCCTACACTAACACTCCCCCTCAAGCTGGTGAGTATATATCATATAATCCCAACTTGTTACATATGTAGTCCACTCTTCCCTGACTCAACCCTTTTGTAAATAAGTCTGCCCACTGGTTCCCTGTGTTAACATATGCAGTGTCTATCACTCCATTTAGCACCTTCTCTCTCACAAAGTGACAGTCAACCTCTATGTGCTTGGTTCTTTCATGAAACACCGGATCAGAAGAAATATGAACCGCAGCCTGATTGTCACAATAGAGCTTCATTGGAGTGTTAATATTGTATCCTATCTCCTGTAGAAGGTTCCTTAACCACACTAATTCACAAGCAGTATCTGCCATAGCTCTATATTCTGCCTCTGCACTGCTTCTCGCCACGACTGTCTACTTCTTACTTTTCCATGTCACCAGATTACCCCCAAGAAAAGTGCAATAGCCTGTGGTAGACCTCTTATCAAACATAGAACTGGCCCAATCAGCATCAGTATATCCTTCTTGTTTGCCGAACTGAACCTGTCAAGTGAGCAGAGAAGAAGAAGAGGAAGAAGAAGAGGAGAAAGGAAGAAATGTTCGAATGGGCATTGTTCATCAGCCGGCCCTGTTCACTTATATAATAACAGTACATAAAGTTACATAAAAGGACCAGGATGCCCCTAATTAGTGATGGGACACCCAATCAAATAAGAATAAAAATAGGCCCATTAACTAAAGACTTAATACCCAACACAGACAAGAGGATAACAAAATATCAGCCGAACCAACACTCCCCCTCAAGCTAAGCATGGATGTCAATCATGTTTAGCTTGCCAAGTAAGTCCAAGAATTTCACTGTGGTTAGCCCTTTAGTTAAGACATCTGCAATCTACATCTCTAAGGGAGTGTAAGGAATGCAAAGTTCTCCTGAGACTATTCTTTCTCTAACAAAGTGACGGTCTATCTCAATATGTTTTGTTCTATCATGTTGCACTGGGTTATTTACAATGTTGATGGCAGCCTTGTTGTCGCAGTACAACTTGACAGGACACTCAATCTTCACTCCCAGTTCACCAAGAAGAATCTTAAGCCACAACAATTCCACAACACCATGAGCCATAGCCCGATATTCAGCCTCTGCGCTAGAACTGGCAACCACATTTTGTTTTTTACTTCTCCATGTAACTAAATTTCCTCCAACAAAGGTGCAGTATCCTGAAGTCGACTTTCTGTCACCCACAGAACCAGCCCAATCTGCATCAGTATATCCTTCAACTTCAATTTTATTGTTTTTTCTGAACAGAATCCCTTTCCCAGGGCAAAACTTCAAATATCTGAGAATCCTTTCTACAGCTTTCATGTGAGGAATTTTTGGATTGTGCATGAACTGACTGACAATATGAACAACATAAGCAATGTCAGGACGAGTGAGAGACAGGTAAATTAACTTCCCCACTAGCTTTTGGTATCTTTCCTTATCAGGGTAGTCCTCTCCTACCGACTCCTGTAGACCATGGTTTGGGTCTATTGGAGTATCTACTGGTCTGCACCCCAACATGCGTGTCTCTTGTAGAAGGTCAAGGATGTATTTCCGTTGACATATATAGATGCCCTCTTTGGATCTAGCAACTTCAATCCCTAGAAAGTATCTCAGTTGACCCAAGTCTTTGATTTCAAATTCAGCAGCTAGGACCTCCTTCAGCCTTTTAATCTCTTCCTTATCATCCCCAGTAATTACCATATCATCAACATAGACGATAAGAGCTGTAAGTTTCCCATTTCTCTTCCTTATGAATAGGGTATGATCTGCCCCGCTTTGCGTATAACCACCTTTCTTCATGGCTCCACATAGCTTTTCAAACCAAGCTCGAGGGGACTGTTTAAGGCCATATAGTGCTTTTCTCAGTCTACACACTTTCCTGCCAAATTCATAACCTGGTGGAGGATCCATGAATACCTCCTCATGTAGATCACCATTTAAAAAGGCATTCTTCACATCCAGCTGATGAAGCTCCCACGAGAAATTTGCAACTAATGATAGTAGAACTCTGATAGTGTTGAGTTTTGCTACCGGAGCAAAAGTTTCTTTGTAGTCAATTCCTTCCTTTTGAGTAAATCCCTTTGCTACGAGTCTAGCCTTGTATCTTTCAATGGACCCATCGTCCCTATGCTTCACAATGAACACCCACTTGCATCCAACAGTGTCTTTCCCTTCTAGTAGATCTACTAATTCCCAAGTCCCCGCTTTCATTAAGGCCTTCATTTCTTCATTCATAGCCTCTTTCCACTTTGGGTCAGACACCGCCTCTGAGTACCTAGTAGGAACATGCACAGAAGAGAGAGCATACACAAAAGAACAATAACGAGGGGACAAATGTGAGTAAGACACAAAATCAGCAATGAGGTGTCTGATAGTACAAGAACGGGTAGACTTACGAAGGGTAATTGGAAGATCCAAGTCAGAGGAATTGATAGGATTACCTTGAGTTACTGAGACAGGTTGATCCAAGTCCAATTGGTTGCTGTCATGAGTTGGAGGACTCTTCTTCCTTCTATTGTAGGTGATTCTAATATCTTTCTGCTGCCTGCTGAAGTCTTTAGTAACATTTGCAACATCACTAGTAGTAGCTGGGCCAATGGGAGCCTCACTAGATTTACCTGGGATACTACAACTAGGAGGATCAAGAGGAGAGGATGGAAGATCCGAGGCAGAGAGGGGCACAAAGAAGGAGGGAATAGAAGGATCAACAGGAGGGTCCTCTTCCATCCCACTAATCTCCCCCTGAAGAGGATCCGGGGAAGATTGAAAGTAGGATTGAGACTCAAAGAACACCACATCTTTTGTGACATTTTTTCTTGGTGACTAGATCGTAACACTTGTATCCCTTCTAAGTAGGAGAGTACCCCAAGAAAATTCCCTTCGTAGCTCGAAGATCCAATTTGGTCTTCTTCGGATCCTTGACATGTATGAAACAGACACACCCAAAGACCCTCAATGGAAGAGAAAAAACAGGAAGGTAAGGGCAAAGAACAGAAAATGGAGTCTTCATCCCCAAGACCTTAGATGGCATTCGGTTTATCAGATATGATGCAGTAAGGATTGCTTGAGACCAATAGGCTTTTGGAACCTTGTGCTGAAATAGTAAAGCTCGTGTAGTCTCCAATAAGTGTTTATTCTTGCGCTCAGCAACCTGATTCTGTTGGGGGGTACTAGCACAAGATGACTGATGGATCATTCCCGCATCCTCCATAAACAAGTTTAAGGACCTTTCGAAATGTTCAGCAGCATTATCTGACCTAAATTGCTTGATTTTCTTGCCAAACTGTGTTTCAATCATTTTGCAAAATGCCATGGTTATCCGCGGCACTTCATCTCGTGTCTTTAATAAGTAGATCCATGTGCATCGAGAATAGTGATCAATAAAATTGATAAAGTATCGATAGCCATCAATAGAAACAATGGGAGGACCCCAAACATCAGAGTGGACTAAGTCAAAAGGTGCTTGAAATTCATTACTGGAAGTTGAATACACAGTTCTACACTGTTTTGATAATTGATAGACTTCACAGACTAACTTTTGACTTGAAACACGTTGGAACAATTCCGGAAACAACATTTCCAATGACGAAAACTGTAAATGACCTAGCCTAGCATGCCACAGGTGTAGCTTAGTTAATGACTCCACATTAGATTGACCACTAATAGTAGATGTTTGTAGGGCCGAACTAATGTCTGCATCAAGGTAGTAGAGGCCTCCACGCTCATGACCGCTCCCAATCGTTCTCTTCGTCAAACTGTCCTGAAAAACACAATGAGTAGGAAAAAAGGTTATGCTACAGTTCATGTTCTTGGTAAGTTTTGAAACAGATAAAAGGTTTGAAGAGAGATTGGGAACACGCAAGACAGATTTGAGTGAGAGGTCCTTGTTTAGGTCAACCACTCCTTTCCCAGATATGGTAGAGAGGGAACCATCAGCAACCTTCATCTTGTCTTGGCCAGACATTAAATGATAGGAAGAAAATAAAGAAGACATGTGAGTCATGTGGTCAGTCGCACCGGAATCAATAATCCAGGAGGCTGGATCAATGGAACTAGTTTTACTAAAGGCGGAGACAATACCTGATCTGGCAGGGGAGGTGGGAGCAAGGGAATTTGTCCTTAGGCGGGCCAGTGCCCGGCTAAGTACCTCTACCTCATCAGCTGTGAAATCCATAGACCCATGTCCTTGGGAACTAGTAGTTTGGCCCATGGAAGAGGAAGCAACTATGGATGAGTGTTTGGAACCTCCATCACTGTGACTTGCTGCCAGGTTCCCACTTGCAGATTGGCCCTTCTGGTGCTTCTTATCTTACCTCAATGCAGCTGGTTTCAGATGAGGATAGAGAACCCAACAGGTCTCTTTCACATGCTTTTCTCCCCCACAGTGAGTACACTTCAGGTGTCTCTTGTCAGAGAACTTGTTCCCCCTTTGATTTGTAGAAATTAGGGTTGAATGTTCTATAGACTGTTCAGCTAGTTTAGTTTGAGCATCAACTTGCATCTCTTTTCTTCTCACCTCTTCATTTCTCACAAGGTAGTAGACATGATGTAAGTCAGGCATCTCATCTCTTCCCAGAATTTGGGACCTTATGTTCTCATATATTGGATCTAGGCCAGCCAAAAATTTGAATGCTCTACCCTCTTCAACTTGTTTGTCATGTTTCTCCTTGTCTCTAGCATTCTCCCATTCAATGATGAGAGGGTGATCCAGCTCTTCCCATAGTCCTTCCAATGTAGCAAAGTATGTTGCAACACTCATATCTCCTTGCCTCAGGGCAGCAATATCTTGATTCAGTCTATAGATTCAGCATTATTTTTTTTCTGCCCATAGGTCTTAGACACCTTTTCCCATATCTTGGCAGCTGTGGAGAAGTGTTGAACGGTCCTAGCTACCCTTGGAGTCATTGAAGCAAGTAGCCAGGACATGACTGTAGCATTCTCTCTCCTCCAAATAGCATATTCAGCACTCCCTATTTCGGGTTCTTTCTTCTGCCCGTCCAAGTAGCCGGTAAGATCCCGGGATGTGATAAAGAGCATGGCTGAAACAGACCATTCCCTAAAGTTGTATTCGTCCAACAACACATTTGTTATCTGTAGACTGTGTAGATTTGCGTTCTCCAGATTAGGAGACCTCCCACTAGCCCTAACATCTCTAGAAGACACTTCCCCAGATATGGAAGACATCTTCTCCAACTTGCAAGAGTACCAAAAACTGTCACACAAGTTATATGAAACCACTTCAGACTTACGGAGCTTGCAGCACTGTAAACTCAGACCGGAGGGTCCGTATCAGGGCTGAAATACCAAGTTCCACTCTGTTGTACTGCTCTAACTACTGCTGTTGCAAGCAGCCACCAAACTGCTGAAGCACCGAACTGAAACCCTTCTGCTGTGTTTAGCCATTGTTGCCGCAGCCTGGACCTTGCTGTTGTGGCTTCTACCACGCGCTAACCACTGCTATCGCAGGCTGAACCCTCACCCACGAACTGTTCTAGGACTGCTGAGATCAGTCCTCTCTTCCAGATCTGTTCTACACAGATCTCACTTAGCCGAATGGCTACAACTTGCTATGTGTGTCTCTTAGGGCATCAGCTACTGGGACTAACTCCCCTTGGGCCCTACAACCAAGGGAAACCCTAGAAATAGGTTCTGCTGGGTTCTATGACCAGACCTAGGGTTTCTTTGCAGTACCAAGATAGAGAGAAAGGTGAGAGAGAGAGAGAGAGAGGTGCGAGGAAGCTGCTGTAACCAGGCGAGTTTTAGTGCTCTGATACCATGTTTGCCGAACTAAACCTGTCAAGTGAGCAGAGAAGAAGAAGAGGAAGAAGAAGAGGAAGAAGAGGAAGAGAAGAGGAGAAAGGAAGAAATGTTCGAATGGGCACTGTTCATCAGCTGGCCCTATTCACTTATATAATAACAATACATAAAGTTGCATAAAAGGACCAGGATGCCCCTGATTAGTGATGGGACACCCAGTCAAATAAGACACTAAATAAAAATAGGCCCATTAACTAAAGACTTAATACCCAACCCAGACAAGAGGATAACAAAATATCAGCCGAACCAACACTTCTATTTCAAGTTTTCCACCACTTTTGTATATCAAACCACGACCAGGGGCCCCTTTTAAATACCTCACAATTCTTAGAACCACATCCCAATGAGGAACCAGAGGTTTCTACATGAACTGACTTACCACACTAACCGCAAATGAAATGTCTGGCCGAGTAATGGTTAGGTAGTTCAGTTTACCTATAAGTCGCCGGTATCTGCCAGGGTCTTCAAACACTTCACCCATATCACTGCTCAGCTTAGTATTTGTTTCCATAGGTGTTTTAGTTGGTTTAGCACCTAACAAACTTGTTTCCTCTAGCAAATCAAGCACATATTTCCTCTGACACAAATTAATACCATGCTTAGACCTTGCTACTTCTATCCCTAAGAAATATTTCAATTTACCAAGGTCCTTTGTTTGAAAATGTTCCTGTAGAAAAGTCTTCAACCTGTCAATGCCCATTTTATCATCCCCGGTAATAACAATATCATCTACATACACCACCAATAGGATTTTTCCTGCCTGAGAGTCATGACTAAAGACGGAATGATCAACTTGGCACTGTTTCATACCAAACTTCTTTACCACCTCACTGAACCTACCAAACCATGCTCGAGGAGACTGTTTAAGCCCATATATAGCCTTCTTTAGTTTGCATACCTTACCATCCTCCCCCTGAGCAACAAACCCCGGTGGTTGCTCCATATAGACCTCCTCGAGCAAATCACCATGCAAAAAAGCATTCTTGATATCAAGCTGATAGAGGGGCCAATCATACATAGCAGCAAGAGAGATCACAACACGAATCAAACCTATCTTAGCAATTGGGGAGAAGGTCTCTGTGTAGTCAATACCATAGGTTTGGGAGTACCCTTTTGCAATCAATCGATCTTTCAGGCGCTCAACACTACCATCAAGTAAATACTTAATAGTATAAACCCACTTACAACCGACAGCCTGCTTCCCAGGAGGAAGAGTGGTGAGGTCCCAAGTATGATTATGAATTAGACCTCTTCTTCCATTGCACGGCACCACCCTGGAGAGGCAAGGGCTTCCTGGACATCCTTAGGGACAACAACTAAGGATAACAAAGAGATAAACTGGCGATGGGAAGCAGAAAGGTGAGTGAGTGAAACATAATTAGAAATAGGATGAAAGGTACAAGTGTGTTTACCTTTCTGCAAGGCAATGGGAAGATCAAGATCAGATACTTGGTCACAGTTGGAACAAGGGGAACAGAATCGGCAACTGGAAGTGGAAGAGGAGGAGGTGATGAGGAGGAAGAAGCATCACCAGACCCTAAGAAAAACGGAGTAGACTCAAAGAATGTAACATCAGCACACACAAAGGAACGTCAAGAACTAGGATGATAACACTTATACCCTTTCTGGGTCCAGGAATAGCCAAGGAAGATGCACTTAATAGATCGTGCATCTAACTTGTCCTTCCCGGGGCCCAGATTATGGACGAAACAAACACACCCAAAAACCCGAGGAGAAAGAGGAAACGGAGACAAGGTGGGAAACAAGGTAATAAATGGGGAATGACCATTAAGGATAGACGTGGGTATCCGATTAATCAAGAAGCAAGAAATAAGCACCACATCACTCCAAAAGGGTTTGGGAACATTCATGTGATGCATGAGGGATCGAGCTGTTTCCAAAAGATGACGATTCTTTCTCTCAACCACCCCATTTTGTTGTGGGTGTAGGGAGGTCTGATGTATAATGCCATGTTGGTCCAAGTATTCTTGAAATGATGAAGATAAATATTCACGACCATTATCAAAACGAAAAATTTTAATACGAACACAAAATTGGTTGCGAATCTCAGCATAAAATTTTTTGAAGATGGTAAACAATTCACTCATTTCTTTCATTAAATAGAGTCACATCACCATTGAAAAATCATCAACAAAAATGACAAAATATCTATATCCATTGTATGACATCACTTTATAAGGACCCCAAACATCTGAATGAACCAAAGAAAAAGGACTCGACACATGGTTATCAACCCTAGGACTAAAGGGAACACGATGATGTTTCCCCAACTGACACGACTCATAATCTAAAACAGAAAGTTGACTCAACGAAGGAACCAAAGATTTCAAAACATTCAGTGAAGGATGACCAAATCGACAGTGCCACTAGAGAGGAGAGAGAGATGACTAGAGAGCTGTTGATGTTCTTCCACCACCGTCAAGATAATACAATCCACCAGCTTCATGCCCTTCACCAATCTTCATCCCCGTCTTGAGATCCTGAAAAACACACATAGAAGGGTAAAAAGTAATAGAGCAATTGAGTGACTTGGTCAACTTACTAACAGACATAAGGTTAAACGGAAATTTAGGGACATACAAAACTGAGGATAAAGATAAGGGGGTCAAGTTAACATTGCAAACACCACAAATCGAGGATGTGGAACCATTAGCAAGGATAACAAATTGTAATGTTGAGCAATGAGAGAGGGAAGAAAACACACCTAGAGTTCCAGTCATGTGATCGGAGGCTCTAGAGTCAATAATCCAGGGATTGGGTGTGGATGCCAAACAAGCGATACCTGAGTGTGCGAAAGTAGTCGTGTTCTGCTGATATGTGAATTGGAAAAACCTCTCATACTCATCACGGGGAACACTCACCATCTCCTTCCCAAAAACATTTGTGGATGTAGGAGGCATCTGATCAGCTGAATGATTCTCCTGTCTGAAACTGGTGTCACTAGTCAGGGCATGATTGGCCCAAGTTGAGGGTGGACCATGCAAGTCATAACAATAATTAATGGTATGTCCATCCATACTACAATGAGTACATCTCCTCGGACCCGAGCCATGTCCTCTGCCACGAGCTCCTCCTGAATCTCTACCTCCAATACGACCACCACCACGGTTATATGTAGGTCCACCACCACCACTCCGGCCATATATCGGACCATGGCTACCACCACGGCCAGATTGAGCTCTTCGAACTCCACCTCTAACACCACGGCCCCTTGACACTGCAAAGGCTGATCTATCAGAAACATTAGAGTTCTCAATAGATCCAATGGAAGTCCTCCGAAGTCGAGCAAATACCTCTTCTAAGGAAGGGAGAGCTGACCGTCATAGTATCTGAGCCCGCACTGGTTCATACTCAGATTTCAGCCCCACCAAAAATTAAGTCACATCAAGTTGTTCTCTTTGTTGTTGCTGAATTTTGACATCAGAAGTGAGGGGTGATAAACATTCAACTCATTACGAATGTTTCTCATACTAGCATAGTACTCCTCAAGACTCTGATTGCCCTGTTGCAAATTAAAGTATTCCTGATACAACTGATATACTCTAGTTGTATTGTCTTCACCAGAATACAACTTCTTAGCATGGTCCCACACATCTTTGGCAGTGTCGAGAAACATGAAATTTACTCTAATCTTGGGTTCCATACTGTTCCATAACCACGTGATAATCTGTGCATCCTCTTGTTCCCAGTCTTCATACTCATGAGATTCAGTGGAGGGTTTCTCCTCCCTTATGTGTTTCACCTTCTTTGCCTTCAGAAAAACTTCTACAGATTTAGCCCAAGGTACATAATTCTCTCCATTCAGTTTAATGGAGGTCATTTGAACATTCAAGTAGTCAGTAGGTATCATCACATTAGATTTGCTATCACTGCTATCTCCCATTGTTGAATTCTGTTATTCCTGAATTCAACACACTGCACACTACTTGATCACACTGACCACACTGGTTTCAGCACTTGTTATTGCTGAAGGTTCCACTCTTTACACCACAAAAAACCCTACCCTACGGCTACCTGAAATCTCACCACTATATGAGAACCACTCCCCCTTCGAATCACACAAAAAACAGCATAAACCCTAGCACACTACAGTCTGAAATCCCATCATACAATCTAAAACATACTTCCTATTTGATTCATAACAAAATATGCATAGAAATCTCTTACCTCATCACCCGAAAAACAAACCACACAAGAAGAAAATCAGACCACACAAGACACCCACTGCACCACACGAATCAGCCCTCTTCTCTTCATCGATTAGGGGAGGGCTTCTTAGAAACCACAGCAACCGACCATAAACAACACAACTGGAGGCATAGAAACCTCCAAGGGAAGAGGGCAACCACTTCTTTTCAGCCCTTTCCCTTATCTCCAATCGATGGCAGAGAAATCAAGAGAAAACCCTAGATTGAGTGCACAGAAAATAGAAATCTGGGCAGATCCGAGTTGCTTAGTTGAGCTCCGATACCATATTATGATTCGGCCTGCCTTTGAGTTCTGTTAGTCCGATAACAGCCAAGAAGAGAGAACAAAGAAGAAGGAAAGAGAGAGAGAAAGGAGGAGAAAAGGGGAGAAGAAAAGTCTGGTTCGAATCAGGGAAAAAAATCACCTCTCCCATTCGGCCGGACATGTTTTGTATTACTAACATAATGGAAAAGACACATGTGCCCTTACTTAAGTGAGGGACACTAGTTCTAATATAATATTACAGATCAGAAACCTCAACATAAGTATAAAGACAGAAATACCCCTACACTAAACTAAAACTAAATTTTGATGGGAGTTCTTTTGGTAACCCAGGAAGGGCAGGCATAGGGGTGTGATTAGAAATCATCAAGGTGTGGTGGTGGCACTATTCTCAGGACCAATAGGTATTGGTGACTCAATACAGGCTGAATCTCTAGCCCTACTTCAAGGTCTAAAGATGGCTGAGCAGATAGGAATAACAGACTTAGAAATAGAAGGAGACTCACTACTGGTCATTTCTTGGGCTAAAAACATCACTTCAGTACCTTGGAAGCTCAAATTTATCTTCAAAGAAATTGACATACTTACAAGGAGGATCAACTCTCAGTTTGGTTGGGTCAAACAAAGCGCAAATGGGGTGGTGGATACCCTAGCAAAACAAGGGGAAAATAAATCTACATTGTACTAGGCAAAACTGTAACTGATTGTTTGTGGGTGCAGATTAGATTAATGCTTTTCTGCTATCTATAACTTTTGTAACTGATTGCAACCTTTGCTACTTTATTAATAAAATTTCTTTCTGATCAAAAAAAAAAAAGTTTGGACGTCTCCATCTCTCAGTTCTGGTTAAAAGGCGTAAAAAAATGGCTCCCTTCAAGACCAAAATAACCCCACCTATACCAACCAGCAGCACCTGGTGCTTTAAGAGAACTACTCTGCAAACTTTATTGCAGTGGAAAGGGTTGCCAAGGAAGACACAAGGATTTCCAGTAGATACCTTTTCAGGTGATCCTGAAACACTGGAATTCTTTGGAGGTTGATCCAGCATAGAAGAGAGAGGACTCTCCTCCTGATGATTTTCCCTTTCAATTGGTCTCTCTCCTGCTCAACCTTATCCTTTAGTTCAAGCGGGCTTCCTCCTCTGTAAGCTTTTGGCAATACAGAAAGAACAGGAAAATGGGAGCAAAGGGTGCAAATGAAACTATTAAGATAATCAATATCCTGCGAAGGCATGAAGAGAAGCAGGCAAGATTTTAATAATAATTTAAAAAAAAAAAAAAAACTTGGTGAAATGTGGAGGGTACCTAACCCAATGCCACAGAAATGGGTCCACTGTGTAACCACGGCACTATGTATGGTAAGAAATCACAATTTGACCAAGAAACGCCATTTGGGCCCCACCTTCCAAGTTCTGTCTTCCTGGCCAGCCTCCCAACAATTTACAAGCCTCTAAAACTTAGGGCTTTAGGGCTCTAGAAAACTTACTTCCCATAATTTCGTAGCATTGACCCAATGAATTTTAAAGCATGATTAATGGATTAAAAGAGGAAAGAAATTGTAATCGGGAGCTCCGAGCTATAAGAAATACAGGTTTCAGGGCCAAGTTCAGAAGCATGAACATAAAACTCTAATAAGAACAAATCAACAAACAAAAGGAGTAATACGCAATACCTTGTCATACGAAAATGCATTTTCACGGAGAATATGTCTTGCAACAATTGGATCTGATACAACAACAAATGATTTTGGTCCAAAAGCAAGTTTGTAGACTGAACCATGCTGTCAAAACAAATCCGGAAAATGAAATTAGGATATTAGTAATAAAACCAGAATACATGATCATAGAGCAAAATGATTGGACAGGATCCATGCTGTCAAACCCACTTTAGTGGTGCAAGGCAGATAATTATGACAATGATGAATTTATCAAATATGCCAACAGTGGGAAAAATAAGAACGATAAAACATTTTAACACACTGCAGGAATATAGCACCAAGTATGGAACATAGGAAACAATTTAAACAGAACAGAATGGTGAAACAGGATTCATGTAGCCGACCCCATATATTAGATAAGGTTTGGATGATGATGATGATGATGATGGAAATAGGAACAAGAAACCAAAGTAAAGCACAAAGAAGTATCACTTTATTAATAATGTCAATGCATGGTCAAGCCAGACTAGAGTCCCAGTAATTGTTATACAACAGATTAAAATGTGATTTCCCTATCTTCGATGCTAACATATTTCCACATCTGGAAGGCAGGAACAAATAGCTCTGAAGCTCTCCATGAACAAATTACAATCCTCAATACATATCTTAAGCAGAACTCAATATAAACAATAAAACATAGAAAGAGAAGAAGGATAACCACCTCCAAGAACCAATCATAGAGTGAAAAGAAAAGTGGTCGGCCAAACAGATCAGAGACAGCGCCTTCAGCTATGGGCATTGTTCCCATACTCCCCCCACTTAACAAATTTGTAAGAAGGTTGCTCGCATTGTCAAGTAGATTTCTTCTCGTCTTTGGTTCTTCAGTACTAGTTGATTGGCATCTGTAGGAAGTTCGCCAAAATGGCTCAATTTAGACCATCCATCAGAAACAAAAAAAAAAAAAAAAAAAAATCGAACCCACTCAGTTTTCTAAATGCACATTTCAACTTACCAATCACTGAAAAAAGAAAAACACAAAACAAAAGAGAAAGAAACCCATTTTAGATTAACAAAAACACAACTCAAGTAATATATCACACAAAAACCAACCAGGATTCCGTATTGCCATTTTCAGTTTTTTAACTATTTTATATAGTTAATTATTTCTTCTGTTGCATCGGAGACAAGATAAAATCTGCATCTAGTCTGAACAGATAGGCATAATCAAAGACAAACCAAGTTAAGTTAGAAAAAAAAAATGGAGATAACACTTAACACCCACCTAATCCGAGACCCTTTTCTCTGAAAAGTGCATGGAGGAGAAATAGTGAAGTACAGATTTTCAGATTTTGGGGTACACATGAACGAAACATCACTCCTTTGAAAACTGCCATTAACGACCGCTGGGAGCTGCACCAGAGTAGTGGCCATTTCCGAGTGAGCAGAAGCCAAGATTCCAGTGTGCTATATCTGTCGATAGTGGTGCAACGTGTATACACATGGTAGTGCTTCACCTACACCCCATTGATCGTTGTGGAACGGTGAGAATTGACAATCTTGGGGTCCACGGGACTGGAACGGGACTGTATATTGAACTGGGCCGCCGTATTTATCCAGTAAAATCCCATCAAAGTGGTGTTGTCTTGTCGTAAGGTTAGGAAAAAAAATAGTGGCCAACGCCAAAAAGCGCACCGAAAAAGATAAGTCGCAACGTGGAGAAAAATGATTGCTTGAAATTTCGTAATTGTGTTTGTTTGATGGAATTGTGTTTGTTTGGTACTTTGATGAGATAATAACTTTCAAGAATAGTCACAATTTTGTGAGCATAATCGATAATCACCCAACAAATATTCTGACGGTTGTCTAAAAATCTGTTTTAAACAAAAAATATTTTCAAGGGTAAGTTGTGAATATATATGTAAGGCCAATTTCGATCTAAAAAATTTAATCCAATTAAATTATATTATTTGTTTTAAATATTTTCAAGGGTAAACAATTAACTTTGTTCATTTAATCTAATTGATTTACTTTCTTTACTCAATTAATTTAATTATTGATTTAATTGTTTAATTTACTTAATTATCTTAATTAGTATAACTTAGTTAATTTAATTAATTAACTTAATTAAATAAAACGAAAACTTTAGGATCATTTAATTAACCTAATTAACTTTATTAAATTGACTAATTTTTAAATTTTAGGGTCAAAAGTGATCTTTTATTCAAACTTCAACAGTGCCAAATAACGTTGTATCTGTCAATACCATTTCAAATGCTATTTGTTTAAATGGTCCTTTATATTCTTTAGGCTCAGTTTGGTAAGAGTATGAATACAAATATGTATATCACAAATATATGCAAAATAATACAAAATATAAGGTTTTATACTCTTCATATTTGTATTTGTGTTCTTTCCAAATTAAGCCTTAGAATCAAAATTGGCCTTTTCACAAAGTTCAGAGTTGTTAAAGCCAAAATCTTGAAATTTTAGAATTGTGTTTATTTGATGAGATAATAACGTTTAAGAGAAGGCACAACTTTGTGATCACAATCGATAATCACTCAATAAATATTCTAAGAATTGTTCTAAAAATTTGTTTGAAATATTTTCAAGGGTAGGTTGGGGGTATACATGCCAAAGGTGTCAAAAAAAAGTTAATTGAATGGTTATTGGGTGTGCTTACTAAGGTTGTGTTTGGTAACAATTGTCATTTTACTTGCAATGTTCTGTGTTGGTCAATACAAATTTTTGAGAAATTATTTTGTTACATCACATCAAACAACCACTTCCATTAAAAAAATGTATCCATTAGATTAGGTATAGCATTTATAGAAAAAACACTAAATTTGAGGTTAATTTCCAAAGAAACATTAATGGTTCTTTAGAAAACTCGAATTTAGTGTTTCTATAACAATTTGTATTGATCAACCTAAAATGTTGCAAGTAAAAGTGGCAATGGTGCCAAACACAATCTAAAGTGGTGTTTGGAATGTATTTCTTGAGAGGCATTTCTCATAAAATAGTGTTGCATAAGCGTGCCATTTTCTTAGAAAACATTTTTTCGAGTTTTTTATTTAGTATCATTGTTGTTACTACCATATAAGAGTTTTTCAATGTCATGTTTGAAAATTATTGCTAGCAATAGTAGAAAAAACAAGAAAACACCAAAAAGGGCATTTTCTCAAATCACACCTTTCCTAATTTCCAAGGTGTGGCTTGGGCAAACGTTTTTTAGAAATTAGCTAACCAAACATTAGGCATTTTCCAAAAAAAAAAAAAAAGGATTTCAGAGGTGACACCAATGTGGGACCATTTTTCTAAGAAATGACATTGATGCCAAATACCCACTAAATGTTCTAATCTGATCTGCACAGACGTGCTGTTCATCTGTAGAAATTAAAAGTTAACTTAAAATTGTGTATCTTGGAACCTATGTGGCATTTTTGGATTGGTGAAAATACAAAAATGTTCGACAAAAATGGTATACATATGGTTCATAAAAATGTAAAGTTAGTTTTCTTTTGCATTGATAATTTTGTACTCTTGCCAAATAATTGTTAGTTGTAATAGGTATAACATAAATTCAGAAATTAGAATCTACCTTATTTTTACATTAACCAACTTTAACGGCAAAGATCGCATCCATTTTTGGGAGTTGGAATATGCTCACAACCAAAATTGTCCCAACATGCTTTTACCATAGTTTGTCTCCACACATCTCACTATGAGACTAGGACCCATCATGTCTGCAATGTGTGGACATAGATTATATTGGAATGTGTTGAAACAGTTTTTTTTTTTTTGTAAATTAACTTTGGAATGTGTGGACATAGATCATTTTTTGGATGATCTATATTTATTGTCTTTTTCAATAAATTAACTTTGAAATCTATATTTATTGTCTTTTCCAATACACAAATGCATTCTTACTAAACACTAACAAAACTAAGCCATAATGCATATATACACTGAACCAACATTTGCACTCTTCCCAAACAAATTGCCTATGTTTGAAAATAATGCAAATGTCAATTCAATTTGTACATTGATCCACTTTTGAGGCTTTTTATAATAATGCATTTGTGTATTAAAAGTAGGGAAGATTCCTAAACATTGGGGGTTATGTCAATTCAATCCCTGAACTTTAAAACGTGTCTCCACAGTATCCTAAACTTTCAATTGTGTTTAATAGGTCCCTACTATTAGTTGATCGTTACTCAACACCGTCACATGACATCAGGTGTGCATTAAATAATTTCAAAATGACAAAATTACCCTTTATGATATTTTTCTAACCATTTTACCCATTGTCTCGCCCAAAATTATTACCCTTGGCTAAGTAGTCGTTGAAGCGTAGCTTTAGGTGTCGAATCCACAAAGAAGCTGATTAAACCAACAAAAGGAGTTATGCTAAGAGTGAATAACCAAGAAAAAACTGATCTTCTAACCCAATTAACAATGAATTAGTGATATATATTTAATTTTTTTTTGTGCAAATAGTTGGAGGTTATTATTTAAATTCAAAAAACAGTGTTGATGATTCAGGGGGTGTTCAACAAAATGGTTGGTTTTTGTTTTTTGATGAGGGCGGATTTGGCCCTCTAATGATATTGACACATGGCACCTTAGAACAAATATGTGACACTCGGAACCACTTTGACAACAACTTGCCTTAGCCAAGTTGATGGTGTCCCACCTGGCGGTCTGGCACAGGCACCGACCTGGCGGCTTGGCCCAAGCGTGACCTGGCGACCTGGCACAGGCACCGACCTGGCAGCCTGGCCCAAGTGCGACCTGGCGACCTAGCACATACGCCGACCTGGCAACTTGCAAGACGTGCTCGCCGACGAATTCGGCATGCATATCCAAACAATCCCACGATCCTTAGAAGTTGGCCCACGTGCCGAACGATTTGGAGGGTGGTCAACATGCATGGCGGTTACCTCCAGGAATCTCGACCACTTAGATGACCTCGCGGAAATCTCGGATATGGTGCGTGAAGGCCACACCAAACAATGCCTATATAAAGACACCAACCCCAATGGCAAGGAGGCGAGTAAAAAAGTAAGCAAGTAAGCAAATTCTAGCTCTCATACTTTGTGATTTTTAGCTCGCAGTCTACTATGAGAGTACTAACTTAAGCATCGGAGCGACCTCGCCGAGTTAGCCACCCCGGGTCCTCTGACATTTAGTTCCTTGCAGGTCTCTAAAGAGCAACGAAGCTCATCAATCCAGCTCGTCACCTGGTCAATCCGACACCTCACAGGCAGCTCGACACCTAGCCTGTCCAGCTCGACTCAGCCCGGTAGCCAAAGTTCTCCACTTTGGCCTGAGTCATCGGCCACTTGGAAGTAGACCAAGTGACGAGGTACTTAGCCAAAAGATTGGCCATCACCCAAAAAATTGATTAATCATTTTTCAAAAAAAATGCATCATTAGAAGAACTGTATCATTTTTGTCGAACACCCCCTCAAATGTCAAGTATTCTGTTTTTCTTTAATTAAAACACTCAAGAAAACAATTACGGTGTAACAACATTGTTTTTTTTTTAAAACAAAAACAATTTTTGCATCCCTAAAATTATATTTGGTCCCCGAACTTTAAAAGATGCCAATTTAGCATCTAAACTTTCAAAATATGTCAATTTAAAACAAAATTGTTAATTAAGTGGCATCTGAAAGGACACAAATGCCCTTCAAATATCATCTAATTTTATTTATCAACCATTACAACCACCAATAAATCTAACTCCATTAACCATATCCATCATCCTCATACGCTCGCGAAATGCATCTAATCTTTTCCCATCGCCAATACAACCTCATCTTCAGATATGACGGCTACGTAGTAATCCGAATGTGGCTCAGTTTCTCCATTCAAACTGGCGGCCTTAAGGTCCCAGAAGACATCCACCGCCTTGTCTTCCTCTATGAATCGCTTGGAACCTTGTTTCCTCCAGAAATACCATGGCTTCAACTCAGCTTTGCAGTTGCATTGATTATCTCCCTCAGGTCCTTGGACGGAGATGCAGAGGCCGTTGAGTGATAGATTCTTGCACCATGTGATGGTGATCAAATGGCACTCACTAGCTATTGGGTTGTCCTCCTCATAAAGTGGGACTGACATATAAGAAAGACAAAATGAAATAAAGTGAAAAGGACAAAAAGGAGAAATCAACTAAAAGGGCATTTTGTATTATTTGACTTGTATTGCAAGCCAATACGTTTTTTTGCTATAAATGAATTTGGAGCAAGGTTCAAAATATCGACACGTATCAGCTCATATCAACCGATACGTATCGTTCCAAGACCCCTCCAATACGCCCCTACAGTGGGTGTATCGGGAGTTTGACTGGTTAAGGGTGTGGAGGAGGCCTAAATCGGCTCCCCCTGAACCAGTTGCGAAAAAAATAAAAAAAGTACCAAAAGCTGTATCGATATTTTGAACCTTGATTTGGAGAGTTCACTCTCCACTCTCTCAACTTCAACAGCTCTCTAGGAGATAACAGAGAACAGAAAAGGGGTTTTGAAAAGAAGGGTTTGAAAGAATGAGATTCACAAGGGCTGAAACGAAGAAGACAAGTCCATTTTCAGCATCTCTTCTTGCTTCCATTGTTGTGTTTCCACCTTTGGTAAGAGATTTCCTATTTATTGTTTACTTTGTTGATGTTTTAGTTATTAAAATCCAAGAGCTTTCTTGGTGTTCATTGTTGATAGTAGATGATTTAGATTTCGGTCCCGTAGTTTTTACCCTCACATTGAGGGGTTTTCCACATAAAAACTTTGTATCTACTACTGTTGCTTACTCTATTTTTTTGTTATTCATTTTCATTACAGCATACTTGTTCTTTATTGATATCCCTGATTTGCACAGAAAAATATTATTGGTGATTTTTCCCAACATTGACAACCTTTGTTCTGCATGCAGACAAGAAGACGCTTTGACCTACCCTGGTCACGGCAGAGGCCGGATCATCTGTTGGCTTTTACCCAGATGAAAAGCAAGCAGGTATACCAATTGCGTCTTGCATCATATGCCCAAAATTGTAAGAAAAAACGAACTGTTATATTGGAAAACGGAGATCGATTGGGTATCCACCGAGCTTAAGAAGGACAGAAAGAAATGCAAAGCATTAGAGTACTACTGCCAACGGGGATGATCATATGATCAGGATATTCTAATTCACCCTGTTAATTGTCTTATTCTTTTCAGTTAGGAGCAGACAATCGATTGCAATGCTTTGAAAATTCAACCGAAACAAAGAAAGCGATAAATATACTAGAGTAAATGATCATATGAACAGGGTATTCTATTCTAATTCTAATTCATGACCAAATTTTGGAGATAAATTGACCTTTTTGATGTCTTTGTCGGTTGCAGGAGCTGTAGGTGATGGATTAGAATTCCTGCTTTCTGATTTTTATTGTCCTATGGAACCTTATGTCGTAGGAATCGCTTCCGAGAATGGAAAAGGTGGTTGCAGCTCATGATGAGCAGGATACGACACACACAAATAATTTTGTCAATTTTAAAATATTTAATTCGCACATGTAACACAAACAGCTAACAAATACATCATCACGGCAATACATTTAAGGAATCATCCCATAAGATTTAATGCCAATGATCTGATAGAGTGGAAAACTGTAAGCATGTGGACTCCTTGTAAATGCTCGCCCACAGGAAAGTAGGATCTCTTAATTCTTCCTATTACTGCTTCCAGGGAAAGACTTTTGCATTGAACACTCTCTCCTTAATGTTCTTTCCATAGGGACCAACAAATGACAAGTACCGGCTTCCAAATCATACCAATAAAAGTTGAAAACAGAAGGCAGAAAAAGAAGCTAGGTAATATTCACAGAACATGCCACAGAGGACCTCACCGGCTATGTTCTAAAGCAACTAGAAACTTGCAAGTGAGAAGACATCAAGTGTGCAAATAGCACATACTACCCATCCACTTTAAGCTCATCAACCAGAAAGAAGCACCAAAAAAGAAAACAAAAAAGAAGAGAAGGGGTAGCCGGGACCGGGAGTGAGGGAAGTTATATAGGCATCAACACTTCCTATAAACTAGTCTTTCAATTCATATATGGAAGACATCAAACATTTTGCAATTACTGCAAGCAAGTATTCTAAAACAACTACTTAAAAAACAAAAAGAATATTATCTCCGGTCATAAGAAATATAATAACACTTGATACAACACATAAAAAATGATATAGATAAAAATCCTCCTTAAGGCAATTGGGTATTGCCTCTGTTGCAATTACCCTAGACGAAAGAAGCATCTTGAGGTGATGTTGAGTCCTGCTAAGTAAGCTGATAACCATTGTGATGCTTTTTGCATAAAGCTGAATCTAAAGTGCAACAAGTTAAATGGTCCACCAACATATGCAAATGCAAATTACTGTTACAGTTTGGCATGAACCCAGCTTGGAAATTGGTAAAGTTCTATCAGAAATCAAAGGATGACTCTAATGACATGCAATTTAAGCAAATGCAAAGTATCACGACTGCTTGTCCAACCTGAAATTTGATTGGACTGAATCAAAATATTAAATCAGAAGCCACGATGTATTTTCTTATCAAGATTCCAATGTATGGCACTGCCACTACTTGACCTCTTAAAACTATCTTACAAAAAGAACATGAGCTTGGGAGTAAAGAGTTTCAAAGAATGACGTCAAGAAAATCCAACTATTCATATCAACACAGTAACTTGCTACTTGGAAATCCAACCTAGTACAATAAGCCTGAGGCTCCAAGTTAGAAGAGAGTGACCAAAATTCAGATTATGCAAGTAATGTCCCCTCTTAACCGTAGGAATTCTGCCTCAAAATTGAACAAAACAAAATGTTGACCCAAAGAAATTTTCAATCCTCAAATGAGTATATAATTTGCTGCATACATCAAATTGTATATAGTCTTACATACAGCAAAATGTACCTCAAGATCAAATACTATAAATTACAGTTGATGATGTGCAATCCGGCCGGTCTTACCTGTCAACGACCTTGCCTCTGAACCGAGTAGCAGAGAACCTGAAACGGAGGAGATGAGGAAGCTCCGGGGGGAACTCAGTGTAAAGGCTCCGAAGCTTAAGTTCGAATCCTTCAAAGGCAAGGTAAAACCAGATGGCGCAAAGTTTGCATACCTCCTCTTTGGGGGTGGAGAGCCTTTTATAACCACCTCGTGCACTCACTCCTAGACTCCTATCAGGTCGGGAATGAGTATTTCCGTGCTTCTGCCAGTTCGGGCGTCATCGCCTCTGCTGGGGCAGAACTGTCACTGCTCCTTTTGTCGGAGCCGTCTCTGTAACTGGAGCTAGCAATGACAGGTGACAGGTGACGGTGGCAGGTGGCCGTTTGAAATGCGGCCGTCAAGCGTCAAATCCCAAGTCAGTCAGGTGCGCCGCCCCTGGATACGGACTCCTTCGGTGTCAGGTACGGTGCGGTTCGTCCAGTTCAATGCTCTGGAAGCGAAGTGCCTGGAGCGATGCGTGAGGCGAAGTCTTGAGTTCGGATAAGGGGGGGGGGGGGCCGAACTGTCATAGGACGAGCCAGTTCGGGTCTCTGCTTTGTGCGACTCGGGGCCAAAGGGAGAGTTCGGGCTCCTCATAGGGAGTTCGAGCACTAAGTGGGGAGTTCGGGCACCTTGCAGGGAGTTCGGGTTCTTTGTAGGGAGTTCGAGCTCTAAGTAGGGAGTTCGGGCACCTTGTAGGGAGTTCGGGCTCCTTGCAGGGAGTTCGAGCTCTAAGTAGGGAGTTCGGGCACTTTCTAGGGAGTTCGGACCGCTGGTCTCTTCCCTTTGGCGTTTGTACCCTCGGTACGCTGTTTTAAGTGCTGAGCTACTTGTTTTTTGCCACGTGACGTGATTTGCGAGGTCGAGCCAAATCTTCCTTCATCAATTGCCCCCCACTCCTCGTGCTAAGGGTCTTGCCCTGGCGCGGGGAGTTCGCAAAGTGTCAGGTAGATTTGTACTGCACTTTGAATCTTGGTTCTGCTGGCGTGAGGTGCGTTGTCAGGGTTTCTTGGGCTTCTTCGAGCGTTCATTTATGCGGGAAGCGCGTCGGTCTGTCTAAATGCTGATAGATGTGGCGGCGCGCGCGTTGTTTCGAAATTTCAAAAAAAAGTGCGCCACTTGGGGACGCGATAGCGGGCGTTTTTTCAAATTTGAAAAAGACGTGCCGCTGCCGTTTTTTCTGAGGAGACGTGCGCTGGCGTTCCGTCAGTTTCGAAAAGATGTGCGCCAATCACGTTTTGGTCTCGGGGGACGTGCGGTCAGTGCGGCCGTAGGCCGTTGGATTGGCTTTGATCTAAGCCGTTGCCTTTCGGTCACTGTGAGCATAAATAGTGGCGGGGGACCCCAGTTGTTGTCACTTCTGTATTTCTCTCGAGCTCACGTCTGAGTTTCAGTTTACATCCAGTTCGCGTCCAGGTTTTTTCAGTCCGCGCTCAAGGTCTTCCGTTCGTCCGAGCTCCTGTGGTCTACAGCTTTTGTCCGGGTGAGTACTATCCTGGATCTCATCACTCCCAATGTCTAGCTCGGATGGCTCAGATAGTCCTTTCAGCGGGTCTGATGCAGGTTCTACGAACCAAGTTGCATCCCCCGATAGCCCTAG
Organism: Nelumbo nucifera; assembly: GCF_055504915.1. Lineage (NCBI taxonomy): Eukaryota > Viridiplantae > Streptophyta > Magnoliopsida > Proteales > Nelumbonaceae > Nelumbo > Nelumbo nucifera. Next base: position 56,361,135 of record NC_142655.1, read on the forward strand.
CGATCCGAAGGTAGAGCTCGAGGAAGAGTTCGAGCTCGTAGGCCGTGGCGCTTCGGGTAGTTTGGCGTCCACCTCTCACCAGGGTCGGATGTTAGACAAGTTCGGCCCTTCAACCATGACGCCCGAGGGGCTCCAATCCCTCATTACTTACTATAACTTGCCCGGGGAGTATGCTTATTTCATACCTTCGGGTGGCTTCCCTTGTGAACACGGTCCTGATGAGATTGTGATATTTCGGGAGCAGCTCGCCGCGGGGCTGAGATTGCCTTTCCACCCCCTCTTTGTCGAAGTCTTGAACCACTTCGGCGTGACGGTCGGCCAGCTTCACCCGAATTCCATTCGAAACTTGGTGGGGACAATCTCCTTTTTCTGCGACGAGAGCTTTCTGTTGGACTTGGAGATTTTTTCTTCAATCTTGATGCTTAAGAAGCAAGCGGGTCCTCTCCCCGGGCGCAGGCGGGCTTACTACCTGTCTCCTCGCCCGGGCTTTAAGCTTTTACACGAGCTCCCCAACATGGTCCCAACATGGAAGCGGGACTATTTCGGGGTGCGAAGTGTGCTGGGGTGGCCTTTTCAGACCGGGTGGGGGGGAATGGTCGCTCCTGACTCCGGGGTTACGCTTGACAAGGACACGGCGAAGGGCCTCCGACAATGGGCGCAGCTTGGGCTGAAGTGTCAACAGTATCTAACGGAGGCCAAGCTCATTGCGGCCGGCCTGAGCTCGGGTAGGTTCTTCACTTAGACTCTTATCTTGTTGTCTTTCTTGCTTTTTATTGATGGCGAACTTCTTTTCGCAGGTGTGATGGATTCGTGAGGGACCCGGGGTGGGCACTTGTTTCAAGGTATGAAGAGAAAGCGGGTTGCCAAGCGAACTCGCGCCGAGATGCCTCAGGATGCGGAGCCTGAGGTGCCGGGCTACCAGCCAGAAGATCCGCCCAGGGAGCCCAAGATGGTCCCTCCGATGCAGGAGCCGGCAGGGGGCCCTTATGCTGAGACTACATACACAGGGGCCCTTATGCTGAGACTACATACTCTGGTGCTCCTGCTTACTCCAGGTCTGCTCATACGCGAGCTGGGCCCTCGAGCTAGGGGGCCCCGGGGGATTTCAGAAGTGTGTTGACGTCGACCCATGCTCTTCAAAAGAGTAAAGAGGCTATCTTCCCCGAGGAGGTCGCGGCGTGGACTGATCTCCCTCTGCATCAAGTGGCCTATCGTGCCGTTACCCATGCCATGGTGGTAAGTGTTCTTTTTTAGAGCTCTTTGGCTTTTGTTTTGTTGGTTCTTTTGATCATTCGGTTTCTTTTGGTAGGTGAATTCTTCTATTCACGCCTTGGCGGCTCAGGTGGAGAGGAGCTTGAGGCAGGCGCGAGCTGCCGAGGAGGCTGCTCGTGCTACTGAAGAGACTGCTCGTTTTTCCCAGATCAGGCAGGCGAGGTCTCAGAGAGATGCCGAGGCCATGGGAGTGGTGGTGAAGCACATGGCGGACTTTAGGCTGGATCTGCAGCATCAGGTCGAGTATCTTCAGGAGGACATCAGGGAGAGGACGCAGATCTTTTCTCAAGGTATCGAAGATGCCAAGAAGAAGGCCGTCGATGAGTACATCGCTTCGCCGGGTTTTGATGATCTGATGGTGGATTCATATAGGAGGGGTTTTAAACTAAGCCGGTGGATGATCCGGAATACGTACCCCGAGCTCAATGTTAGTGCCATATCCACTTCGCGCATAACTCAGGAGATGGCTAATGCTGCTGACGCCGAGCCAGACTCCGAGGGCGAGGCGAGGCCTTTGGGTTTTGTCGAAGTGCCTTCTGATGATGAAGAAATAGCTCCTGGCTTGTAAATTTTTTTTTTTTGTACTACCCTACTTTTGGAAAGGAATGACTTGTTTAAGTGCTGGTTATTCTTTCTCCCGAACTGAGCATATTTGCCGAACTGACTGTACGTCCGGTTTGTTTTCCGCCCGGGTTACCGCACTCGCGCGGCCTGTTTTCTTTGCTTGCTTGTGCCGAGATTCCTTCGTTAGCTCGGCATCCTAGCCCGTAGTCTTTGGTAGTGATTTTATCCACTTTGCTTGGCGGTCTATAGGTAGTATCGCCTTAGGTTGACAATGTTCCATGCTCGGGGTACTTGTTTTCCCTCTAGGGTTTCGAGCTCGTATGCCCCCCCGAGTGCTTTCTTTACTCGGTAGGGTCCTTCCCAATTTGGTCCGAGTTTTCCTACGCCGGGTTCGGGTACCATGACCGTACAGAGAACCAGATCGCCGACACGGAAGTTCCTTTTCTTTACTCGCGCGTTATAGTACCGAGCTACCTTTTGCTGGTAGGCCACAGTTCGGATGTGCGCGAGGTCTCTCACCTCGTCCAGTAGGTCAAGGTTGGTGCGTAACTCATCTTCGTTTGTCTGCTCGTCGTATGCTTCTAGTCGCAGCGTAGGTACTTCGATTTCTGCCGGGATTACCGCCTCGGTTTCGTAGGTGAGGTTAAAGGGGGTCTCTCCTGTGGCGGTTTTTTCCGTGGTTTGGTGAGCCCATAGAACACTTGGTAGCTCGTCCGCCCACAACCCTTTAGCTCGGTCTAGTCGTGCTTTCAGTCCACGGAGGATGACTCTGTTCATTATTCTGTTTGGCCATTTGCCTACGGGTGTGCGACCGACGTGAAGTTCTGACTAATTCCCATACTTTGGCACCATTCTTGGAACTTGATATCCTCGAACTGTTTGCCGTTGTTGGAGATTAGTACCTGAGGTAGCCCGAAGCGACATACTATGTTCTTTCAAAAGAAGTTTTGTATGTTTCAGGCTGTAACTGTTGCCAGAGGTTCAGCTTCTATCCACTTTGTGAAGTAATCTACTGCCACCACTAGGAATTTTCTCCCGCCCGTCGCTGATGGGAATGGCCCCAGAAGGTCGATGCCCCATTGGGCGAAGAGCCATGGACTGGTGAGGTACTTGAGGTCGGCAACAGGCTGATGGTGGATATTGGCATGCTTCTGACACTTGTCACATTTTCTGACGAGCTCGACGGCCTCTGTCTTCATCGTCGGCCAGTAGTATCCTTGTCGAAGTGCTTTTTGAGCGAGGGCTCTTCCCCCCAAGTGTCCGCCGCACAAGCCTTCATGAGTGTCGCGGAGTACGAGCTCGGCTTCGGCAGGGCACAAGCATCGCAGGTAGGGGAGTGTGTAGGATCGTCGGTACAACCGTTCGTCTATTATGACGTATTTGGCTGGCTGGTGCTGCACCCTCTTGGCTACATTGCGGTCCGTAGGGAGGTAAGTCCTCTATGTACACGGTTCTCATGGCGTTGTGGCTCGTGCTGGATAGTCGGGACAGGGCGTCGGCCTCAGTGTTCTCTGACCTCGGGATTTGCTTGATGAAGTGTGACTAGAAGTTGAGCAGGGCCTCCTTTACTTTTGCCAAGTATGCAATCATAGTGAGGTCGCGTGCTTCGTACTCTCCTGTAACTTGGTTGACCATGAGCTGGGAATCACTGCAGACAACTACATGCTTCGCTCTGACCTTGTGCGCTAGGTTCAGCCCGGCTATCAGTGCCTCGTACTCCGCCTCGTTGTTGGATGCCGCGAACTCAAAGCATAGTGCGTATTCCAACTTTGTTCCGCTCGGGCCGCGTAGCACTATTCCAGCCCTGCTGCCCTGCTGGTTCGAGGAGCCATCTACGTGAAGGATCCAGGGCTCCTCATCCCAGTTCGCGTTTGGTCTAACCAGAAGAGATGCTATACTGGCTGCTACTTCACAGGGTTCAGACTCTATTGGCTTGGGAGCTCCGAGCTCGCCCGAGCTGGGGATCTCGGGCTCGACCGGCTCAGGGGCTTCGAGGCTAAACGTGCATTCGGCGATAAAGTCTGCCAAAGCTTGGGCCTTAATAGTAGTTCTTGGCTTGTACTAGAGGTCGTACTCGCTGAGTTCGATGGCCCATTTCGTCAGTCGACCGGAAACCTCGGGTTTGAGTAAAACTTGTCTCAGAGGTTTGTCGATCAGGACGATGACGGTGTGAGCTTGGAAGTACGGGCGGAGTTTACGAGCTTCTATCACCAGTGCGTACGCTAGCTTTTCTATCTGCGGGTACCTTATCTCTACTCCCTGCAAAATTTTACTAACATAGTATATGGGTCGCTGGACCCGGTCTGTTTCTTTTATTAGTACCGAACTGACCACCACGTCGCTTGCCAAGAGGTACAGTTCTAAGACCTCGCCCTCCTCGGTGCGGGCTAAGGTTGGCACACTGGCGAGGTAACCTTTTAGCTCGTCAAACGCGAGCTGGCAGTCTTGGGTCCACTCGAACCCTTTGCCTTTGATTGCTTTGAAGGAAGGTAGGCAGCGGTCTACTGATTTGGACATGAAGCGGCTCAGAGCGACTATGTGGCCGTTTAGCCTCTGAACTTCTTTTACTTTCCGATGTGGTCTCATATCTAGGATGGCTTTTATCTTGTCCGAGTTGGCATCAATACCGCGCCGATTGACAATGTAGCCTAGGAATTTGCCCGAGGTGACGCCAAAAACACATTTGTTGGGGTTCAATTTCATGCTAAACTAACGCAGGATTTGGAAGACAGAATCTAAGTCTTGTATTAATTCTTGTGAAAACTGTGTCTTGACGACCATGTCGTCTACATAACACTCTATCTTCGTGCCAATCAGGGGCCGAAACAGCCTATTTACAAGTCTTTGGAAGGTCGCCCCGGCATTTTTTAATCCGAAGGGCATGACCTTGTAACAGTACAGGCCGAACTCAGTTATGAAGCTGGTTTTTTCCTCATCGGACTGGTCCATTCGGATTTGGTTGTAGCCTGAGTAGGCGTCCAGGAAGCTTAGCAACTCATGTCCCGAGGTCGCGTCCACTAGGTAGTCGATTCTGGGGAGGGGGAAGCAATCTTTCGGGCAAGCTCGGTTCAGGTTGGTGTAGTCGACGCACATGCGCCACTTGCAGTTCGCCTTTTTTACCAGCACAGGATTGGCCACCCAGCTCGGGTAATGGACTTCCCTTATGAAGTCTGCTACGAGGAACTTCTCGACCTCCTCGTCGACCGCCCTCCAGCGTTTTGGGGCTAAGTTGCATTTCTTCTGTCTAACGGGTCTAACTACAGGGTCAGTGTTAAGTTTGTGAGTTATAAAGTCAGGGTTAATACCGGGCATATCGGCCGCGGACCATGCAAAAATATCTAAATTTTGAAGTAAAAAACTCACCAGTTCGGTTCGTAGGGGCTCCTCGACAAAAGCACCGATCTGGAGTGTGCGAGCTGGGTCCGTAGCCGAAGTCGGAATTGCGACTGTTTCCTCTGTGGGCGAAGCTCGCTCCTCGCCTTGCTCCACAGGCTGCTCTAGTTCGAGGTCATCGGCTGCCTTGGTTTTTCCCTTCAGGGCGGCAACATAACACTTGCGGGACTCGAGCTGGTCGCCCCGCGCTACCCCCACACCGAAGTCCGTAGGGAACTTCATGGCCAAATAGTAGGTGGAGACCACCGCCCGTAGGATGTGTGATCGGCCGCCCTATTATGGCATTGTATGGGGAGGGGGTCGCGACCACCAGGAAATCATGGTTGAGTCTGACCGCACAAGGCCATGTGCCAACTTCCACAGGTACTGTTATTTTTTCGAGGGGCCTGACTTCCTCTCCGCTGAAACCCACCAGGGGAGTGTTCGCGGGCTTCAGTTCGCTCCTCTGTAACTATAGTTGGTCAAATGCTGATTTAAAGAGGATGTCCGCCGAGCTGCCCGAATCTACGAGTACGCGTCTGACCTCGAAGTCGCTGATCCTTAGTTTAATGACAAGCGCGTCATCGTGGGGGTAGCGGACCCCTCGCGCGTCGTCCTCCGTGAAGATTGGTTCTTCGGTCTTTGGTCTCTTTGGGGGGTTCCGTTCCTCGAGAGCCGCTTCGCGAACTGAAGTCCGGGCTGCTGCCGAGGTACACCCTGCTATCACCGAACCTCCCACAATTACATGGATGATTCCCCGAACTGGCCTCTCTTCCGGATGCTGTCACTGCAACTGTTCGGCAGGTCTGCTGCTAGATTCGGGGGCATCCTTTTCGTGCTCCCCTTGCCGACCTGCCTTATTGTTATTATTGTTGTGTTGTACAAAGTTTCTCAAGTATCTACAACGGATGAGCCCCTCTATCTCGTCCCGGAGATTATTACACTACCCGGTACTATGACCATGGTCTCTATGGAAACTACAATACAAATTCTTATTTCTTTCGTTCGGATTTTCCTTTAGGCGAGGTGGCCACTTCACGTATGGGGCGTCCTTGATCGTCATTACGATCTCGGTCCGCCTTGTGTTCAATGGCATGTAATCCGTCCAAACTGCTAGGGGAGCTCGGAACGACTGGTTCGGCTTCGGCTCTCGGGCCGGGTTTTTCCTGTCGACTGGGTTGAAGGGCTCGCCTTCCCTCTTTCTTTTCTCGTTCCCGCCCTCGGTTCGTTGGTTGATTTCTTCCTCTGTCCTCATGAACTTGTCCGCGAGCTTGAGGAATTCGGCCACAGTTGCGGGCTGGTTAGCTACCATGTGCCATTTGAATTCTTTGTGCTTTACCCCTCTTTTTGCCGCCACGAGCTGCACCGCGGGGTCCAACCGCGGTATCCGCAAGCATGCTTCATTGAATCGCTTGATGTAGCCCCGTATGGATTCTCCTTCCTTTTGGACTACTCCGAAGATGCTTTCCTCTGTTCTGGGGCACCGTTTGCTGGCTACCCCCCTAGGGTGGTGGTGAAGGCCACGCACATGCACGATTTGCTGGCCCTGGCAAGGTGCATTTGGGACTGGAAAGCGTCAACGTGGTCGTTGGGGTCGAAGGACCCGTCATACTTGTCCAGAGGTGGGAGCTTGAAATCTCTGGGCAAGGGGACCGCCAAGAGTTCTGATGCGAGGGGGGAAGGAACTGAGAGAATTGGGGCAACTCCTACCTCGTCCGAGCTCGTCTCTTCTTTGCCTCTGAGCTCTGACAGGACGCGGGTGGCGGTTCGGCAACTTCGCCGGTGCCTTCGTTGTTGAGTGGGCCTTGTACTGGCGTTGTTGTCCTCCGTGTTGCCGAGCTTGATGGGCCCGGAATGCTGGTAGTCTGCTGCTGCCAGGGCGCCAAATCGATTTTCCGTGAGCGGGAACTCGGGCTTGGAGCGCCGAGGTGCCGATCTCGCGGGCGAGGTTCCCGACCCGCCTACGAGCTGCGAGGCGGGGATGATTTTTTTCTCTCTTCGGCCTGGGGATGAGGCCTGGCTGTTAGGGGGGTTCTGGGGCCTGGAGGCCTTTCCTTGGTGGGGGCGTCCATCCTGTGGGGAGGCCTTGACCGGCCTCGGAGCAGGGTGGCGAGGTGGAAGTAGTGGTTGGTTCAGTGGCAGTTGGGGGAACTGCTGTTGGTAGTGATACTGGGAGATGTTGTGCAGCACTTGGTGCTGGTGAAGCTGGTGTTGCTGGAACTGTTGCATTAGGTCGTCCAACCGGTTTTGACCGGTTGCCAGGGGGACAGCCGTCGGTTCAGTAAAAGTTGTCTCAATAGGGGGAGGAAAGGGGATGCTTGTGGCAGGAAGGTTTACGGGCGCCACTGCTTGTGGCACATTCAAGCTGGGGATTCCATCCACCGAAAGGGGGATGGTGAACTGTCCAACGCACACCACGGGAACTTGAAGTTGTTCCCCGGTGGTGTTTGTCTCCGTGCCACGTCCGGTGTTGCTGGAAGAGGCCATGAGTGTTGGGTTTTTTGAAGAAGAAAAGGGGGTATGAGAGTTTGGAGGGAGGCTTTTTTTTAAGCGTTCCCACAGACGGCGCCAATTGATGATGCGCAATCCTGCCGATCTTAGCTGTCGACGACCTTGCCTCTGAACCAAGTAGCAGAGAACCTGAAACGGAGGAGATGAAGAAGCTCCGGGGGGAACCTGGTGTAAAGGCTCCGAAGCTTAAGTTAGAATCCTTCAAAGGCAAGGTAAAACCAAATGGCGCTAGGTTTGCATACCTCCTCTTTGGGGGTGGAGAGCCTTTTATAACCACCTCACGCACTCACTCCTAGACTCCTGTCGGGAATGAGTATTTCCGTGTTTCTGCCAGTTCGGGCATCATCGCCTCTGCTGGGGCAGAACCGTCCCTGCTCCTTTTGTCGGAGCCGTCTCTGTAACTGGAGGTAGCGGTGACAGGTGACGGTGGCAGGTGGCCGTTTGAAATGCGACCGTCAAGCGTCAGATCCCAAGTCAGTCAGGTGCGCCGCCCCTAGATACGGACTCCTTTGGTGTCAGGTACGGCGCGGTTCGTCCAGTTCAATGCTCTGGAAGCGAAGTGCCTAGAGCGGTGCGTGAGACGAAGTCTTGAGTTTGGATAAGGGTGGGGGGCCCCGAACTGTCATAGGACGAGCCAGTTCGGGTCTCTGCTTTGTGCGACTCGGGGCCAAAGGGAGAGTTCGGGCTCCTCGTAGGTAGTTCGAGCACTAAGTGGGGAGTTCGGGCACCTTGCAGGGAGTTCGGGTTCCTTGTAGAGAGTTCGAGCTCTAAGTAGGGAGTTCGGGCACCTTGTAGGGAGTTCGAGCTCCTTGCAGGGAGTTCGAGCTCTAAGTAGGGAGTTCGGACCGCTGGTCTCTTCCCTTTAGTGTTTGTACCCTCGGTACACTGTTTTAAGTGTTGAGCTACTTGTTTTTTGCCATGTGACGTGATTTGCGAGGTCGGGCCAAATCTTCCTTCATCAACAGTCAATCTGACCAAAATTCAGATTATGCAGGACTGTTAACTATAATATCTATATATTGTGGACCTTCATGGTTTATTCATCCTCAGAAAACTTCAATTAGATACCAAATTCTTAAAACCTTTAAGAAAATTGAAGCTCCTTAACAGAAAATTTCAATTCAGATTACATTCCGGAATGTGTTGATTGCATCTTTACAGTTTAACTGACAGGGTTCCAATAGAGTGAGAGACAGTTGATTCAATTTTCACCAAGATTAGTATGTGAGAACAAATAACCAAAGAGAATTAACATGAGGAATACTAGGTCAGATATCTATGACATGCATTTTACCTGGAAATCTAAAGTCGAGTTAAATGGTTTGTACACATAACCATGGTTGTGGCCAAGGCTCCTTAAGACTCAAACATCTAATTCATATTGCAACTACCCATAAAAAAAAAATTAAAAACAAATCATGTAAAGATAAATAAGATGTAAACCGGTCCACAAAAATAGGTGTAAATTTGAAAAATTAGAGAGAGATAGGAAGAAGAAAAGTAAGAGCAGCAATACAAGAGAAGATGGAGAAAAGAGGAGGAAGAAGAAGAAAGGTTTGAATATCCTTCCCTTTCTTCTCTAATCCTTTTTATTAAGAATTAATGTTAAAATAATTACAAGTATGCCCTTAAGTGGGCGGCCAGCTAGGCAGTAACATAAAGAGATCAAACAAAAAGAAATAACAGGCCCATTAGATAACAAGAAAAAGAAAAAAATATTACAAGAGAAGATACTAGGACCCATTCGGCCCAATCTCTTTACACTCCCCTCAAGCTGAGCATAGATGTCAATCATGCCCAGCTTGCTTATAAGGTGTGTCATCTTCCCTCTCAGAACTCCCTTGGTCAAGATATCAGCCAACTGTTCGTCTGATGTGATGAATGGCAAACAAACTTCTCTTGAGGAAACTCTTTTCCTTATAAAATGTCTATCAACCTCAATGTGCTTAGTTCTGTCATGTTGAACAGGATTATGTACAATATTGATAGCCGCTTGGTTTTCACAGTAGAGCATCATTGGCTTCTCATAGTCAACCCCCAATTCTTCTAAAAGGGATCGTAGTCACAGTAATTCTGACACACCATGTGTGCCACTGCCCTGTATTCTGCTTCAGTTGAGGATCTAGCAACTACAGATTGTTTCTTACTCCTCCATGACACAATGTTCCCAGCGATCAAAGCACAATAACTTGAGGTGAATCTCCTATCATCAATACATCATGCCCAATCAGCATCAGTGAAAGCTTCCAGCTTCATGTGTCCATGTTTGGCAAATAGAATACATTTCCCTGGAGTACCTTTCAAGTAACACAAAACCCTTGTTGCAGCAGCTAAATGAGTATCTCTAGGAGAATGCATAAATTGACTAATAACACTTACTGCATAGGAAATGTTCGGTCGAGTCATGCAAAGATAATAACAACTTCCCAAGCAATCTCTGAAACACCTCCTTATGAGATAAAAAGTCACCATCTGTAGCAAAAAGCTTATGATTGGGATCAATAGGAGTGGATATTGGTTTAGCTCCAAGTTTACCAGTCTCAGCAAGGAGGTCAATGACATATTTACGCTGAGAAATGAAGATACCATCCTTAGATCTAGCAATTTCAATGCCCAAAAAATACTAAAGATCTCCCAAATCCTTGATCTCAAATTCAGAGTTAAGAAATCTTTTGAGTTTACTGACCTCTTGAGTGTCATTACCCGTGACCACAATATCATCAACATAAACTATCAAAAATGTCACTAGAGAGCCATTTCTCTTCAATAACAGGGTATGATCAGATTGAGTTTGTGTGTAACCAAAGGAGACGAGCAGCCCTGAACCTCTCAAACCAAGCCCGAGAAGACTATTTGAGACCATAAATAAATTCTGCAGTTTACACACCTTGCCTTGCATTTCCTTCCCATACACCCCTGTAGGCAAAGACATATAGACCTCTTCATGTAGGTCTCCATTCAAGAAGGCATTTTTAACATCAAACTGGTGTAGGGGCCAATCAAAAGTAGCGGCTAGAGATAACAAAACCCGGACTGAGGTCGTCTTAGCTACAGGAGCAAATGTCTCAAGATAGTCAATACCATACATCTGAGTGTAGCCTTTAGCAACTAACCTAGCCTTAAACCTCTCAATAGATCCATCAGAGTGATATTTAATGGTAAATACCCATTTAAAACCCACTGGCTCCTTCCCTATCAGAAAGAAGCTCAAGATGAAGCTTCCAGCAAGTGTCCTTTGTATGCCTCAATTTCTTGCAATATTCACATATCTGCTCTTTTTTCTCAGTAGGACCCTTTGGCTTTATTCCAACATGTGCAAAGTATTCTGTAGGTGGACTCTGTAACTGAACCTACCGCCTACTCTCCTCACTACTTATCATAGCATATGCTTGGGAAAGAGTAACCTCATCTTTGGCCAGGATATTTTGCCTAATGATGTCAAACTCAGGGTTGAATCCAATAAGAAATTCAAATACCCTATTTCTCTCCACCAACTTCCTATACATTTCAGCATCATTCTTACTCTCCTATACAACTGTCTCCATAACATCAAATTTTTTGCCATAGAGATTTCAGTATAGAGTAGTAGATTGCTACTCTTATCCCCCTGTCTTAGGTTCTTCACGTCACTTTTCAACTTGTAGACTCTGGCTACATTCAACTTCTGTGAATAGGTCTTAGTAACACTGTCCCATATCTCCTTAGCCGAAGACATCCAGAGATAATGCTAACTTATATGAAGTTGCATAGAGTTGACCAACCATCCAATGACAGTATAGTTATCCCGCATCCATTTCTCAAATTCAGGGTCTATCTCTTCGGGTTTCACTTTACTACCTGTGAGATACCCGAGTTTTCCACTGCTACAAACATAAATTCTTATACACTGTGCCCAAGCAAGATAATTTGTCCCATCTATCTTGTTTGTGGTCACACCAGTCAAAACGAAATCTACCGAGCCAAGGCCGGAAACCAACAATTGCTTGAACTCACTTCCTATGGCTCCATTAATAAAACGAAAATCAAAGAACCAGAAATTTAGTCTATATAAACTTACTTGAAGTCAAACCAAAACCCAGATGCTTAAAAACTAGGGTTTTACTCCATCCAACTATTGGGGAGGAAGAGAGAAGATGCAGCCGCTCCTACCAAAGCTTCCTAATCTCTTCCAAACTTGAACCACCCTCCTTTAGGAGTCAAAAGACATCTCCCAAGCACAGAGCGCCACCCCCAAAACTTCACCTTTACCTGTACCTTCGAAAATCTCTAGTCGGCTAGGGTTTTGGGCAGCAATAGAACAACACCACTTCTTGGCAATATCCAACCAGATTTAAACTCTCCAAACCCTCTACCAACTAGGCCAGAGATCCTCTGAGCTATAGAGAACCTATCTCTCCATATACTCTCTTAATCTAAAGGTGTATGGGAAAAGAGGAAGAAGAAAAGAAGGAAGAAAGAAACCTAGTCTGATACCAAGATGTAAACCAGTCCTCAAAAATAAGTGTAAATTTGAAAAATTAGAGAGAAAAAGGAAGAAGAAAAGTAAGAGCAACAGTACAAGAGAAGAAGATGGAGAAAAGAGGAGGAAGAAGAAGAAATGTTCGAATATCCTTCCCTTTCTTCTCTAATCCTTTTTATTAAGAATTAATGTTAAAATAATTACAAGTATGCCCTTAAGTGGGCGGCCAGCTAGGCAGTAACATAAAGAGATCAAATAAAAAGAAATAACAGGCCCATTAAGAGAGGCCCATTAGCTAACAAGAAAAAGAAAAAGTATTACAAGAAAAGATACTAAGACCCATTCAGCCCAATCTCTTTACAAAATAAATAGGTCCCATTTATCATAGAAGGTTGCCCCTTTCTCCTAGAAAGTAAGTGTGAAATGGGTTTTGATTTCTAGGTAAAATGATTGACAAAGTAAAGTTGCCTCTTTCCGTAATCATTGTGTGACAGCCTTTTGTGGGTTTTGGATGTTGGGGCAGAAAGTAAATTGCAAAAGCCCAACATTAAGCTTAGATCAAGAAGGACCAAAAAGACCAGGGGGACTATCTGTTAATTGCTTTTATAGCTTAGATCAAGAAGGACCAACGCAGAGAATATCTGTTAATTGCTTTTATAGTTCTATAGACAAAGAGAAATTTTGTTTCTCACAATACATAAACATGTAGATATAGTAAACATGTAACCAGTCACAAAGTAAAAGAATCAGAGAAGAAGCACTTATTCATTAGCTTAAAACAAATATAATACAGATGTAAGTAAGAGTAGACAGAGATCGAGCACTTACCGCCGACAGTTCGATGCAGTAGTGGTCGGAGTTGCAGTGGCGAGTGGTGAAGCAAGAAGCTGTGGTTGGAGTTGCAGCGGTGAGCAGAGAAGCAAGGGGCAGCGGCGGTGCTCTGTAAGAGAGGTTGCAATGGTAAAAAAATGGATTTACGTTAGGGTAAACATCATATGCAAAGCATGGGATCAGTCACCATAGCATACAACGGGGTAACGTGTTTTGATCACGAGAAAAACCTAACTGAACATCCTAAACTGTCGTCGTGTGTTTTGAAACGCAATATCTCATGATCATTCCACGATACTGAACGCCACATTAAACCTACCATCAGTGTGATATGCAATACAGAATCAATAAAAAGACACTTTTATCCTTGATTTTTTTTTTCAAATTTTCAAGAAAACCGTGAAATTTTGTATCAATCCGAAACACGAACATAACAACACCAACTCTAAATCTGAAGATATTGTATCATTGTATGAATACTAGAAGATTATACTGTTAACCATGACAGAATGAAAGATATATCAAAAATGCCCTCATGCTGTTCTATATGTTTGACTTTAATAGAAAGATACATAGAACTGAATGTGCTCCTTTCATTGCATATCAGCTTTTCTTGTTACCCAGTTTCAAATAATTCATTGTCCAGCGCACTATTCATGCCCATGAAATAGAACAATACCAATATGGTTGTTGCAATGATTGATCGTAACAAATCCACCCAATGACGGTGCAGATAGATGTCCAGGTTTTTGGCATGCCTAATTATAAGCATATATTGCTGTCTTCTTTGTAACCTATTCATACTGCTATCTTCATCTTTCAAGTATTTATTTTTTCACTAGTTAAAGAAATTGCAATAGATATGACTAACCAAAACCAGCATTTACATAAAATTTATTCAAATTATGTATCTGAAACCAAATTAATCCACTAAAAGCACCATATGAACTGGCATTACAAATGGTAATGTCAAATCGCAAACTATTTTCAGTTTTAATCAGCTATGAAGAACTAAAGCCAAATTTATACAAATGGCTACCGATTTGTGCACACCAATCCTACTTCATGCATCACTCTATCTTATCTAGATGGCTACAGTTTGGGATACAGGAAACACAAAAATACTGTCATACCTTCTTTGCCTCAAGAAGTAGCCCGGAAGATCATCAACGCCTACTTCCTTTTCTTCTGAACCTTGAATATATTACGAAAGGCCAGCCACATGGAAAGGTTGGGTTGGGAGACAACAACCCTGATGAGAAGCAAGGAAGATTCCCTTCCCTGAGAAGGTGAGATCTCAACAGCTCCCCTTTTTCTCTTCTGATACTGATAAAAAGCAGTTAATGAAATTCAATATTATGATAAATTGGGTATGTTCAGACTTCAGATTATTGAAAATTTAAGTGGGTTGGCTTGTATTGGGAAGAATTAATTTGGTTTTCCTGCTATTATGATTTTCATCCTGAAAGATGAAGTGGGTTCTTTGAGTTCATGGTAAGGAACAATTAAAAAAAGAAACAAATTGGCTGTGCATTTTATCATGATATCATCACAAATGGATGGCCATGTTTTAATCCTGACTAACGAAATAGTTTTGCTCATTGTCATGAAAAAAGTAGAGAAAATATAATGAATAAGAGCTAGTCTTGTTCTGATGAAAGAGGAATTAATTTGTTTTTTCAGGACTGGTAGGGGTACCATGGCCTTTGACTCTTCACAGTTTTCACAAGGATTGCACTCCCAACCAATAATGATTTGGAATAAGTTAGACAGATCAAGGGTGCAGCATGTCAGAAAGGGCTCTGTTGAGAAAATTTTGAAGTTTGGGATATATGAGTCAGTCTTTGTTTCTGTTGAAGAAAGTAACATGTAATGGGAAACACTCAAGCACTATTGAGTTAAACAGGAGCATTGTCGAGTTATTGATAAAAATTTAATGGCACACATGATTATGTGCTAATGGCAGTTAAAAATAGTTTGAGCAAGGGGAAGTTTTTGTCTTGCTACATCAGCCAATGACAGAGGTTTAAGTCCTATCACAAAGGTAAGGGGAGGTTTTAGTATTTAGGTGAAATGTCAAGAGAGGTTTAAGTCTTTTACCCTAACAATAATGAGAGAAAACTGAAAATGGTACCTGAAACCAAAATATTCTTAGCTAATGTTTAAGGACCCAATTTTATTTATTTACTTGAAATATGGTATTGTATTACTGTATATAGGGCAAGGGAGAGCTCTGCCCAAAAATGCTATACAAAAACAGGTCAACAAAAGGGCCCTCTATAAGATAATCTTTACAAGTATGAAGCAGAAATTACAAAATCATTATTCACAAACCACAATAATTTTTTTTTTGATAATTGAAAACCATAAATTAAAAATTGAGGTCACACTAGATTATCCACAATAATCTGAGGCCAACTTGAAAACTCCTTGCATGCCTTAGACCAAGAAGCTAACAGCCTTTCCAATTATCCAATTAACCCCTTCTTTTCCTTGGCTACTCCCTTAAACATTCTGCTATTGCTTTCTTGCCAGATCCTCCAACATGTTACAAAAGGAATCAGTTTCCATAGCATAACTCCTTTTTTGCTTATACCACCAGTAGACCAGGCAGATATGAGGGAGCTCGGATCCCTTGGAAACACCCACAGAATTCCAAATAGTTGAATAAAATGCAACCAAATGCTATAGGAAACTTTACAATGAATTAGCAGGTGATGGACTAATTCTTCTTGGAAATTACATAAGCAGCATTGAGTAGGAACCTCTATTCCTTCAGATATCAAGTGATTCGTAGCAAGAATCCTGTCTAGAATGGCTGTCCACAAGAAGAAAATCACCTTTAGGGATCTTTGGGTTTCCATATCTACCTCCAGCTACTTTGTTTCCAGCTGACTCCAAACTGAGAAGAGTCCTGATTTTTTTTCTTTTTTTTTGCAGCCCATACTACCTGATCTTCTGAATCCAAACACAGGTGAGCCTTGTTCATTAATTCCATAAAAGACAAAAGTTCTTGCATCTCCCAATCAAGCACATTTCTCCTCATACAAAGTATCCATTTGCAAATAGAAAAAAAATAATAATAATAATAAGGCTGTTCTCATATAAAGTACTCTTTTGCAAAAGCTACTTCTCCTACACAACAACACTTGTTTAAAAGACTATCAGTTACATTGCTACTTCTCTTGTGCTTGTGAATGAAGCAAATTTTGTTATCCCAAGGTGCTTAATGTAGATCTTGTATTGAATGAGATTAATGTTCAGAAAACAAAGATGTCTCACATAAAAGCTTGTGATTAAAAATTCAAGGGATTTGATGCTACACCTTGTCCACCTAGTTATCAACTTCTATCACAACCTTATCATCAGCAATGCTTCACACCCATTTGTGCAAATTCTTGTCTGGAAAAAAAATACAAATTGAGAGTTGGCTACAAGAAGCCCTTGAATGTTTCATTTTTTTCTCATGAATTTATGGGTGTTGCTCAGCAATGGGTCACTGCTATCAAGTTCTGCTTGCGTTGAATTGGAAGGATAGAGAAGAAATGCAATAGAAGACTAAAATATCAAAAGATGAGTATTTAGAAGAAGTCTATTATATACACTTAAACATAAATTAAGCTTACATTAGATGGCTACTAAGTATCACTTTATGTTTAAAACTCAAGATTCAAGACTCGGAAGATATAGAAATATTTTACTTGTGTTGAGTCAGGGATAGAAATAGAATTTAGTAATCCGAGCTCTTCATACGCAGCCAAAAAATTAAAAAAAAAAAGAAAAGAAAAGAAAAGAAAACCTAGCTCTTCATCATTTTATTATTTCCCAATGGCATTTGAATCCTCATAATCATGAGATCAAATTGGCGCCCCACAGCACCTCCCACCCGTGTACTGGGAATGTCGCCCCATCATAAATGCGGGAAATGTTCCCAATGCACGTTGAGATGTGCATGTGGGGCGCTGGGCGCAAATGTGATCTCCATAATCAGCATCTGAACTCGATCAACTCCCGGTTGTTAATAGACTATCGAAATATGGAAATTTTGTCCTGGAATATTAAAATGCCCTAATTCCGATCCCTCATTAATAGCTAGGAACAGCCCCTTTTAATAGTGGAGTGGTGCTCTGAAATATTTTTTTTAGGTTTTAGTAATTTTAATTTCATCACTTCGGCATGGATTAAGTGAGGGTTCATTGTCATTCAAGAAAAATGGCCTACGAGAAAGAATTATATTCATGAATAAAGATACATGTAAGCAGACAATAAAAAAGAATGGGACTAGTTTTATTTCCAAAAAAGAATCATGAGAAGAAACAATGATCGTACAAATCACTCTTACATACAAGAACGCACATGTAGCAGAATCCAACGCAAGCCGGGAAGGCTTTAACGAAGAACAATTATAAAGAATACGAAATACTGGTCATCAGTCGGATCCCCCATCAGAAAAGCCCGAACAACACTGAAAACCCTAGAACGATAAGCCAGACAATGTGAACTAGCAGTAGCGCCTGACCGGACACGGGCCCGCTGCCTCCATTTCCGACCTCGCAAAACCCTAACTTAGCGACCCGCGTGCCGGCACACATAGCATCCGCGCAGCCACACCAGTAGGTAACGCCGTCTTCGCCGCAGACCGGATCTGTTCGGAAACAATTGACGGGACAAGAAGGAGGGCTCGACCCCGCGCACAGATCATCTGCGTGCACTGCATCGTCGGATGGTAAGCGAATCGCCGATGAATCAAGTTCGGATCGTACGAGCGAAGAACAGAGGCCAAAGATGAAGAAGACGAGGAAGGAGATTAGAAAGAACGGGGAGGAAGGTGAGGAAGTCGCCGGCATGGACACGAGGACGGCGAGCTCGACAGAAGCTCGCCTTTTTCCCCGGAGATACAAAGAGAGAAAAATACTTGGTAAGTCCTTCGGTCTTCAACGAAGAAAATTATGAGAGAGAGAGAGAGAGAGACCTAAAATCGGTGGTCTGAAGCGTGGTAGGAAGGAAGGAGAAAAAGACTTGATGAGTCCTTCGGTTTTCAACGAAGAAAATTATGAGAGAGAGAGAGAGAGAGAGAGAGAGAGAGAGCTGAAGCGTAGGAGGAAAGACGGAGAAGCGGTGGATTGTTCGATGTTTCTGGTAGACGGTTTCAGAGGTTTCTTTTCTTTCAAAGGAGGGCGGAGTGGGACAGGTCAACGATTCGGTGGACGGGTGGAATTAGATCAACCTCCAAACATCGAATTCGCATCGGCGCCCAACAGCACATCTCAACCGTTTATTGGGAGCACCTCCCATAACGAGTGCGAGAGATGCTCTCAATGCACGGTGAGATGTGCATGTAGGGCGCACTCTATACGCCGCCAATCTGAAGGGCGATAACGCTTTTGAAAGGAAGGGTGTTAACTACTCCCAGGTTGGCAGTGCCACTACTTTTTGACGGATTCCTCCAACGCTTCCACGTTTCATCAGTCATCACGCCTCGCTCTAACGGCGTTAGCGCCACCGTGGCTCCGGGTCCACCACGAATAATAAAACGCGTAAAACGGGCTACGTGACCCAATTAGAAACAGACACGTCATTTGTTGATACATCTGCTGACCGAGGATTTGATGACGTGGCTACTCGTGATTGGGTTACATGTGTTTCTAGCCGTTACATTTGATTCGAAAAAAAGCTTGACTGCTCGAAAAACAAACAGAGGTAACGTGTCAATATGTACAGTATAAATACAGGTTTAGAAACACAAAATATAAGACAAAGCACTTTTTGTCAATTTTTCTTTTTCTTTTACATTGTGGATATGTGAAAATCTACTGATTAGACTTATTTTATTTATCAGCAAAATCGAAGATGAAACTTTATCACATTTTCAATTAAATGGTGTTTACCTAATTTCAATTCAAGTATTATTTTTTGGGTTTTGTTTAGTTTATCCAATTACAATCTAAGGTGCATTTTACTGAGAGTGGCCAATTTTCTATTCTTTAGATAAATTTGTATAATTTTTTATTTTAATGTTAATTTTTATTTTTTAAAATCAAGTTTTATTGATTTGTTATTATTTTTAGGTAAAATTAGATATAAAAAAAATCCTCTTATAACAATTTTATAAACCACCTTTGTGCATGCTTTGACTAAACAATGGCCTTCTCCCATAGTTTCGAGAAAAAAAAGTGCAAATACCTCCTTTCCACGGGCTCTTTGGTAACAAAGACATTGAAGTTACCAAAATACCTATATCATTGCTAATGCATTGTCATATATAACTTAAAAGTTTCTACTTTACCCTCCACTAATTTATTTTGCTAGACAACTTTTAAAGAATAATTCTCGTTATTCTTCTTGGGCAAATGTAAAACGGCTGAAGTGAAGTAAAATTAATGCATTACATCAACATTTTTCTATTTTAAACATTGACTAAAGGAAGGTATGTGCACCTTTTTATCAAAGTAGTAGTGGAGGTTTTTGTTAGGGTTAAAACACTTGAGTTTCATATGATTGTTAGAAAACCCAAGGATGTTTTTATAATTTTTCTTATTTTTAAATGGAATTTAAATTGATTTTAAAATGATTACACCATGTTTAAAACTAATATTTTATTTTTATTTTTTAAAATTAGTAAAAAATAAATTTATTTTAAGTATATTAAGTTTTTATTAAATTTAAATTCCATATGACATTTCGTTAACTATATAATTTTTTTTAGTGGAGCTTAAGTTGTTTTTAAATTAATAAAATTTAATTATAAAACTAATAATTGTTTTAAATTGGTGTTCATTTTTAGTTTATCTTATTCCTTTTATTAATTAAATTATTTTTATTACATTAATAAAAAATTATCAATAACAATAATTAATAATTATTTTTAGTTTATTTAAGTAACTTAGTAAATTATTGTATTATGGTTAATTAAATTTTTATTATTGTCAAATGGAATATAAATGAATTATAATTTTAAATGGAAGTAGATTATTTAGCGCAATAATATATCATTGAATATCTCAATTTTAATATAATTAACCTTTACTGATAATTACAGTATTTAATGTGGTAATAGAGATGAGTGAAAATTAGTGGCATGGGTTATTGAAGGAGAGAGTTAATGGCATAATTAACAAGAAGAGATTATAAAAAGAGATAATGGGAAAGAGGGGAGAGAGAGTGTGTGAGATAGAGAGAGAGTTAATGGTGTAGTTTAAAGGTGACTGGTCACTTGAGTTATTTTATTCAATTTTAAAATTAGAAAATTCTAAAAAAACAGAAAAAAAAGATAGGTGCCTTGGAGAAGAAACGAGAAAAAAGATAAGTGGCTTTGAAAATAAACCATAAAGTAGGAAAGTGCCAATTTGGCACATTGCATTTTAATATACTAGTAATTAACATTTGCACATGGAAATTTTAAATACAAAATCAATTATTATTATTATTATTATTATTATTATTATTATTATTATTATTAAATATTCATAATCCATTTCTGGTATAAATAGAATTGATTTTTATTTAACATTTATTTATATTTAATATGATGAATATACAACATTAGAAATGTTCACTAATGTATTTGACAAAATTCTATACTTTTTATTTTTTGTGTTTTATCTTTTTTTAAATATTTATTATTCAATTAAGGCATCAAGAGTTTCTTTGAAAAGTTGAATCATTGACCCACCATCTAGATAATAAATTAGCTTTGCTTTCTAATCAGTTTTAAATTATATATTTCATCTATATTATATAAATAATTACTCATCATGAGTTTCTTTGAAAAGTTGAATCATTGACCCACCATCTAGATAATAAATTAGCTTTGCTTTCTAATCAGTTTTAAATTATATATTTCATCTATATTATATAAATAATTACTCATCATTACACTTGATTTTTTTTGTATAATTAATATGTAATTTTTTATATATTCTTTTGATTACTTGTACTTTTTTATTTTCTTAAAGATTTATTATTAACTATAATATCATCAATTAATCTATTTGACCCAAACCACTAACCCACCTCCCAAAAAGAAAATTAGTTTGATTTCTAGGTTGACATTAAATTTTCTATTACATCTCCATCATTAACAAAATTGTTTCTTATGTGTATTACTTAATTGTGTTCAATATAATGAATGCATAATATTAAATATGTACCCAATATTTTATTTTTTATAAATATATAACATTAGATATGTGCCCAATTTTTTTCTATTTTTTTTTCTTTTAGTGGTTCTTTATATTTCCTATTTTTAAAAATTTTATTATTTCACTATGACATTATTTCATTTTTACATTGATTTTAAATTTGGCATTCCATTTTCATCATTAATAAAAATACTTCTTACATTTCATACTTATTTTTGTTTAGTATAATGAATATACAATACTAAAGATATGCAAAATTCTTTTTTTTGTATTATATATTTTATTATTTAATTATAACATTTTTTATTAACCCATTTGACCCTAAATGGTTGAATACTTGAATTGCTTACCCACCACTAGGAGGGAAGAAAATGGTTTTGTTTTCAAATTACTTTCCAAAATATTTATTTTTATACTATTCAAATTAATATTGTAGACTTAATTAGTAGAATTAAAAGATAAGAAAAATATATCTTAAATATAAGATTTAATGAGAGAATATATACCTTAAATATGATATTTAATTATAGAGAATAGGGAAATAATTTATTTCCGATTGGTTTTAAATTTTACGTTCCATTTTCATCATTAATAAAAACATTTATCATTTTTTCATACTTATTATTGTTTAATATGTCGAATATATAATGTTAAAATGTTTCCAATTTTTTTAATTTCATTTTTTTTTTGCATTTTGTCTAATATTTAATCTTATTATTTAATTGTGACAACATGGATTGACCCATTTGACCCAAAATGGTTTAATCTTACCACCACCTAGATGAAAACACTATTTTTTCCAGATAGATTTTAAAAGTATAAGTTTTTATGTTATTGAAATTATTAGTTTATTATGCATGGATTTAATTAATAGAATTTAATGGTGAGAAGAACAAAAATGCCTTGAATATATGATTAAATGAACGTGAATGCAAGTTAATACCTTAAATGTTGTATTTAATAAGAAGGAATTGAATGCATTGAATATCATAAAATTACCTCGTTTCAACTCATTTAATATCAATAACAAATTACTTTATTTGCCTTCATATTTTATCAATAATTTTAAATATAGAGGGGTGAATTTTGTCCTCAGAAAATTCCATAATATTCTTGAGGCTATTCATCCTTTTTAAAGTAGTATAGATAGATATAGATGATGCGGGAAAGATATGGTATCGAAAGAGTTCTGAATGAAACTTAAGTGGACACTTGGGATAGAACATGTGCAATCCCTATCCCATTAGAAAGGAGAGATGATAGTATATATGGAACTCGAACGCTAAAGGTTTCATCACTATCAAATTGGCTTATTATTTATTTGAGAAAGAATTAACACAAGTGGGTATGGATAATAGACTATGAAGAATATAAAAACTCCAATGCCCCTCGAAAATCCAATATTTTTTATTTTTGGTTTTGAAGGGGAAGATACTTACAAATGAGAAACATAATAAATGGTATTAAAAGTGATGCAAATTGCCCTTTTTGTGGTGAAGTTGAAGACAACAATCACTTATTCCTCCACTATGAGGAATCCCAAAATGCATGGATGGACCTAAGAGGGTATATATCATGGTACCTCAACGAAATGATGAATTAACCCAACTGGTGGTTCAAGTTGGAAACAAATAGAGAATGAATAAATCGCAGTCATTGTTTAGAATTGGTGTGGAATGTGTTATGGAATATATGGAAACATAGGAATAAAAAATATTTAAAAATAAGACTATCTCTTGTGAACTAATTGTCCAAAAAAATATTTATGATTGTAGGGAGTTCATCAAAACCAAACAATTTTCACTAGTAGATCAAAATAAAAAACATAAGACTCCAAAAAATTGATCAAATGGATTCAACTTAAAAGTGGGTATATGAAAATCAATTTTGATGCGTCTGAAAGAGTATAGCAAAAGCGCTATAGGGGTCATAATGAGAGATGAATTTGGAGAAACAAAATGGAATTCATGTAGGAACACAGGAATGTGTTCCATCAATGGAGCTAAAGCTTGGATGGCTATAGAAGTCCACTTAGTTGCACCCAGATCCCCTAATTTGAAGTTCATGATAGAAGGAGATTCCAACACTATCATTAGTAGCTTGAATGGCAGCACGAAACCCTCATGGAATGTGAGCAACCTCATTGTAGAATGTAAGAGCCTCAAGGATAAAACTAATGTAGATATCTCATATGTGCATGCATTCAGAGAAGCTAACTTTCTGGTGGACTGACTAGAGTTCCTTGGGCATTTTCGCAACATCTCGAGTCAAGACCTAGTTGATCCCAAACTGAAGTTTTTTTTACACTCGGGGTCTTTTTACCGAGAGTCGTTGTTTCTCTTAGTTTATGTAATTCCATAACTATCAAAAAGATAAGAGTTTTGACCAATCAAAACCCATCCATGAATTTTGATAAATAACACCTAATTGGCTACCACGTTTATGATACCAATTGGTTGGTCAAAAAAATTCCAAATATTATATCTTTCCCACATCAAAGTCGAACTCTATATAGACATGTTGTTTTCTATTAAAATGTTTTTCAGATTTTCCACTTGGTACCATTGTTGTTGTCGTCACGTAGACATTTTTCAATGTCATGTTAGCATACAATTGCTAGCAACATTAGGAACAATAGGAAAATGGTAAAAAGGCATTTTCTCAAACCACATCTTTCTTGTTTTCCAATGCATGGTCTGAGAAAACGTTTTTTTTTTTTAAAATGGTTAATCAAACATTAGGCATTTTTTGGAAAAAAAAAGGATTTCAGACATGGTGTTGATGTGGCACCATTTTTCAAAGAAATGGCATTGATGCCAAACACCTACTAAATAATTGTGGGGCCTATGTATTTTATTACTGGTGTGGGCCAATGCAAGGTTTTAAAAACCAACCTGGAAATAGAGACGCTTTGAATTTCCTAATAGAATCTCATTAGAGTATTTATTGAAATACCCAATAAGGTCTTTAACCAAAGAAACTCAAACATTCTATGTGTCATTTCCCTATATTCTACATCTATACTAGAACAAGCAACAACAAATTGTTTCTTGTTTCTCCATGAAACCACATTGCTTCCTTTTAAGTATAGTAGCCAAATGTAGATCTCCTATCGTCAATAAATCCTACCCAGTCTACATTTGTATAAGCCTCAAGCTTCAGATTTCCATGGTTAGAGTATAACATCCCTTATCCCTTTACAAGAATTATGTTGATAATTTGCATGTGGTCCTTCACTCATGCATATACCGGTTTACCACACTAAATAGGATATGCCAAGTCTAGTTAATCAGAGGTAAAGGAGCTAACCAACAATTTATGATAAACCCCTTTATCTGGGAAAATATCTCCAACAGTAGTACTCAACTTGTAATTAGGATTGATGTTTCAGTAGGATTCCACCCGAATTCCGCAACCTTGTGGAATAAGTTTAGAACATATTTTCATTAAGAAATGAAAATCCCTTTCTTTGATCTTGTAAGTTCAATCTAAAAGAAATATTTGTGATCATCGAGATCCTTAATTTCAAATTCAGAAGTAAGGAAGGATTTCAATTGATTAATTCTTCTTATGAATAAAGTGTAACGAGCCAAAGATTGTGAAAATACAATCCTTAAAATAGTTGTAAATCTTTCAAACAAAAAATCTAGGAGGCTATTTAAGTCCATATAGAGCCTTCTTTATACTACAAACTTCCCTTCATTGTTAGGGAGATTCACCACTAAAGGCAATTCCATACAAGCTTCTTCCTATTGGTCTCCATCGAGGAAGGCATTCTATACATTCCTCTAATATAGAGGCCAAGAGTAGTGGGTGGCTAGAGAAATAATTATTTAGATAGAATTCATTTTAGCCCCAAGGGCAAATGTCTCATGGTAATCCATGCCATAAGTTTGAGTATACCCCTTGGTTACCGAATGTGCCTTAATATCTCTTAATTAAACAACCAGCCTTGTGTTTAACAATTTATGCCCATTTGTACCCAATAGGAATCTTTCCCTTGGGAAGAGAGATAATCTCCTAAGTTCGGTTCCTTACAAGAGCCTCCATCTCTTGGTGCATAACCTTCTTTCACTAAGGAAATTGCATTGTCTCTGCATTATTATGAGGAATGGAAACAAAAGAAGTAGATGAAATATGAAGGCACAATAGAAGAATGAGAGTGAATCCTAAGAAACATAGTTAGAAATGGGGTAATTGGCGGTGCATTTCCACTTTCCTTTACATGTGGCCAAGGTTTTAAAAACTGACCCCAAAACAGAACCACTTTGGTCATCGGTTTCTAAGTTAGTGGTCCAACCGTCCAAATCGAACCAAAACATCAAATGTTTGAGAAGTAAATTCCATTTTAAATGCATATTCTAATTTATAATAGATAATATTGGGTGGATTGAACAATAAAGTTTATAATATGGGGTCCTATGGGTCCCACTACAAGTGATCTATAAAAGCCTAATCAAATTATAGTTTGACAAATTAAGGAGCTATGTGAGGAGGACTAGGGAGAGAGAGGGGTGAGGGGTGAGGGGTGAGAGGTGACACGAGATAAGGAGAAAGAAACATAAATGTCGATAGCTATTAACCTATTAGCTAAGACTAGGGAGAGAGAGAAAGAGAGAAAGGTGAGGCGACACGAAAGAGGAAAAGACAGTTAGATAAACATCAATACATGAGAAAAATTTTCAATTTTCAAAATCTAAATTTTACATCAACTGCAAACTACTACTTGAGTCAAACAATTTAAAAATTTGATCACCCGAATCAACAAATTTTTGACAAATTCAAAGTTTTTTTTATAAAAAGTGATTTAATACAAAACCAAACACAAAGTTATGATCAATTTTTGGGTTGAATGGTCTGACCATCTGGTCTATTTCCAAACAATACACAAGGCAATAGGAAGATCAATATTAGAATTTAAGACACCAGTTTCAATAACAGATGTGTTAGGTTTAAGGTTACCTAAGTCCAGGATCACGGTGCACACTTAGCATCAAGAGGCAACCTCCTATTGTGCTTGATAAAAAACTATTACCAAGACCAAAGTTGATGCACAAGAGGAGTAGGAAAAAGAGAAGGAATACTACCGCTAGAAGTAGGAGAAGAAGTAAATGGACTATAGAAACTAGGGCAGGGACAAGGAAGCAAAAAGGAGTGTGATCATCACTAACACTCTCCCCCGTAAGAGAATGATGGGATAACTAGAAGAATGGCAAGGACTTAAGGAAGTTGACACCTTAAATACATATTTCCTTCCAAAATGAGGATCGAAACATCTATTTCCCTTTTGAATAGGAAAATAACCAAGAAATTTAGATACACTTGATGGCTTAGGATTTAGGGTCAAACTTATAACTAGAAGGGAATCATCACGGACAAAGCATTTACAACCATAGACCTTGAGAGGTAAATTAAACATTTGTTTATAAAAGAAAATGAGGTGGTGAGGAAACTGAAGATTGAGCGTTCTTGATGGAATCCGATTGATAAATGTTAGCATCCAATTTTTGCTCGGTCCCTTCACCCTACCTCTTTGTACCCCCTCTTAGACCCCAAAAACTTAGAAAGACAACCAGATCAACTTGAAACTTTCCAAAACCCTCCATTGACACAATCCACAGGACAAACAAGAACCATGATCAGACATCACCCCCAGACTTGAGAAATTTCAACTTAATTGTACATCAATTTTCATGACTAAACTACAAAGATCCTTCGTTCATCACGCCAACTTCCTTTCTAATGACCCCAATCTATGTGATATTCAAATTCCAACTCCTCCAAAATTAAATCCAACATATCCATCACCCCAAGATCACTAGGAAACAATCAACTAGCAAATTCCATTGCAAATCTATGACAACCAACCACAAAAACCTCAAGATTTCATTCTGATGGCCTTGAATGATTACCTAGGTTGACCATATCTTTCTCAGATCAAAACCATCCACTTGACTCCTCACCCTAATCCATGCCTACCTACCAAATTGTAGCTAAAAATTCCCCCGCTTGACCCATCATCAAACCTAGATCCAATTTCATCAAATTTCATTAATTAAAGCTTACCATCTGTTATTCCAACCTCATATGACCAATCAGACCTTACCATTGTATTTGGAGACTCAAAAAAAAATCCAACACGTCGAATTTCATGACCAAACACCTTTGTTTAACCATTGAAAAAGTATGATTCCATTTCAGGCCCTCTCATTAATTGGAAAACCATAAGCTAAGACCATAATCTGAACTAAAACAATCAATCTACACCTTTGATAAAAAATCCATCACTTCCATTAGATTCAAGACGTTCAAAAGTGCTAACCCACCAAATTTCATCCCAAAATTCCCTCGTCTGACCCTTCATCAAACAAAGATTTTTTTTAGTAAATCTTATTGATCCGAACTTGTCAACCATATATCTTAACTATCCCGACCATTTTTGTCTAATCAAACCTCACCACTTAGTTCAAAGACCCAAAAAACCCCTACACGCCAATTTCATGACCAGATTCATCCGTTTGACCGTTAAACTAGAGGAATACCATTTTAGCGCACCAGATTGAATCGCCACATTAGCTGTGCAACATATCATCTTAAGTGGGAGGGGAATGACGTCAGCTCCTTATTTGACCCCTTTAAAACACCTAGACCAATGAAATAGAGCCTAATAGGCTTAAAAACTCAAAATACCAAACAACCCTACTTAAAACCAAGAAAAGACAAAAAAAAAACATTTAAAACTTTTTCAAATTTACATTTTTTACCACTAACAACCCCAAATATGAGACTACAACGTCTGGCACGCCCCAGACTCTCATTGGACGCACAAAACCCATGAAAACCACCCCCAAATCGAAAAAGAGTTTCACCAAATAGGAAAGCTTGACTGATCATCTATTTCTTTGAAGAATCTTTGCCTATTTTAATGAAAGATCTCTGTTGAGTCACATACACTGTAGTTGAGCGAATTTCAAACCCATCTCCCTCCATTTTCTCTATAAATACTAACATAATTCGAGCTCAAAGGGGGGACTGAAAGGGTGGAAACCTGAAAGAGGTCCCTAGAGAAAGAAGGAGAGAGAAGGAAGATGAGACTTTCCTAACTTTTGTAACCCACCTATTCTGTTTGAAATCTCAAAATCCTTGAAGCCAAGCTCAAGCCTCATCCCCTATTTTCCAACATAAGATCAGAAGTGCTCAGCCCAGCTCCTACCTTATTCAAGTTCAGTTTAAAGTTCTCCTGGCTACTGGAAAACTTTTGTTCTGTAAAACTGCTAACATCAGATCTGAATTGCAACAGTTAACAATACCAAACATTGCAGACCTGATTTTAGGTCTTAGCAATTGTTTGATGAGCATGAGCTATACAGGTTTGGACTTCAATTACAGAGCTTAAAACCCTTAATCCAAGCCTAACTCAGGTCTGATTACAGTTTATTTCAGGTCCTCTTAATATATTTTAAGATTTTAGCTCAAATCTGATATCAGCCCTACAATATAACAGATCTGATCCCAGCTCTAAAGTTCTTGATTTCAGTTTTGTTTCAAATCTGTCTACAGTAGATTTTAGAATTTCTGATTGCTTAGCCTTTTGTATTCCTAGGTAATATATCAGTCTATACCTTGTAAATTGCTGCTATATTAGGATTATAGATTGGTTAAATTATTTACATTGTTTTGAATTGTGTATAGTAGTCTTTTTATTGCTTGGCTTAGATTATTGTTAGTTAGAATAAAGCTTCTGATCTCTCCTTCTAGTTTAAAGTTATTTCTAGGAGAAGAGGCCTCCCACCAAAAGAATCATTGCAAAATTTGAAAACAATCTTCAGGGAGTCTTCTATACCCCTCTCTTTTCTTGATTTTACTCTTGTCGGATTTATTGTTACTCCCTACACTATGAACATTGAGGACAATGTTCATCTTAAGTGTGGGAGAGTTAGCTTGAGGCTAGGGTGTGGGGGCTGAAACCATGCACCTCATTCACCCCAACACACATATGCACGCAATGACATAACCAAGAAAATGGGTACCCCTCAAGATTCATTGCTATCTCTTTGGTGATTTTTTTAGAAGGAATTCAATGAGTTGAGGGAGACCGATGTATTTGTTAAGTTCTTATTCTTGTGAATGACCATATTTAATATATGCATGAGAAAAAGGGAGCTGAATATACCTTTCAGCATGACTAGCCCTAACTTCCTTCACATGTATGAAAGCACTGGATATCATTGTTAATGGTCATGAGAGCTAGTGCACATCTGAAGTGCTGATACATGAGGTTCAATAATTCTGCCCAAATTGACTCCACTATTTTGAGCTGAATAGTAAAACTAGCAGCTCAGAACATGAGTCTTGTCATCTACCTCAAGCATGTGACCAGTGTGAGATGGAGAATAAGATGCACTCACACTTAAAAAAAAAAAGATAGAGAGAAAGAAGAAGAAAAGTGTGTGAGATGGAGCATAAAATGCACTCACACCAGAAAGAGAAGAAAAGGGTGAGATGGAGCATAAGATGCATTCACCCCTAGAAATAAGTAATTATGGTGACAGCTGAGGTTCTAAGGGGTACACTAAAGTTGAACTCTCATTAAGATATAATTACAGATGTGAAACTTAGTGAAATTTGATTATTAACCTTGACAATTAAGGAGCTGATTTATATATGGATTAGGAGTGAAGACTGGACTTTGATGAAATTCATATTCTCCTTTCCTTGGATCTTATACATGTGTTAAATGGTAATTTTCAAGAATAAGAGCTGAACGCTTACAAAAGTTCATCGACTACTCAATGCATTTCTAAAAATTCACCCGGTAAATGGTGAGAATAGAAGAGGGAATGTTCAGTTTATGGCTGATGTCTTTGCTTGAGGACAAGAAAAAGCTTAAGTGTGGGGGTATTTGATGAACATATAATTTATCTATAATTTATGAGGTCTTTGCTTGGATTATTATGTCGGTTTTATTTAATTTTGCCCTAATTTAGCTTAATACTAAGAAAAGATTTCAGGGGTAATTAATCCAAGAAAAAGAAGCCAAAAGGTAAGAAAAAAATGTCCAAAAAGACCAATTTCAACCAAGGCCGGTTATGGAAGCAAGAGAGCATTTAAGTCCAAAAGTACAAGTTAATTCCTTGGGAAAACCCAATAAAAGAAGCCTAGCAAAGAGTAAAATTCGGCCCAGTAGAAAAGGCCCATTCTCAGCCCAAAAGAACAGACTAAAGTGTAGCTATCATGTGTGCTAAGAGGGAGCCTAAGTGCAGCCCAAAGAGCTAATGGCGGCAATCCTTAAAAGGCTTTCAAGAGAACTCTAAAAATTTCAAGAAGGGGGTGTAATACACCCCATTTTAGAGGCTTCAAGAAGGGGTAACAGCCCCCTAGAAAATCTATATAAGGAGGCCTCTAGAAGGGGGGAAGGTGTTCAATTGCTTGGAGAAAGGCTCTCCCACTCCTAGAAGTTTGAATACTTTGAAGATAAGAGAAGAGAAGAAGGGGTAGGAGCAAGGAGGAGAAGAAGAAGGGCTAAAAGAGTTCAAGTCAAACTAGCAAGAAGAGAAAGAAATTTCGAAATTGGGGGGTTTTTGATTCAGAGATCTATTGTAATAACTCTATTCTAGTTTCAATTTCTTTTGATTCGAATTCAACTTCCTTATTGTAATTTTTTCTTTCTCCCACTTCCAATCTTTCTTGATGTAATTAAGTTTGTAAAATTTCATATCAACAATCAATTTCTTTTGATTCATTCGAATGGGTGTGAATTGTTCTTGAAGTTTCTTGAATAGAGGTTAATTGTAAATCAATTCAGCCAATTAAAATTTCAAAACTCAGATCTGAATTCTCATATCTGAGATTGCAATATCTGAATTGCTTAAAAGAGAATTCAGATCTGCAAATTTTCAGATTGACCGAATTGATCTAAGCTTGGAATTCTTAGAGTGCTTGAGAAAAACTCTAGGAATTTAGATCTACTATTCAAGAACTGAATTGCATACAAGTTTAGAGATAACTTGCACAATTCAGTTGGTGATAAAGATGTATGGCTCAGGGCATTGAAAAACATGAAATGCATTTCTCATCTAAAAGGAAAGAAAAAAAAAAAGAGAAAAAAGAAAGAAGCAAAAAAATATGTTACATGCCCTATTTGTCAATTAAAGCATCTAAAACTTATATCAAAAGAATATTTTGAGCCTCCTATATTTCGGTTCTGAACCTTGTCCTAAGCCATATTTCGTCCCATCTAATAAAACCTCCTCGATCTTTGAGAGATTAGCAAGCTAACCTTGGGTAGACCTTTTTTCATTGACAATGACGGAATCATGTGCAAACACCCAGATGATAAAAAAAAAAAGATAAAAAAGAGAGAAAAAAGAAGCCAAACCTAGAAACTCTAACCAAGGGAAAAAAAGCAAACAAAAAAAACTAAAACTAAAAATTGATGCATTCCAAATTTGGGGTAAGCATGAGAAGTTTGACTCAATGTTCAATTTGAATTGATGCTTTAGATGTGTTTGAAAAAATGCATGCATGAATGATTAGATTTTTGCTAGAGATAGAAGAACCGTCACTCATGCATAGGATGAACATGCATTTGAGAGAGGCTGTTCATGACCTTGGGGTATACCAAACCAAGGCTCAATTACAATCTATTTGAATGATTCAATTTGGTTGATTGTTGAATTCTGAGATTAATATTAACTGTTTACTCTTCTAATCTGAATTAAAGGCAATTGGTCAATAATTTAGATAGATTTTAGTTCAGGATTTTTAACTTTTGAATAAAGTTTTGATTTAGGATTGATCATAAAAGAAGTGCTAAATTTAGTATTGGTAATTATTTCCTAAATCCTCGTGGAAACGATACTCTATTCACTACTTTACTAATTGAACGGCTAGTGCACTTGCTAGTGTCACAATGAGCCACGTCAAAAAGCATGTTCCTCCAGATTTGAGAAATTCTTGCAACCATTTCTATTTTTCTCTGAAAGAAACTGAGCGTACACAACTCCTGTATTAGGCTGCTATTGCTGCTTGGAGAGTGGGGTGTCTAATACCTTTTTCTCTCCCAATCCTTAGAACCCGAAATCTGTTGGTTGTGTGCCTTTCCCAGGGAAAACGGAGCCACTATCAAATACTTAAATCAAGATTTTCAAATCTGAAAATGAGGGCCCATTTCCTCTAAAAAATGGGTGGTGATTCTATCTTTTTGAACCGACCATGAGCTTCCTTGAGCTCACAATAAAATATAGTATTGTCTCAATAGAACATCCTCAAAAACAAGTGGGAATACGCATTACGCCACCTTGACCACATGTTTGTTCTTTTGTTCAACAACCTCATTTTGTTGAGGAGTATGAGGATATAATCTTTGATGAATAATTCACTTTCCTTATGTTTTTCAAAACACTCCTTAGCATTGTCAAATCTTATCATTATAACTATTTTTTCAAACTATGTTTCCTCCATGTTCAAAAAATCCTAAACAATTGCAGGTATCTCATCCTGCTCTTTATGAAATACAACTACATATATCAAGAATAGTCATCCATTAGAGAAAAAAATACTTGTATTCACCCATGCAAGGAATAGCATATGGGCCCTAGACAACAATATGTATCAAAGAAAATGCATCATTACTTCTTCTATTACTTATAAAATATGTCATTTTACATTGCTTTGACAAATGACAAACTTCACATTGAAAATTTAGGATTGAATTAAACAACTTTGGAAACAAAAGTTCCATGAAACTAAAAAACGTATGGCCAAGATGACAATGCCACATTTCTAAATGACTCAAATTTTCATTAGGATAGGAATTGGTCTCCCACAACCCTTGTATGTTCAAATGTGTTATGTGAAGAAGAAGGTTTGTTTGAATGTGGTATTTTAGGAACTTTTTTTCACCTACAAAACAAAATATTTGTAATACAAGAGCAAATTACAATGGTGCCCTTTTTTGGACACCCAAATACAAAAGAAGATGAAGACTAAAAAGCCTTTATATTATAATGTATTCACGAACTTTAGGGGGAGTATTAGCTAATAATAATTTTTCATTAATATGTGTTGCAAGGGAAAACTTTATATTTTTTATTTATGTTGTGTTTCCCTAATATAAATGAGAAGGTTGTACCTGTCAACCCCACTTTTTGATCTCCAATTCACTTTCCTTCTTCTTTCCTCTTATTTTCTATTGCACTTTACCAAGAAAGCAATCATAATATGGCAAAATATTGATAGATTTTTAAATTCCAATAATATATAAAATTAAAGTTTACCAAATTTTGGAACCATATTTCCAAAGTCCAAATTATTCATGTATTATTTAGTTCTCTCGGATTAATCATGTATTGTTTTCATATACTTGAAAAATCATAAATTGGGGCCTTTTTTAAAAAAAAAATGAATTAGTACACATAATTTTTGGCTAGCCCATTAAAACATGGGTAAACAATTATGTTTCTCTAAAATAGTTTTATTGTTCACCTCTCTCTCTCTCTCTAATCACGTGTCATCTGTAAATGTACAACCCGATCTCCTGCTTTTTCAACAATTCAAAACCACTTCCATTTCCATCACTTAGATGCCACTCTCTAATAGTTTTGATATTGCTTCCAAGGAACTACAATAACACAATGCTCATTATGATTCACATACCAACATTTTTGACCTAGCCACAGAGGTTAGATCATTGCACAGTATTGAATTCAGTAACTTTCCAATTTCTAGTCTTTAGAGAGGATTTGAACAGCCAATTGGGTGAGATTTGACCTCATTATTTATTGATTTTAATACATAAGTTTTATATAATTATATTTAAAATTATAAAATTTATTTTTATATATTATTTTTTTATGAATTTATATATATAATAAATTCAGTATGTTATATTTTCATTAATTTATTATATAAAAAGTTGAAAATTAATTCACTTTTTTAATTTTCTTTTATGTTTTAAAAATTAAAACGGAGTTAGATTAAATCCAAGTCCATTAGGATTCAAATTCAAATCAATGGTTCTCTAATATGATCGGATTCGGATGCAAGTTTTCAATAATCAGATTGGATTTGGACTTTGCTGAATCTGATCCAATTAAAGCCATTATCACTAATCAATAGGTGGATGAAATAGTCATATCATCCATGTCATCATCTGAAGTATGTGCAATTTGGCCCTGTTATCCACTGCTCACAGCTAGGAGTCATTTTCTCTAGGATTGAAAGACTTTTCTCCTCAGGTATGGCCCCTAAAAGATCAAACTGCCCTATATAAATGACTGAACACTTCACCTCTACCTCATTTCCATGGATGAAAGGAAAGGGCTTGTCTTGGACAGAGCTGAAGCAAGCCCATGCATACACCAAGTAATAGGCTTGGTCATCAGTTTCCATTCCAAGACTGGCAAAGAAATATGTTGATGAAGGTGAAGTTAAAGTCAAAGTAGTATATACATATCAACTTTAGGTGGCAAATATTCCATGAGGTAAAAAATCAGTTCAAAACAAAAATAAATAGGAATACAGTTCTAATGAAAGGAACTTAAAGACCATATTCTTCTTGTATCTGAGTTTTACTCAAGTCTTGAATGAATATTATTAGAGAAATTCTTGTCTGTAATAGGAAGGTATTTTGGATTTTAAACAAAAATGGTAGCTAAACAAATGCAGTATGTGGGACATGTATACATAGTAAAACTTAAACCAGATATAAGATGGCAACTAGGGTTTCTATTTTCATTCTTATATTCATGTTCAAACCTATTTTTTTTTTATATATTGGACCAAAATATTAACTCAATAGCCCATTGGGCCTGCCCAACCTATATGTACACCACCCATCATTCCTATTCCTAGGACAGAATCATTTTGGTCAGGTTAAGTTTGATCTAGTTGAGTTCAGTTCTATCTTTTCATATTGAACCTAATCTTTTGTCATTTCTAATGCAACAAAACAAGTTGAAATTTTGACTAGAGTAGGATAAGTTTATCTATAACTAATTTGAAGGTTCTATGAAATAGAATCATTTCATTTCAGTTTTACATAGCATTTGAGCCCACATCATTAACCCCCTGCCCAGAATGGACTCGGTTGTCAAGAAAAACTGTTTCAGTAAACCTCAAAGCAAATTTAAAGAGACCTCTCCTACAAGTCTCAGCTACATCCTACCAGAGACCTTACCAACTGAGCCAATTGGCACCTTCTCTATTGATGACCAGTTGATATCAGTACAAAAGTTACTTATCCACATACAAAAGCAAATCGAGATGGGTTTGTTGTAGTTGAGAAGGTCAAAGGTAAATCGATTGTCACCCACTGCTTCTAAAAATCTCTCTCAAATTCATTATACCCAGAAAGGTTCGTTTCAATTCAGCTCTTAAACATAATTTCATGAACCAAGCAAAACATATGATTTACTTGCAAAAATAAATTTCCACACAGAAATGGAAAAAAATAGAAGAGAAAGTTTCTTTTGGGCTGTTGATCAATCAAGTAAATACCTTCTCGTAAAACCGGTTTAACTAATTATTGTTCTTGCCATGTCTCTTCAAACTTATGCTCGGTAGTTTTGGTTCTTACCCTGTTGTGCATTATAACAGGCAAATTATTCAATTTGGCAATCCTTTAGGACACAAATTGGAAACCCACTAAATATTAAATAAAACTTCAGTAATAAGGTTAACTCCAATTTGCTTTGTAACAATTATGCATTTTAACCTGTAAGATTCAAGTGATAAATATAGGAAATAACCACATAAAGATTATTTTTTTCACTAACTAAAAGTTTGTCATGGACAACGTATAAAATCTGATTATTTCTTAGTTCAAAATCTTTGTTTTCTTTTTTAATACTAGAATGTTTCACATTGAGTTCTCAATGTGTAAAACAACTAGGCATTTAACAAAGTATGGTTCTGTTTGACCATATAATTAATACAAAGGTTTCTTTATGTTTAACAAGAAATCTGTTAATAAGAATAAACATAATTTTGAAGCATTGGCACAACATACTATATATTGAAGAAGACTAAAGGGCACCTGTGTTGGTGCTCCCGGTTGTCCATGGTCTTGGGAGGAATGGACTAGATACAAACAACATTTTCTTGCATGAAGTGGCAACTTTCACACTTTGAACTGTATTTTCATGCTTTTCGGCTTAAACGTTTACCATATACAGAAAGATACTATATGGTATTATCTGGAACCTCCGATGTCCTAAAACCATCCTGAAAGAGTAACCTATAATCTACGAAGGATCAAAGAACATGTTCTGAATGAATTTCTCCCACATACCTTATTAATTGTACAATTAGTTGGCATAAGCCAGAGCATCAAAATCAAAGTATGTATTGTTGAAGTGGACTACTGGTTATTTGAAGGTCTAAGGCTCCTGATTTATTCAATTAAGGAATTTGTTTTTTCAATCAAATATCACATAATGAATTATTCACTAGGGAAATAACAAACACTACTGATGACACTAACATAAGCATGTTGAATATTTCCTTGGTTTTCAACCATGACCATCCTTGATGATTTGCTTTGTAACTTTCTCATGAAGGACTTTCACATTGAAATCATCATCTAAGGGATCCTTTGTATCTTGTGAGTGTAGAGATAAAGAGAGTTAGGCGAGAGGGCTATTTTTGTAATTTACATCTTGTTGTATTTTATTTTCTTCTTGTACTCTAAGGACAATTTGGTCCTTTTACTTTTTCAATATAAAGTTCTCTCCTATGGTGTCGAGCTCTACATTGGACACACCTACAAACTTGTTGTCTTTTTCTCTTTTGTTTTACAAAGCTATACCATCCTCTGACATGGTATCAAAGCAAATCACGATTTGACCTACTGAGCTTACTTCTCTGTCCCTTGAATTCTTTGATATTCAGGGGTCTTCCTAACAATACTTGGAAACCCTCTTGTGCCCTAGAATTTTCTCTCTCAATGTTGTTTTGATCAGACCTTGACAGATTTGAAATCCAAAAGTTTGCGCCATCAACTTCATCTTTCCTCTTTGATTTTCACTTGGAGACATTAGATGTACTTGAAACTCTAGATCTATTGTTGCCCAAAGGAGTTCTTGTGATCCTCTTCAGCCAGGTTGAAATTGGTTTGGTTTAAGAAGGGTTTTATCCTTTTCTTGGTTTAGCATATTGTATCAATTTCCTTTTTGGGACATTTGATCGAAAGGTACCTCTCTATCATCATCTCATCTTTAGTTTCTGGTATTAGTATTGGAGATAAGTAATTTTCTTTATGATAATGGCTTTGGAAAGAGTAGATGTCCTCCCTGTTAAATTCAATGGATCGAACTATGCCTTGTGGAAGTTTAACTTCAAATTTCATGTTGAGGCAAAGGGCCTTTGGGGCTACATAAACAAGACTATAACTAAACCTGATGACTTAGATGTTAAGGCTTTAAATCAATGGAAAATTGACAATGCAAATATTGCATCATGGATCCTCGAATCTATTGAGGTTGATATTGTCATTCCTATGCGAGGTTATAGAATAACTTATGAGATGTATGGGTATCTTAAGAAGGTATATTAGCAATCAAACACCTCTAGGTAGTTCCAGATAAAGGTCATATCTTCTCATATTATCAAGGAGAGAGAAAGTTCCAAGAGTACTATGTAGGGTTTATTAATCTCTAGATAGAATATGAATTAGTACACATGGGAATTGATCCATTAAACTGCTATGTTGAGGTATATGAAGGAACACTTTAATAGAATGAAGGTTATGCATTTCTTAACGCATCTCATACATGAGTTTGAAATTTTCAGGTCTAATATCCTGAGCTGAGGAAGTCTTCTTGATTTAGATACTATTCTTGAAGAAATTCTAAGAACTGAAACCTGATTTGCCACACAGACCATACGATGGGAGGAAAGACTCCAATATTGATGTTGTTTTCCTAGGAACCAAACCAAAAGGGAAGAAGGATTTCTCCCAAATTCAATGCTTTGAATGCAAAGAGTTCAGACATGTTGTATCACATGTAAGAAGAAGAACACATGGACATATTGCAAATAGCAGGGACATATCATTATAGAATGTCCAACTCAGTCTCCAAAGGGAAGTGGATCTAATCAGAAAAAAGGGTCTTATAAAGCCTATCAGACAATTATGGAGAATTTATATGCCTCATCTACCATTACATCAGTGACTTCACAGAATAACTCTTCTAGTTGTATTTCCGAAGATCAGATTTGGTAGCACATGTCCTTGGCTATCTCTTCTGCTGTCTCAGCTATTGGCTTGTATGGTAAGTCTTCTACCTTCTATCCCTGATCAAACCACCTTTGAATTATAAACTCTGGTGCCTCTAATCACATGACGGGGGGCCCCCATTGCTTAGTCTCTTAAACCCCATTTTTCCAATAGACACATTATCACTGAAAATGGTGAAAAACTATATATACTTGGTTGTGACAATTTACACTTATCTACCTCTAAATCATCTTACTTTCACCTACCCAAGACCTCATTTGTGCCAAATTAACAACTAATTTGATTTTTGTTGGTCAACTTGTGGAAGATGGTAAAATACTATTTTGTTTTCCTCTAATGGTTGTTTGATACAAGACCAATAAATTAGGGACATGAAAGGGGAAGAGGCATAGACTAGGTCAACTGTTTGCTCTGGAGTTTGAAAAAAAAAAAAGAAAGCTGATTCAGTTTCTCCTTGTTTACTTTCTACTACTTCTAGTTTTGAACCATTTTAATTGTAATAATGGCTAGAACTTTTGCCATAGACATCACGATCATCCTTTTACTAAGAAACTTGATTATTTGTTTGCTTCTGGTAGTTTACCTAATGTTACACATTCTTTTAAGAATGTTAATAAATCTTGCATTACTTGTCGCTTAATTAAAAAGCATATTTTACCTTTCCTTTTCCTTCTAAATATGTAAGAGTACCTTTTTATTTGATACATAGTTGGTCATCTCTAGTTACTTTTAGATTAGGGTTTAAATATTTTATTACTTTCATCGATGACTGCACTCGTTTTACTTGGATTTATTTCCTATGCAATAAATCTGAAGTCAATCATAAATTTAAACTTTTCCAAGCCTATGTTTCCACCCAATTCAAAGAAAAATATGTTTCGTGCAATCTGATTCAGGGGGAGACTACTTTGATGGGTATTTTCAAACTTATTTAAAAGAATAGGGAATCCAATCCCAAAAATCATATCCTAGCACTCCACAATCAAATAGACTAGCAAAAAGAACGAATATACACATCTTGAGTGTAGTTTGAACCCTTCTACAAGACTCTCATGTTCCTTCTTGGTTTTGGGTGGAGGTGGCCAGCACTGCTGTGTATTTAATAAATCTTCTTCCATCTTTTGTTTTGAATAATACCTTTTTCCATTTCAAAAACCACCAAACCTATCATTGCTCAAAGTTTTTAGTTGTGTTTTCTTTATTCATCTTCCACCCCATGAACGCACCAAGTTGACAGCACATGCAACATTATGTGCTTTTGTGGGTCACAACCTTGACCACAAGGGATTCCTGTGTTACGATCCCAAAGCTCATCGTATCAGGATCTCTCATAATGTCATCTTTCTTGAGCACATATCTTTCTTTGAGCATCTTATTAAATTTCCTACTCCAATATTTTTGTTGCATATCTTTGATTTCATAGATCTTCCAATTGCTCTGACATCACCTATGCAACAACTTCATACCTACTTCAGAAGACAAAAGTCTACATCAGCACCTATGCCCCCTCTGCCTTCTCCAACATCAGTTGCTAATCCAATTACACCATTCACCTCTCCTAACCCACCACTTGAACCCATTGCACCCACATTGCACTACTCTTCTAGAATTATTCGCCCTCCTAACCGCTATGGTTACTCTCCAGACCATAGTTCCTTTTCTGCTGTCTTATCCACCACAGACATTCCCAAGACTTATCAACAGGCTATAATAATCCCACATTGGAAAGATGCCATGGACTCTGAGATCCGAGCTCTTCTTGAGAATGACACTTGGGAATTGGTCAAGGCTCCTTTTGAAGCCTCTCTCTCATTTGGAGCCGATAGGTCTACTCAATAAAGTTGAAGTCAGATGGAAGGCTAGATAGGTACAAGGCTATAAATAGGAATATGGAATATACTATAAGGAGACATGCGCTCTGGTGCCAAAAATGACTATAGTCAGAATCCTATTTACAATCTCTGCAATTAAAGATTGGAAAATTCATTAAATGGATGTGAAAAATGCTTTTCTTCATGGAGAATTGAAGGAAACAGTTTAGATGAAACCTCCCCTAGATATGGTACAAATCCTCAGCTTGTCAGTCATCTCAATAAGTCTCTGTGTGGCCTAAAACAAGCACCCAGAGCCTGGTTTAAGAGATTCAAAATTGTGATAATTGATGTGGGATTTATTCAAATATCTTCAGATCAATCTCTTTTCCCTTTGCATCGGAATCAGGGGTGACTATTCTCCTCCTATATGTTGATGATATAATTATTACAGGGAATGATGTGGAGGGAATCACTGATTTGAAAAGACTCCTTACCGACTCCTTTAAGATGAAGGATTTGGTCTCTAAAACTACTTCTTGGGACTTGAGGTCAGCCGTAATTCTCGTGGTTATTTTGTTAACCTGCATAAGTACACACCGGGTCTTGTTAAAATAGCTAATCTCAGTGACTCCAAAACCGTTGATACTCCTTTGGAGGTTAATTTGAAATTAACCAAGGATGAGGGCTCTCCTCTTGAAGATCCTACTTTGTACCAACAGTTGGTGGGCAACTTAATATATCTCATGATGACTCGATCAATTATATCATATGCAGTCCATATAGCCAACCAGTTTGTCCCATCTCCATGACAACCCCACATGTCCACAGTTCATCGGAATATTAGGTATCTTAGGGGAACCCTATCTCATAGCTCATCCTTCTCCTCTCCTCATCCACCAGTCTTACTACCTATGCCAATGCTGATTGAGGTGGTTGTGCAGAACTAGACGATCTACTACGGGATGTTGTGTCTATCTTGGTAACTCCCTCATTAATGGGAAGTGTAAAAAACAATCTACAATTTCAAAATCTTATAATAAAGCTGAATATAGAGCCATGTCCATATGTTGTGAAATTAGATGGCTTAGGGCTCTACTACATGACATACTACAGGAGTCACTGCCTTCAGTTTCCCTCTTTGCAGATAATGTTAGTGCCATCAAGATTGCCTCCAATCCTGTTTTCCATGAACGGACAAAGCACATTGAAGTCGATTGCCACTTTATTCACGATCTTCTTCAAACGGGCACTATTTCTCTTCCCCACGTGTCCTTTGGGCTCCAACATGTGGATCTCTTAATGAAAGCTATGACGTGGGCACGCCACTTTTTCCTTATGGACAAACTAATGTTGATTCCTAGGCATCAGTTTGAGGGGGAGTGTAGAGATAAAGAGAGTTAGCTGAGAGGGCTATTTCTATAATTTACATATTGTTGTATTTTATTTTCTTCTTCTACACTATCTTCTCTTGTACTCTAAGGACAATTTGGTCCTTTTACTTTTTTAATATAAAGTTCTCTCCTAGGGTGTCAAGCTCCAAATTGGACAGACCCACAAACTTGTAGATGTCTTTTGCTCTTCTATTTTACAAACCTAGACCAGACTCAAACACAGTCATAATGTGACCATTTCTAAGGAAGAATCTATTCCCCAAGCCTTTAATAAGGTTACAGAAGAGAAGGCAACAAATGTTCCTTCATCTACACAATTGAAGCCACAAGTAATTGAACTTGGAATTTCAAGTACAAAAGGCTCTTCCTCTTATGGGAAGAAAGTTATTTTTAATCAGAAGCCTTTTGCTATAATTGAAGCATCTTCAAAATAATCCCCAATTTCCATTCAAAAGCCTAGGTCCAAGAGGCCTCCAAAGGCTAGAAATCTATAAAGTAGTGTTCCTATTTCCCTTGCTGATTTTGTTGCAGAAAGATAAAAAAAAAAAGCAAAATCGAACATGGAAGCTAAAAAGTGGGCTTTTATTTTTGGATACAATTTTGCAAAAGAAACCAATTTCTACTTTGAACTGGGGGCATATACACAAACTATGCCCAAAGAAGAGTTCAAGCCTTATAAAGGCCCTATCACTCGAGCGATGGCTCGATTATTGCAAAGTTTTGAGGTTAGTTCATGTTCAAGTTTGACAAGTGAATTTGTCACTTCAAAAAAAAATGAATTTGTGGATGAAATAACATCTTGTTTACAAAAAGTTGTCATACCTTCAAAAGAAGGTCAAGAGTTAACTTCCATGTCAGTCATAGTGACCGGCACCACAAGTTTAGAAGAACAAATTCAAGAAATGCAACTGAAGATGGCAGAAAAAGAAATGCAAAAATTGCATATATTGCTACTCAGTTAGCGACTCAAGTAAGTACATCTGCTAGGGAGTCATCTCAATAAACAACATCAACTTCTGTTCCTACTCCTCAAATAGACCTGAAGTCACTTATTGCAGAGGGAATAAAGGAGTTCCAAGTGTCTCTTACGCCACCAATTCTTGGATACGAGAAACCATATCCTGCCCACTATGATACACTCCCAATTCCTTTAGGGTATCAAAAGCCCAACTTTGAGAAATTTGATGGAATAAATGGGTCTCCCCATGAACACTTAGCCCAGTTCTATTCTGCATGTGGTGAATCAGTAATGTGTGATGCCTTATTAATAAGGCAATTTGTGCAATTTTTAAAAGGAGCAGTTTTCACCTGATACACACAATTAGCAGCAGGATCAATTATCACATGGGATGATATGCAACATGCGTTCTTAGCATAGTTTAATTGTGAGCTCCAAGAGGAAATGATCAATTATAAACTTAGCTAAAATGAAACAATGGCCAAATGAAAGTGTAAATGAATACATTAAACATTGAAGAAACATGAATCTTCAGTGTGTTGAGCAATTAAAGGAAACTTTAGGAGTACAAATGTGTGTTAACAATTAGTTGCCAGAGATTGCTACCTTTTTAGGCCAAGGTTCTAAATATCGATATTTATTTGTTTTCAAAACCGGTTCAAAGGGGTTGGTTTAAGTCCCAGCTACCCTCTGAACCATGGTCTGACCTGATCCACCCCCTATAAGGGCATATCGGAAAGGCCCCGATACAATATGTATCAGCCGATATGTAACGATATTTTGAACCTTGTTGTATGCACAACAAAACCACAATCCTTTCATGCATTGGTTTCTAAAGCCAACAATGTGGAAATACAAACTGCTAGGCAAAAGACTATGACACACAAGCCTAATCCTCCTTTAGAAATGGAAAAAGGATGGCAAAAAGCCTATAGGCAAAAGAAAGGCCATGGCCACTTTTGTTAATGTTAAAAAGTGATAAGGCTAAAGGAAATGATGTCCCTAAGCCTATGACTCTACAGAAAAAGAAGGGAAAAGAAGTATTCTTTTGAAAATGAAGATGTACAAAGGATTTTTTATGACCTTATGGCAGCAAATGCTATTAAATTACTAGATCCAAAGCCACTAGGTGATGTTAGAAAAACAAAGAACCCAAAGTATTGTTCTTATCATAGGATGG
Organism: Nelumbo nucifera; assembly: GCF_055504915.1. NCBI lineage: Eukaryota > Viridiplantae > Streptophyta > Magnoliopsida > Proteales > Nelumbonaceae > Nelumbo > Nelumbo nucifera. Next base: position 56,404,867 of record NC_142655.1, read on the forward strand.
TAAGTCATCCCATAAATGATTGTTTTGTCCTTAAGGACATTATCCAATCAATGATAGACAAAGGAAAATTGAGTTAACTGAACCTCCTGAAAAAGAAAGTAATGGAACTACTAACAGTATATCTCTTGTAGGAGAAAAGGCTCCGACTATCCTTTCTTTATATGAATTAATGGCGTAGCCAAGTATGTTATGTTTTGATGACTCCTCTACTTCAGAGAATGAAGAAAGTTGGTAAACAATTGTTAATAAAAAGCCAAAATAGGTGGTTAAACCCTTAAAAATAGAAATGTTTTCTTCTCCAGGTATCACTTTTAGGAGACGTAGGGTCCCCAACAAGAATAAGAAAAGAAGGTCCAAAAAGAAGCCTCATATAATTTTTTAGGATGAATATGAACAATCTCCAAGGTTCCCTGTTACTCTAAATGAATGTACTCCAAAAAAAATACTTGATGGAAGCCTTGATGGAGTGAAGATGGTCTAAACAATGCCATGTCATACGACATCTTGTCAAGAAGAAGATGTACCTACAACACAAAATGAGGTGGACCAAATCACCTTACAATATAGCCAACGTTGTCTTCCTTCTTCAGAAGAACCTTTTTCAAGTAAGAAGGCAACTGAAAAAACTGATAACTCTACTACACAAGTAAAAATTGAAGAAAATGAGGATATGGAGTTTGTTATAGAAAATATGACAAATAACTCACAATTAGAAACACTAATTTGAGTTTGTCTTTTACAAGAAACTAGATTGTGTGTCAAGTATGATGTTCTTGCTCACTTGAAGCAAATTCCGACATAGTTAAGTGTTTATGATGCATTGTAGCTTTTTCTAGATTTAAGAAGGGCCTTAGTTCAAGTATTATTAGATCATGGACAGCTTAAAGATGAAGTGAATTAGGTGGAAGCATAACCAATTGTCCCTAAAATGTGTGCCTCATATATGACATGCATTTCCTTTGATGATGAAGATTTGCAGCTTGGAACAGAGTATCATAACCGTCCCCTCTATGTATCTAGCATAGTGGGTACATTAATTGAATACTCTTCGATTGTGGATATGCAGTAAATCTTCTACCATTGTAGACAGTGTTAGTTATGGTGTGGCACCTCGCTAACTATACCCTTCGTATATAACTATTCAAGAATTTGATCAAGAAGGACAAAAGGCAATCGGGACTATTGCCTTAAAAAGTTGAAAATTGAGGAATTATATTCAAATGCCCTATTTCATGTTATTGATGTACAAACCTCGTACAATGTCCTCCTATGACGCCCTTAGTTACATGCATGTGGGGTAATCCCATCAACACTCTATCAATGTTTTAAATTCAACAAAGATGGAGAAATAAAGAAAGTTATTGCAGGTCCAAACCCATTCCAAGGGAAAGAGGTGCATTATGTAGATGCTAAGTTTTACAAGACTATTGATCTATCATCGACTTCTTCAAAGAAAGGAGTCATAAGAGGTAAAGTGAATAGGGAGGACAAACCTTTAGTGCATAAGGGTCCATAAAAAAACCCCAAAAATCAAGATTTCCAGGATCACATCTAAACCTAAAACTGTTTTTAGGTACACTCCTAAGAGTAAAAGAATACACATGTCCATTGATGAGGATTAATCAACCAATCCCACAAACTCAATTAATAGTATCGACATCCCTTCAAAATAGGAAAGGGAAAAATAAGAGGATTACCCTTTGCAAGTTCAAGCCCTTAATATTTATGGCTATGAATAGGGGCAATGACAAACCTATTTGTAGTGATACAACAACTTTAGAGGTTTCAATACTTAAAGATCGTGAAAAGGCTATTTTTAGCCAAGAGGATACAAAGCCTCAAGCTCTATGTTCAAATGACTTGGAGACTTAAAAGATGTTGAACATGGAAAGAAATGGGTTTCTATCTTCAACATACTCATATTACCATCCCAAGGGATTGGCAAAAATAATAGGAATTTTGCAGAAAAGAAGTGGCAACCAAACATTACCATTAAGAAGTTGGAGGAGGGTGGAGAATTCAAAGTATAAGTGAATACATCTCCACTAAAGAATTTCAATCTGTAGATCCGGGAGGACAAGGTATGAATCTTATTGAAAATTCTACTACTTAAGTAGAATTCCAAATAGAAGATACAAACCTTGACCATGGTAAATTTGAACAGATGGAATCTTCACAAGAAGAGGAAACTCAATCTATTGAAGTCCTTCCCAAAGGTGAAATCTTGAAGACATCAGGCAAGCTCAACTATCACCACAAATGGTTGAAGATGGAGGCCAATCAACTGTAGATGAGCTTTAAGGAATTAACCTTAGAACTATTGAAGACCCCAAGCCCATTTTTGTTATTGCTCTACTCACCAAGAAAAAGCTGACATCATATGAATCTTTACTTAAAGAATACAAGGATGTCTTTGCTTGCGGATATCAAGACATGCTAGGACAAGATCCAAAGGTAGTTGTACATAGATTAACTATTTCTAAGGATAAGCATCTCGTAAAACAAGTTCAATGTCGCTAGACGTGAGCTTATTGTACAGATTGAATTAGAGGTTGACAAGTTAATTAAAATTGGTTTTATCAAAGAAGTTAAATACCCTACATGGCTTGCAAATATCATGCAGGTTAAAAAGAAAAATGGACAATTCTGCATTTGCATAGATTTTAGAGATCTTAATGATGCATGTCTAAAAGATGAATTTCCACTACCTATTACAGAGTTACTAGTGGATTCTACTACATGATTTGAAGCATTGTCCTTCATGGATGGCTTTTCAGGTTAAAACCAAATTATGATGGCTTCATAAGATGAAGAGTTAACTACTTTTCGAACTCCAAAAGGGATATTTTGCTATGTAATTATGCCATTTGGCCTGAAAAATGCTGGAGCTACATACCAACGAGCATGGGCTATTACTGGCCCACTATTATATTGGATGCTATTTGCATCCTAAGGAATTGTATCACTTGTCAAAGGAAATAGAACTCATTAAAAGAAATTGCAAATGTGAGCATGGTCATAGTTTATCAAATTGATGAAGATACAGATTGGAGGGTTAACATATGATGGCAAGACCCTCACTTTACATATTCCAGTGATACCTTGTATAGAAGATCTTTTGAAGGAATCCTACAAATATTCTTATCTAATGAGTAGCCAAAAATGCTTTATATGAAGTCCATTCTGGTACATGTGAAACCCATCAAGCCGGGCCAAAGTTGGTAGCGCAATTAAAGAGGCTAGATTATTATTGGCCTACCATGGTTCGAGATGCAATAAAATCTGCATCCTCCTATAAAGTGTGCCAACTACATGGAGATTTCTTACATCATCCTACTACTCTATCATGGTCGTTTGAAATTTGGGGATTAGATATGATTAGTCATTTTAAACCACTATCTTCTAAGTTACATTCATATATTTTGGCTGCCACAGATTATTTTTCCAAGTGGGTAGAGGCAATTCCATTAAAAGAAGTTAGGGCAATAAATATTGCCAACTTCATTCAAAACCATATCATATACGAATATGGAATTCCCTCCAAAATTATAGTGAATAATGCCTCGTACTTTAAGTACAAGGCCATGATAAAGTTAGCTGAGAAATATAAATTCCAACATGGTAAATCTATAGCTTATAACCTCTCATCAAATGGACAAGTAGAATCTTTGAATAAAGTTCTTTTCAAAATACTTAAAAAGATGGTATTGAGCAATAAAAGAGATTGGCATGAACGCCACCCTGAAGCACTTTGGGCATATCAAACAATAGTGCGGACTACCACTAGGTGCACACCTTATAGTTTGGTATGTGGGGCAGAATTTGTTTTCCTTTAGAAGTTCAATTGCCCTCTTTAAGGACTACAACACAATTCATATGTCTGGAAGAAAATGTAAAGATAAGGCTTGTTGAATTTAAAGCTCTTGATGAGAAGAGACCCATAGCTCAATAAAGACTTGAACTTTACCAAGCCCAAGTTGTAGGTGCCTTTAATAAAAGGATGAGATATATATCAGTCATTTGTAGTGGGAGATTTAGTGCTAACCGTCAGAAGGCCTATCATAATCACAAGGAAGGCTTCAAGAAAATTTGAACCCAAATGGGAGGGTCCATACATCATCACTAAAGTTTTTGAAAAGGGGGCATATGAGTTATCCAACTCGGAAGGACAAATTAGATATCCTTATGTGAATGGAAAATTCCATAAGCATTTTTATGCTTAATTTTTCTATCACTAATTGCTCTTATGTGGTTAAACTCTTGAGTAAAACCACCATGTCTACACATGGTTAAACTGCTTGGACAAACCACCATGCCTAAACGTGGTTAAACTACTTGGACAAACCACTATGTCTACACATGACTAAACTATTTGGACAAACCACTAGTGGTATCAGTACGTGGTAAAACTGCTAAAATACCCCAATAATCACTCTCATGTGGTTAAACGGTTGGTGTAGCACATGAACTACATTGGCTTGATCCCTAAATGGGTACATAGGCAGCCTAATATATAGGTCCAGCCACAACATTAATGTAAAACATATATTCATTTGAATATCAATGTTATTATAAAGGTTTCTAAAGAATGTATGAATAAATCAATACATTTCAAATATCTTTAAAGAGTTGGTGCCTTTTCTCATATGAGATAAGTAATTTCTCATAACTAGCCACATGAGCCTCATGAGCTTTCATTTGTTCCTCTCCAGCTTCCTAGTTGCAAGCCTTTAATTGAACTTCTCGCTCTTTACATTTTGTGAGCTCACGGTCAAGAGAACATTCCTTTGCTTTCAATGCCTCATCCTTTTGTTATTCTTCAACAAGTTGATGTCTTAGATTAGTGACATGGTGTTCAACTTCATTGAACTCAACAAACAAATCAATCATTCTTGAAGATATCTCAGAATAGTTCACAACCATGTCAGCCTGCCTCTCATGAATAGAGTCGATGCAGTCAATGCATTTCTTATAACGAGAAATAGATTCTCGGAATTTGAGTTCATCTATGCCTAAGCCTTTTGCAATTTCAGCCTATCAGGAGAGTAGGTCTTTAACCATAGATAAAACTTTGGTCACAACATGACAGAATTTCTCCACCCTTGTCCAAAAATCAGGTGTTACAATCACCACTGATTAAAGTACGTAAAGGCTGTTATGAATCTCCTTACTCTTAAGGATCAATTTCCTAGGCAAGGAGTTGTTTACAATTTCCATAATTTCTTGGAAGCTGTGATTCACAAAGTCCATCATACAAGAAACCATGTTCCCAAGAAAGGTAGCAGTAGGTGTACCAATACAGTCCTCATTACCTTCTAAAAGTAGATAAATTATCATCAACAAGCAAAATATTTTCAACTTCGACATTCTTCTCATTACCTTTTAAGAAAGGTAACTCATCATGGATACATGAGGCTTCTCACATATGGCTAGTTTAAAATTCAACATTCTCCCCATTATCTCCGAAAGAAGGTAACATATTTTCATTATGTGAAACATCTACCCTATGATTACTTCTAACTTCAATGTTGTTCACATTACCTTCTGACAAAGGTACCATATTAAACCCAGGAGGAGCATCATCAGAAGTATCATCAACCAAAATCATGTCCTGCGTGGGAGAGGGATTCCCTAGGGACTATGATAATTGTTCTCTGACTTCCCCTAATATAGGTGCAAGTTTGCTAAGAAGGTCTTGACCTTCAAAGTCATTCTCTTCCTAAAAAAACAAGGTAAAGAGAAATGAAACCTAGAGTAAACAAATGAACATGTGTGAATAAAGGATTAAAAATAATAATAGTAATAATAACAATCTTACCCTTGGAAAATCATCTGGAAAATTATCCAAGTCAAGAGAGTATTCTCCTTCTCTATCTCATCAGTTGAGGGACATGGATACTGAGCTCGCTTAAAATAAATGTTTGAATCTTCTTTTGTATGATCTAATGCTCTCTTAGAGTTAGAACCTTCTCTGGTAGGAAGGTTAAAACAACCTCCTTAGAAGTGATAGCTCCCTCAATAAGATGAGTGGAAACATCTTTTAAAGGACCAAGAACAACTTGATTACGGAATTGGGGAGATTCCTTCTTCAGACCAATAACATCAATGGTGTGTTGCACAAAATGCTTTATATATATGTGTGTGTGTGTGTGTGTGAGTTTTGACTCCACCATCTTGCATATGAAAAGGTAATGCAAACTTGACGATTCCTTTTTGGTGCAACAAAATTGATACCAAAACCCCCAGCAAGGATATGCATCCAAGCCTGTATTAAATGATTGGCTGGACCGGTTAGCTATTGCAATGGGTAACCAGTTACAAGGAATAGCATGGTCATAACCAATAATACGAGCAAACATATTTGGGCAATAAGGCTCTAAGACTGTCTCTATACCAACTTGAACTAGTAACAAGTGGAAACGTATGCAAACCAGAAATTCAAGACCTCCCCCCCCCCCCAAATTCTTATCATTGAGTTCAGTATCCTCATTCAACCTGGTATCAGTAAGAGAAGATGAAAACGGTTCGCTTGGCGAAAAAATTCCCAAGCAAATTGACTACTCATTGAATGAGAACCCATAGAGTTGTAGCGGGACATGTATGGGTAAGAATATTGGTACTCTCTGGTAGGGTGTTGTCCAACAAGGTTTGGAAAATTTTCTCCCATCCAAGAAATTACATAATGGATAGGAAATGAACCATATCATTGTCAGGGCCTGTAGGACAAGTGGCTATTATGTTTAAAGCGTGATAATATAACGTAAAACAGTTGGAGCAAGAGATACCCTTTTTCCCAAAGCCATAATTGAGGCCATATAGAAAGTTTCAGGCCTTATAACCCCCTTTTCATGGGGAAGAATGAACCTGCTCAACCATAAGGATAAATAAGCTACTAAATAACACTCTTTGGAAGCTTTTAAAGGTAAATGAGCTTTCTTCTTTGGAGGTGGTTTCTTCTTTCCATCTCTTTTTGAAGAAGAGTTGATAATACCATACACCATTTTTCCCTATAGAAGTGCTCTACCTAGTAAGCATAGGAGATAACATCCATCTCGTGATGCTCACAAAGTTGGGCATATATCTATGAAAACTCCGTGAGAATGGGAGAATAATGTAATCCCTATTGTGAATCCAATTCCCGGAGAGTGCTATTTTGTGGAATAAACTCTTCATATGGCATGCCAAGAAATAGTAAACGACATACAATCTTCGTATCCACGATGAGATCCCCAATTCTCCAATTAATGTATGCATAGTGTTTGTTGCAGGACTTCATAGCTCACAAAAGGCACGCCATTACTCCGGAGCTCGGTTGTAGGAATATTTGGAAACACCAACTACACCATATATGTCTATTGCCAATAATACTTTTTCATGGTCTCTTAAAATGATTTATGTCCATTACTTCAGTAGGGGTAGAAATTGAGCACAACCCTTAAATTGGAATTTATTTCATCGAATTCCTTGCTTCAACATGTGATAAAAGGTAGGAACTTTGTATTCATCCAATGGTACATTCACCACAACACTAGAACTAGTGTCAACATTCTCCAACACTAGCATATCTAAAGAGTTACCATTAGAAATGGATACTTCAACTTTACTATAAGCACTATATTTTGAAGTCCCCAAACTTCCTGAAAGAACACTAGCTCGAGGCGTCCAAGTCTCTAAAGTCTTTTCTTGGGGAGATGACATAAACCTCCTACAAGAAACATATCTCACTAGAATACGCCCAATATTCATTTTCATTTCCTTGTTTATCTTGTGCTCTTTCGTAGAAAATAGGGGTGACTTCGGGTACATCTGCCATCTGAATAATTTTAGGAGAGCAAGATAATGTTAATTCTTTAAAAAAAAAACTTTTTAAGTGATCTCCATGGTGAGTTCTGATTGATTATATTTCAATTTTTTTTGGATCTAAAAGATCATTATAACCTTTCGTTTTGATTATTTTTTAATCATCTACCTTGATTCCAATCTTTATAGGTTCTACATGATGATCTACACTAGGAGATCATCAGAACCTCAAATCTTGATTTTTAATTCTTGATAAGTTCTATATAATGATCTATGGATTTAATCATCCATATTCTTAATCTTTAACCTTTATTTCAATGGATTTTTTTCTTAATTAAAGAAAATAAAAAACCTTGGTTTTGTGAGTCTTAATGATGATCTTCACTTGGAGATCATCAAAACCTTTAATTTTGATTGACTTGTTTTATTCATCTTCAAATCTATGTAAATCACAATTTGATTCTTAATGGGTTCTATGCGTAGATCATCATAACATGTACTTGATTTTAATCATTTGCTTTAAAAATGTTTTAAATCTTTTTAACCCTTGATAGGTTCTATGTCTATATTATCAAAACTTTCAATCTTTGATTGATTTTGATCTTTACCGAGTTTTGCTCAGTTCGCCGCCTGAACCTCCAATTTGCCCCAAATCCCCGATCAAACCCTTATGGTCCATCCGAAACACCCAAAAACCTAAGAAACTTGAATTTCACCCCGAGAGCCCTCATATCCATCGTTGAACCTATTCGATACCGATCCGATGATCGACCCCCATTTACACCTCAACCACTAGATCATACACAACCACCAGATCCAGGAAACACCTATTCGTAAAATTTCAACTCAAGATTCCCCCGTTTACCCCTCATCAAACGAAGATTCCATTTCGACCCTTCTCGCACCTACAAACCATATCCACTTGATTCGAACACATATAAACCAATCAAACCTGGCCAATCACATTGAAATGTCCGAAGACCCTGCCTTGTGAAATCTCAGCCCAAAATACCCTCATTTACCCTTTCCTCTAAAAAGACTCCATTTCAGTCAACCTCATTTTTCCACACACACAAAACCCTTCTTTGCATTCAGACCCATCTCAACCCTCCATTTTCTGACCTAAGAACCACCCACCATTAAACCAAGATCCCAGTCTGACCCCTCGACCAGTTTAACCTAATTTTCTCAAAATTACAAAAGTGCCCCGAGATGTCCTTAAATTTACAAAACTGTCACTGCCTTCTATATAAATTCAACTTAAGCTATCCATTAACCCTAATCGACTTTTCACTCTCCCTGACCTCTCAACACAATGGTCGATCGACGATGAATCCTTCCCCCATTCCTCCCCCTCTTATTTTCTCTTATTTTTTTTATCTTTTTCCCCCTCTCTTGGCCACTCCGATTCCCTCTCTCGTCCGTCGAACCAGACCCTAAAAGAACAATTCCTCTCCTTCCCTCATTCGAACACAGAAGCAAAAAAAGAAGGATTTCTAGACTGTTCATCCTCGCTTTCGCCTACCCAAAAATTAGGAAAGGCGGCTACCTCACACTGACTTCACCCTTCGCTTTTCTTATCCTAATCTCATGAAGCAGAGAAAGGAGGAGACCTCTTATTGTTCATCACCATTTTTTCCAAGACCGCCATAGGTAGTGGCGGTTTTGCTTCCCTCTGCATCAGCCTTTGTCGGTTTTCTGCGTCCCCTTTCCCTGTATTTCTTTCCCCATTTTCCATCTTCACCTTCTTCTCCTTCCTCTATCTGAAGCTCACCGTTCATGTGTCACTGTTCATCATCTCCTTCTACGAACAGTGACAACGCCAGCCCCTCTCTCTCTCAATATTCCCTCTCCTCCTGCAAAATCCAGAGAGATTCATCACCTTCAACACTGTCACTTCTCTTATATGTTCTCTAGAAGATTACCACACACTTGACATTCTTCAGCGAACTGCAACTTTCCCTATTCCGTAGACTTCAAGAGGCCGGTGAATCTCAGAAGTTGGGAAGATCCATATAACCGCGTAGTCTTTGATCATCTCCTACAGAACACACCAAACTCATCCAAATTCTCGTTCGCAGCATCGTACCTCGGGTCAATACATCCTTTAGGTAATCCGCACCGACCTCTCTTAATTCATTTCGAAAGTCAGGGTTCAAGGCTGGGGATCAGACTGATGGAGTATATTCCATCGAACTCATTCCCATTCCCGTAGGTCTGTTCCCCAACCAAACCTGACCTAGAGTTTACTACCTGATCATGTGTGGTTAGGTCTATGCTAGCGTATGTTAAATTGTTGTTCATTTGCTCTCTACATTTTTCTTATTTTATTCTTTTAGATTTAGCGTTGATAGTGGTTCAATTTTAATTCGCATATGCTTTGAATAATATTATGAATGTGAGACTGTTTCTTTGCTAGATTTCTCTTCTCCTTGTTTTGAAGTTTAAATGATGTTTAGATCGATTTCTTTTTGAGCATGCTTGTTGAACCCTTTTGCTGTTTTTTTTTTTTTTTTGCAGTGTGATGTTAGTTTGATTTTTCAGAATCCTTTTGTTGATGATTTCAAGGGTATGCTTTTTATTAGTTTAAGTTCCTCAGGGAAGGTTATTTCATAGAAATCCCTTTTCCCTTCTTCCCCAGAAATTGGTAGTTGATTGTTAAATTAACAGTTCACTACAAAGTAGAATCCCTTCTCCTTACATGTTCTTTTTAGTTAGATTTGTGTTTTTTTTAAGATTTTCTCACTCCTATTTAAAGCTTGTCTTTAGCTTAGGAAATTAATAATAGTAATGATATTTTAAAATCTGTAAAAAGAGCAAATACCTGGGTGCTCATCATTTGGAGCATTTTGTTTGTTGTTTTCTTTCTTGTCGTTTAGTGACCTTCTCTAATTAATTAGTATAATTTATTTAAGTAGTTCTACTTGTTATTTCTATTTTGTATTAAGCGCTAGCCCCATGTGAGCCCCACCTATTGGACCCGGGAGAGGGGTGCCTAACCCCTTCCCTCTCTCATCCAAGCCTTACCCAAACTGGTTAGCTGGTGCTACAGGCTTTAGAGTCACTACTAAAATGAAAACATTTTTTTGAAAATTATTCCCGGAGGTCCCTGTAGGCAAAGTGGTGGTTAGGCTAGGGGGATGGTCTCCTTGAAGGACAAAGGAAGACCAGGGACAAGGAATCAACTAGGAGGCAAGGGCAAGGAGAGCAGTTAGATGACTGAGCTGGGATTCCAATGATAGGGTCAATCAGTGGTTGAGAGAGAGTGAATTTTGTTATGGGAAGGATCTCTATTTATAGGGAAGATCCTGAGATCCTACAAGGAAGGAGCCAAAAGTGTTTGTTTTCTATTAGGAAAGGCAATATTGGATTCGCTAAAGATTATTACGGAGCATTTCTAGGTTTCACCACGTGTCACTATGGGATCTCTTCGAGGATTAACTTTCCTTTCACTCGAAGGTCCTCATAACCCACGTTGCTATTGCCTCTTGCACCTTACTTAACAAACGTGGCACTGGCGCCGTCATTGCTTGGCAAGCAGCATCTTATTAGACCTACATGGCAGCTTATCATGTTCGTTGCTTGAAATTACATGTGCACTCAATATTTGAGCCCGGTTCTTAATGAACCGAGGTCTCATAGTGGTACATGGTTTATTACAGGAGCAAATGCATGTAAAAACTCACCATAGGTTCAACTCGAGTCTGTTTTGGGCTTGCACTAAGTGTAGGTTCATCGCAATGTTGTGATGAACCGCGTGTTCATCGTAAACCTGCAATGTACTATGAGTTCATCGCAGAGGAAAGATGAGTTGTAAACTGTTCGCAAGAGCCCATATGGTATCAATTTAGTGTTTTTTGTGCTCTAAGGGACCGAGCGAGCACTATGTACCTACAGTCCCATCACCTCCATTTCTTAAATTGATGGGTGGCGACTCTAGTTCAAGCTCAAATGCCAAGTGAGTTGTTTTCTCGATGCTCACACTTGTTGAGAATAGTAAAAAAAGATAAGAGAGGCATAATCATATTTAGCCTTTTTTGCCCTCTTTCTCTTTCTTATTGATAATAGTCAAGAAAAAAAATATGAAATCCCCTATTTAATAATTTCAGGATTCAACTTATTTTTTCTCTATTGACTGAAGCAAAAGAAAAAAAAACAAAATCCTATTTTAATAATTTGAGGATTCAGCCTTTTTGTCTCAGTAGTAGTCAAATAATAATAATAATAATAATAATAATAGTAGTAGTAGTAGTAGTAGTAGTAGTAGTAGTAGTAGTAGTAGTAGTAGTAGTAGTAGTAGTAGTAGTAGTAATAATAATAATAATAATAATAATAATAATAATAATAATAATAATAATAATAAAAGGAAAGAGAGATCATTTGTTTTTAATTAATAATTTAATAACATACCTAAGATTTGAAAAAGACAAAACTGTTGAAGGTGGAGAGGAGGCTGGAACACACTTGGAAGTCGCAGCTCTTTGGAAAGTACCAACTCTTTGAAAAGTAGTAGCTCCCTTTTCGTTTTGAGCCTCCACATGAATGGGACTAAGTCTCTTTTGATTTTTAGGTGGAAAGAAATCTGGAACACAAATATGTTGAAGGTGCAACAGTTCTTTTAAAAGTAGTAGCTCCCTTTCTTTTTTGGTGCCTATAGGTGAAGGAGACTGACTCAATAAGGCTCAGTCTCTTTTGGCTGGAGTAATGATAAGCTAGAGAAGTTATAAACGTGTTAGGCCTCTTTAGCTCTTATATTTGTCTAAACAAAAGTCATAATCTAACTAATGGACATCTGGTTGTCTTTTAATTTGTTGGGCCTTTCTTTTAATCCCATTAAGGCAAGTGTGAAGTATGAGACCACACTTTAAATAATGGTCCATACTTAATTATTTAAAAGCTTTTAAGGCCCATTAACATATTAGTAAGGCTCATTTACCTTAAAAGCTTGTAGGCCCATTAACATATAACTTGGGCCAACTTCAATTTAAAACATGGGACCACACTTTATGTATCGGCCCACATTCATAAATTTCTTAAGCCAAATTAATTATAAACTCTTTAAGCCTTAGGTAAAAGCTTCTTGAGCCCATTAGATAATGGGCCACACTTAAGTAACGATATATGTGTAGGCCCTTTTCTTTTGCAACTTCGAGCTTTTATTTTCCACTTTAAGTCCTAATTAAGTTTGATTCACAAAAATCTGGCCCAATCAATTAAAAATTGCTTGAGCACTACAACCTCAAGCTATGTTTGAGCTCACAGTGCTCAAGGGGGCATTGCTAAGTCCTTAAGTTTGCTGGACTAGGAGCATGTTATTAAGATACTCCAATACACCATTTAAAAAAATAATAATAAAGACAAAAAAGCGCTTTCTTATAAGCTCAGTCAGTCCTATTGGTGGGTTGAAACATTTTAGTAAAGAAAGAGGCCTACAGTTTAATTTAGTGAACAATAAGCCCCAAGTTAATTCGGCTTGTTTGTAATGCAATAAGCATTTAATGGCTTACAAATAAGCATTTAATGGCTTACAGTAGAGTCCATTTAATGGAACAACAGACCCTTGATGACTACGGGCCCGTTTGATGCATCTTTTTGGAAAGATCTTCTGGTAGTTCTGACAGTCAAAAGACGCATTGAGCTTTTGCATGAACATTTGAGCAACCCGAAGCTAGTTTGGAAGATGCACATCTTTCCATGTGTCTTTTCGCACCAAAATGAACCGCGAAAGACATGAAAAGCTTCATTTAGAGCTTCCTGAAATCAGTCCAAAATGGGCTTCTCGTGTCTTTTTGGCGCTCCGGCTTTTGGCGGCTAGATCTTCTGCGAGCCAAACGGAAATAGACCGAAAATCAGTCTACCAGTCTTGTAAACAACCAAAAGACCGCATAAAAAGATACACCGAACGGACCATAAATCTATATTAATTAATTTCTTGTGAGGTGTTCCACTTATTTATAAGGGGATGCCACTTGTCCTATTATAACAAGAGGGCCATTTTCCATCCTTTAACCACTTGAAGTGGGGGGACACTTGTCACCCTAGGGGATAGAGTTACTTTCCCTCCTCTAACCACTTTAGGGGGGGGGGGGGAGGGGGGACACATGCCACCCTAGGAAGAAGGATTTATTTTCCCTCCTTTAACCACTTGAAGTGGGGGATGGATGTCACCCTAGGGGAGAGAGTTATTTTCCCTCGTCTAACCACTTTAAGTGGAGGAACACATGTCATCCTAGGGAAAAGTTATTTTCCCTCCTCTAACAACATTAAGTGAGGGGACATGTCATCCTAGGGGAGAGAGTTTTCTTCTCCATTTTTAACCCACTTTAAGTGGGGGGACACTTGTCACATTAGGAAGGAAGAGTTTTCTTTTCCTTCCTTAACCCATTTTAAGTGGGGTGACACTTGACACTCTAAGAAGAGAAGAGTGGGGAGTTACTTAACCACCTCCTCCTCTATATATATTAACTAACCCAAACTCAGTGACTAAGGCCCGAGCCGAACCTGAGTGCAACAAATTTTAGTGTGGGTTGGGCTCACGTTGGACAAATTCAACTTGACCTCGAGTTCGAGCCTTAAGCCAAATTCTAAAGGTTGGGCTTGTATTGAACTTAATTATTGTTATTTTAATTATTATGAAATTATTTTACCTAATTAAGTAAATTAATGTAAAATTATTTAATTTTGTGACAATAATGACAATAACTAATTGATAATATTCATATTTTTAATAATATTAATTATTTAATTATGTAGTTAATTTAGATAAATATTGGAGTAATATTAAGATTATTGATACAATTATTTAGTTAATTTAGACAAATATAATTATAGTAACAAAAATAATAACAATAAATTTATTTAATTAGTTATAATATTTTTAATTAATAGTTTAATAATTACAATAATTATTGAAAAAAATAAAAAATAAATTGGCTGGTCTAACCATACCTATCAATAATTATTAACTGTTTATAATTAATGCAACTAGATTATAATAATTATAAATATTGTAATAATTATTAATTATTAATAATAGTAATTATTAATAAATTTATAATTATTATATTAATTATCAAAGTAAATTAAAAATTAAATTGATCGGTTTAACCATGCTTGTCAAAAATTTATCTAAGTGGACTGATTCAGTTTGTGTAAAAGTTGTGGTTATACCAAACACGAGCAAATAGTAAATAGGTCTTGATGGTCAGACCCATTTCAAACTATCCAAATTCTGATCCATTAAACCCCTCTTCTTAACCCGGGAGTCACTACAATGTCATTCAACAAAATGAACAACACAACAAGTCTGGGGTAAGGAACTCAAACATATTTGATCCAAATCAGCCCATTAACTTCATCGGCAATTATAGTATATAGGGCTGGAAATTTTGACCCTAACCCACTTGATCCACCCAAACCCACCCATTTGAATTGTGGGTCAAGATGGGTCAAATGACACCCATAAGGGTCAAGAAAAAGGGTTAGGGTCAATTGGGCCATGGGTTACCCATTAACCCTCTGTAGGGTTGGATTTGTTCTCTTTCAACTGTTGCACCGATTCCTCGGATCTATGGAAGGTGGCCGCCGGACCACGCCCCTCTCTCTCTCAAATCTTGAAGATGGTTGTTGCACCGACTCCTCAAATCTTGAAGATTCATATGATGGTTGTCCCCCCTCTCTTAGATGTTAAAGTTGGTCGTCGTACCACCACCCTCTCTCTTTACCACTCAAATCACCGATTTTAGCCACCGCACAACCACTCTCTCTTCCTTACTTAGATCTCCATATTGAAGAGCCAAATCTTTACGATTAGATATTTCAGCGACTAGTGTTTTGAAATTGTAAATTCTGCAATTTGAATATGGAAGGTATATCTTACATCATTTATGCAAAAATATTTTTGTAAATTTGTATCTTATTGCCTGAGGTATTTTTTATATTTGTGGTAATATTCGTTGGATGCAATGTTAATTTTTTTTTGAATTTTTTATTGAAAGTTTTACCATTTTATTAGTTAATTTGTAATTTTTTATTTTTTTTCTATTATGTATTTTTTGTAGTTTCTAATTTTGTCTGAAATATTTTTTTTGAAAAAAATTACCATTTTCTTGTTTTTCTACATGACTTTTAATTTTTTGTTATAATATATAATTTTTTAATATTTTATCATTTTATGTATTTTTCAATATCTATTTTTATCCAATTTTTATATTTTTCTCATGAGTTTTTGTCTTTTCCAGTTTTGTTTTTTTTTCCAGTTTCTGTTATATATAGTATCATTTTTCTATGTTTTTTATGTATTTCATATTTGAAAATATATTTTTTGAACTTTTTATCTTTTTTCATATCTTTTTAGTTGAAATATATGTGTGTATTTACATTTTTCTGTAATTGTATGCAAATGTTTACATTTTGATGACTTTTTTATAATTTCCTATATATATATTTGCAATTTCTGGTGTTTTACATGAAATATATATTATTTACCATTTTCTATGTTTTCTATATGTTTTTATTTCTTATTTAAAAATTTGAAACTTTTTATATTATGCTATTGTATGTTTTTATGCAATTAAATAAGAGAAAAATAATAAAGTCCAATTTAAATTAGAGGGTCAAATGGGTGGGTCAGGGTTAGAGTGGGTTGTGAGTCTTGTGACCCACTTTGACCCACAAACATGGGTGGCAAATGGGTTAGCCGTGGGTTGTACTATCCTCCCCCTCCCCCCATGTATCTATTATATTCTCTATGGGGGTGTTCTTTTTTTGGATTTTGAGAGGGGGAGAGTTGGTCAATGGTATTTTGTTTCCCATTGACCAAAAAACACATGTTCTTTTTTCATATTTATGTGGGGATTAGGGGAAAGTTTATTTTCCTAATAAGTGATACGCATCTCCTAGGTGGATAAATAACTTTTCCACCTGGGGGAAGGTTACCAATAATTGAATGGGACAAAAATGCCCTTTTTAATAATGGATTTTTATGATTAAAATGGTCATTGACTTATTTACATGAGAAATAAAAGAACGGGACCATGATGTATTCTCAATTAATTCTTTCCTCCTTGACATTAATTTTGACATTTAGAAAACAACACAGTCAATATAATGCTATTTTATGTTTTATATAATAATTATGTAGTTTTATGCCTGCAATTTTATTTCTATTGTTTCTTTTTTTTGTTTGCTTTTAAACGAAAATTTATTATCCTCTAATCGGTATACCATTGATACATCTATATAACGTGATAATCTACTATTTTGACATCCAAAATAAGTAACAAAACAGTAAGTAACATACCTGATGAATCGGTTGTGGACAGTGGTTACAGGAAGTTGATGATGGTTGCTCCACCCCTCTTCAGAAGTTGAAAACTCTAATTTATTATTGAGAATGACAAGGGGGTGGAGCTCCTGTTTTGATGTCTAAATGAAATAAGAAGAAAAAAGTTATTAACATACCTGATGAACCCATTGTAGAACGATGGTCACTCAGCTTTGTTTTAAAGTCTAAAAGAAAGAAGAAGAAAAAAAAATGTTATTAACATACCAATGAATCGATTGTAAAACAATGGCTGCTCCACTTTGTTTTGAAGTTTATGACTTAGGGTCCGTTTGATTCGTAGTCGGAATTGGAATCGGAATCGGAATGGTCCATTCCCATAGTCTGTTTGGTTCAAACAGGAATGGGAATAGGAATTAAAATCAGCAGGAATGATATCTCATTCCCAAGGGAGAGGCAGGGAATGATCATTCCCTCAAATGGGGGAATGCCATTCCAACAGGAATGGGAATGGGATTCCGATTCCACCCAACCAAACAGTTGGAATCGGAATAGCCCTTTCTAATTCCGACTCCAGACCCCTATTCACATGAACCAAACGAGACCTAAACTTGAAAGCTCCAAGAAACAAGTTGTTTTGAGATGGAAAAGAAAATTTTTACATGGTTGGTTAGAAGAAAAGTTTCCAATTATATCAGGATTGTGAAGCTAGATTGATTGGGAAAGGGAGTGGAGGATAGTAGTTTCTTGAGAGAGCAAGGAACAATATTATATTTATAATATATAAATATGTTATAAATATTATATATTTATAGTATTTATAATAGATTATAATTTCACTTACTCCCACATAACAAATTCTAACTTCACTGTACAATTGAGGAACAAGAGTAATTGATGCCAATACACGAGGCGGTATTGGTGTTTGGGTGGGAGTGTGGAAGTTTTGAATTGTTGTTGGTGTACAATGGAGTTAAAATTTTTTAGGTGGGTTGTAGTGAGGTTTTCTCTTTATTATTTATAATATAATATTTATTTATAATATATGTTATATATATATGATATTATTAAAAGTGTGAATGAGATCTAAATTCTTTATTTTTTTACTAAAATACCCTTATTCTTTGAACTTAGTCTCCCTATGTTTATGAGGGCAAAATAAACTTAATTTGAACTACTACTTTTATTAAATTCATTATATTCTTTATCATTAAGCCCTATATTCAAGGTATTAAGACCCATTTCCTTTTATTAAATCTTATATTTAAGGCACGTTAAACAAATGAGCTTTATAGACTTTTTTTTTTTTTGACTAAGTCACCCCTATCTGATAATTTAATCCCTCTTTAACTATGTAGACAAAAAATATAATTTAAAGTATCATTACTTTCCACTTCATTAAATTTCCTCTCTAAGGTATTAACTCTCATTTTCTCTCCTTAAATATTTTATTTGATGTATTTTTGTTTCTCACCAATTAATTTTATATCTAATATTGTTAATAATATAAAACCTATGCTCAAAACCAACATGAAAAATAATTAAATAAACCACCTTTTTGTCTATGTGGCAAGTAAATAGTTCAACCATTAATATCAAATGGGTCATCAATATTCTCATAGTTAAATAATAAAAATTTAAAATATATAAATATGAATATTACAATTTATAAAAAAGGTTGTGAATCTTTCAACATTTTAGGTCAAATAGATCAACCCATGATATCATAAATAAAAATAAAAAATAAAAACACAAAAATTATCAAAAACATAGAAATTCTGGAAAAAAAACATTTGAATGCATCTTTAATGTTATGTATTCATCATATTAAACAAACTATGTGTGATAAATAAGTGTTATTTTTATTAATGATAGAAATATAATTAAAAACTAAAGTAATTTAAAAAAGAAAATTGTTTTTGCATCTAATTAATGATCAATGGTCCATATGGAGAGAAATTAGGCTGGCTTAACTCGAGCTTGAATCGACCTAATTCGTAATTTTAAACAAACTAGCTTTGATTTTGAGTCCTTGACTTGGGCCTAGGCTTAGTGTCACGACCCAACTGCTCCCATTGGCTAAATCGTGTGGCACTCACTTGGCCCTCCAAGCAAGTCAGCCAAACTGCACGCCCAAGACCCTTTTTGATAGGTTGCTTAAGTGCTAAGGACACTCACCAAGGTACACAAGAGCACACCAAGTATTGTAAGAGGAAGAGATTACATTACACTAGAAGAAAGATTACAACTTGGATGTCTTGTACAACTTAGAAGCCTTATTGCAAATGAGAGAGGGACGCCTATTTATACACTAACTCCCTCCAGGAATCCTCTATAATTATGTACAATTAGCATAATCTAGAAGCATCTCTAGAACATTCTACCTTCTACACTCTTCTAGGGGATGCTTTCTCCATATGATACAAGAATACTCTAGAGGAAGTTTGGACTAATCTCAACCTCTCTAGGTTGTTCCACACAACTCTAGATGGTTCAACAAGTTTCTAGAGAGTTCCGCCAACATCTAGACCCTTCTAGACATATGGAGAACACTCCACAACACTTTGGAAGCATGCAGAATTAGCTAGAAACCTCAAGAAACATCTAGAAAACCTCTACCCAAGTACTCCATTGTGTCACTCCGTGACATTAGGTTCAAAAGATTGAGCCTTTTTTATTTTTTGGGTTGGGTCCAAGCCTATTCCTTAGGTAGCTAAAGTAAAGCTCAATTATGTATATACTGATACAATCATAAATACATACATAACAAATATTTGCATACATGCATGTATATACAATTACACACATACATTTTATATCAAAATTTGCCATGGGATAATTGATAGATCCAAGTCCAAGATTAAAGCAAGTGCATTAAATTTTAATGAAGGCTAGAGGTTCGGCCCAAGTTGAATAGATCAGGCTTGACTTTGGTCTTAGGTCTAGCGCAAAGGGTTGGGCTTAGGTTAAGTTTACGTTCAGCCCAACCTACTTACACCATAATGGTCCAATCGCTTGGGTAAGTAAGTTAATTAATGATGTCATAATTAAATAATAAAAATTTAAAAAATAGATTGGAACACCAAAAATAAAAAAACAAAATTTATAGAAAATATTGAGATATCTAGGATATTATAAACTTATCATATCAAACAAAGAAATAAGTGTGATAAATAAGAATTATTTTTACAATTAATTATGTAAATTGAATAACAAATTTAAAGTTGCAGAAAAATGAATTGCTTTTTCTCAAGTCAAATAGGGTAGCAAATGGTGTCATAATTATGCAATACAAACTAAAAAAAAAAGATAGAAATAAAAGTTATAGAAAACATAATAATTCGTTTATGAAATTTCTACACATCTATAATATTATATATTTATCATATTAAGCAAAAAATAAATATGATAAATAAGAAGTATTTTTATTAATAATGAAAATGATATATAAAATAATCTAAATACACCAATACACCATGCTTTTATTACTTATTCTTTTTTTTATAAAATTACTTAACCTTTTAAATGATTATAATAGGAATATTAAAATTATTAATAATGTTATCTGAAATTACTACGTGCAACATATATACATAGTAGATATAAAAAAACTGAAAAATCGATCAATTGAAACCGATAAAAATCCAAAATTGATTAACCCATTAATCAGTGAAATTGAAAAAAGAAAAAACTTATAGTTACGGTCGGTTTTCAAAAAATAGCAGAGAGCGAGCACCCCTAAGGCTATGTTTGTGTTGAAGGAAAAAGTAGGGAAAAACCTACTTCCGAACTCGGAAATCTACGGACCGAGTTTTTTATAAGTTCGGTTCGGGCCGGGTTAAGAATCTTAAGATGGCAGTGTTGGCACGCCACATTTCTATCGCAGGTGAAGAATACCGTTCCCTCCCTAGTCCCTGCGTCTAGACTCCAGACCGAGTGATCAGCCGGCTTGTCTTTTTAATTATCGGGGAAAGCCACGCCATTAACAGATACACGGAGATAGAATGGCGAGAGCGTTACTCTTCCGTACCTCTTCCATCCGTTCAGTCATTCGCCACACAAAGTCATTCTCATCTTCTGCTTTTTCTTCAAATCCTTCTTTGCATCCTTGCATCAACAAAACTTCAATCGTCCCTCCACTGCCTTCGAAACCCTTTTCAAATCCCACCTCTCACCAGTCTTTCAACTTTTTCTTCCCATCCCGATCCCACTCTTCATCCCCAGGTGCGTGATATCCCATCCCATTTCCATAGTTTCATCTGTTTTTTCTTTTATATATTTCAATCTTTAATACTGGTTTTTCTATTTGCTTGTTTAACTGGTTAAGTAAATCCAGGTTCTTCGAACATTGTTCTTATTAAATCAGAAGAAGAGTTCAACAGTTCTCTTAAAAGGGTTAAAGGTACGTTTAGTTTATTTGTCCTAAATATTTAGAGCTTAATTTGAACGGAATTTCTAGTTGCTTACATCGTTTTTTTTATTGCAATAGATGACAAATTGCCAGCAATTTTCTACTTCACTGCAGTATGGTGTGGGCCTTGTAAGATTCTCAGGAACATCTGTCATTGATATCATGGAATCTTATTTCCATGTTTTTTTCTTCATTTTAAACATTTTTAATCAGCATAGATTCGTTTGGATTAAGTGAATCGAGAAATGGCTGTTGTTTCGTTTAGGCAGGTTCGTTTCTCCTGTTGTAGAAGAGTTCGGGAAGAAATACCCGCATCTTACCATATATAAGATTGATATTGATCAGGTGAGAAGTGCTTTCTCTAATGTATACCATCTTTAATCTATTTACATGGTGTATTTCTCTCAAAGTAGGTTCCGGATTAACTTTGAAATGATGTCTAAATGAAATAAAGTGATCAAGTTCATGGAGCCCATGCCTGCCTGCTAACTTTTTTCTCCCTATTATCAAACTGTCCCGACCTTTTGAATTCAAGCAGCTTCTCTTGTTGGGTGCCTGATTTTGTTACTATTTGTTGTTGGGGTTTCTATTAGCATTGTCCATACCTTTTTTTTTTTTTTTTCGTATTGGAACTTCTACAACTAGTTCAGTGGAGTTATTTCCAGCAACCCCATCTTATTCTTTAATGGAATGCTTGATTAGAACAAAGCTCATAAGTTGTGTTATTATATGAAGGTTTCTCTAAAAGTCACCTTGATCTTTCTCTTATGCATCTTGTCATATTTTAGATAGTTGGAGGGAAGTTGTGATTGATTCCATCAATCAGATGAGAATTACCTTTATCCATATGAAGGTATGTTGTGCCAATGTGACTACCTATCAGAAGGAGAATCCTCTGATATTTGTTCAATGCTCTAGTCCATGTCAGCTCCATTCCCCACCTTATGTGGGGGCACGCTTTAACCCCTTCCAAGAGACTGAAAGGCTGCACTAGGCCAATTAGGGTGGTGTTTGTTAATTGAACTGAAGTAGGTTCTGAAAACAAAATTCAGAAAAAAAAAAAGAATTCAAATTTAAGGTTCGTTTTCCAGAATTTTAGTGATTTGCCACCTGCTTATCTTCTGAATAATGACACATAGGCATTGGGGTGATTATTTACCCCTAAAAATTTTATCATATACCAATAAGATATAAAAAATACCAACATTTTTTAACACCAAAAAATGATGAGGTTGCCATTGGATGAGGAGTTTGGAGGAAATTGATTTCTTTCTCTATGGATTCTTTCCTTTCCATGCCTGGGTCATTTTACCCCAGTTCAAAAAAAAAACAACTTATCCTTAAATTTTGAAATGAGGAAGACTCATTTATTAGACCAATTCATGATTTTAACGTTCGGTGCAGGTGATGGTAGGGATTATGGAAACAGCAACTGAGAATTAACTCTTTATATTCAGAAATTTCCATCTCAACATGATGAAACTTTTATTTGAGCTTGTAGTGAACATCATGAGGAATTTCTTTGAGAACCTGTTGAACACCCAGATCTGGATCTAGATCTGGTTCCTTTTCTTTCATGCATTTCATTATAAGAACATAAGGTTTTGATGCTTTGTAGGTTATGGATATTTCATGTCACCCTGCTTGAATCTCTTGGCAGTTTCATTCTACTCATGCTTTGGAGATAGTCTTGTTAAATTGAACTTTGAAATCCTTCCCAACTCATCTTTAGGCTTCACTTTGATACCAAATTGATGTAGGATGGAAGGAGAAGAGTCTTACTAGGATGAATGCAATGGGAGGAAGAGGGAAATTAAGGATCTGAATTATGATTCAGATTCAAACCTGAATAGAGAAAAGTAAGAAAAGAAAGAGTGAGAAGAAATATAATAGACAAAGAGATTTATCAAAAAAAAAAGATAATAGACAAAGAGAGAAGAAGAAAGCACACTATTACCTTGTAGGTAACTTCAAACCTTTTTTTTTTCATTCATTCCACTCTCAAATTCCAATTGTAATAACTCTATAGTAGACTAATTATAAAGGTTCTGGTGTTCCGTTATACATTTCAACTTGGACCAAAAACTGATCCATAACAAATTCTAACTACTTTAAAAACTAAGACAACCCAATAGGTACCCATAGGGACACTCAATAATGACTCTAACCCTTAAAATAGCTCAAAATATCCATTATTGGTCTTACTAAAACCAACTTATTGTAAAGGCACCTGAAATTACTAAAAATAGTGAATTGCAATTTTACTATAAATAGTAGTCTGAGAAGTGTCATAAATAGTAGTTTTAATTTTTCACTAATGATAGTAAATTTCTTGGAGAGTTGAATCTGTATTCTTAATACAGCAATAAACTAGAAAATAAATTTGAAAAGACTGAAAAAACCTAAAATCCAAAATATTCAAGAATTATGGAATTGTCATTGAATGAAGAGTTGGAGGAAACTGATTTCTTTCTCTATGTTTTTTTTTATTGGTTTTGTTTTTTGGCATCTGAATTGCCAGGTTAGTGGGTCACATGCTAGTAGGGACAGGGCAAGGTGTATGTGAGGCCCATTTGTAATACCACAGAATACCATGGAGAGCCTGTAGTTACAAGGGTTTGATCCTGCACCTCTGTTGTGGCCTATGGGAGTGATGCCGACTAACCAACTCAACTACAGGGTCATTGACTTTTTTTTTTTGATAATTGAAATAATTTTATTAATCAGCAATAGACAATAGTACAAAGTCCCCAAGGAAAGGCATGAGTTGCAACCTCTCTGGGCTAGTTAAGTATAGATTTCCAAATTAATAACAACTTACATAGAAGCACAAAAAAGATCTTCCCTAGAAACCCCCTGTTTGGCTAAAGCATCAGCCAATGAATTAGCTGACCTACTAACCCATTTTACCTCAACTCTCATATTGCTGGTTAACCACTTTACTTTTTTGATGAGATCTTTGTAGCCCCAAATGGTGGTATCCAAGTTTAGGAGCCACCTTGTTACCACTTGAGAGTCCCCTTCAACTAAGAGATGCTCCACCCCAAGCTGGTTGGCGATCTGAATTCCTTGTACTGCAGCAAGGATTTCTGCCCTTGTGGAATCCCCCACTCCCACCGGTCCTGAGAATAGGGATATTATGTTGTTGTCCTTATTTCTCAGGATACCCCCCCTATACCTGAAGGCCTGGGGTTGCCTTGGCTGCTTCCATCAAAGTTTAGCTTGATGACACCTTCCAAAGGCGGAATCCATTCTGACAGAATTATATCATTTTTTGTTGAAGTGTTAGCTATTACTAGCCAATTCCTCCACAAGTCATCAAAGATATCCACAGTTTTCAGCCAATGGATTGCTCTTGTTAGGATACAATCCTTCATTTCATCTAATCCTCTTTCCTTCTCTAAGAAAATTCTTGCATTCCTTTCCTCCCAAAGATATCCACAGTTTTCAGCCAATGTACAGGGTCATTGACTTTATCCATGGATTTTTTCCTTGCTTCCATGCCTGCATCATCTAGGGTCTAGGTTTCATTAAATCATGTTAATCCAGCTCAAGATTATGGGCCTTTAAAGTTGCATCAGCAAGTCCAAGCATAATAAGTTATTAAGTTAAATTTAGGCTTGCTTTTTCTCTACATTATCAAATCATTCCTTCCATCTTAGTTCTGTTATTCTCACACTCAGTCTCTTTGCTTAATTCTTTGTTATTTCTGTTTTTTAGTTCTGCAGCCCTTAAATAACCCAACTTAGACTTCTTTCCCTTCTTTTAATATTTCTAAGCATTCTCAAGTTCTGTCTAGCCCCCTTTGCTGGTTATATTTAACCAAAATGTTAATCTAAACAAGCTGAGGGTTTTGTGGTTTATTTCCATTTTGATAAAGTTCATTTTCAACCCATTATTTCCTCTATTTTCACCCTTATTTTTTATCCCTTTAGACTGATTGCTTATTGGCACCTAATTGTTGTAATTTCATTCTTAAAACTTCATCTTAAAACTAGCAAAATACTTAGCCTTTTTATTGGTAACTTGTAATTTTATTGATATGTGAAAAAAGAATGATTTGCAATAGAATACAAATGTGCTTATGACCCCTTTTTATGATATACATAGACCAAGCCTTGCCCAGCCAATGCATTAGTTAGGTTGGCCAATATTTGAGTCCTTGAGGATGTGGCTTGAAGCTCCTATGAAAGTGCTTTGTTCTCTCTTAGATATTTGTAGAAACCTCACCTTAGATTTTTAAAGATGACTTTTAAGCCAGTTGCTTACCAGTCTGACATTGAAAAAGTTCAATTTGGCTACTACAAGGTAACTGCAAGAGCAATGAAAGATCCTTAGACAAACCAAAAGAGTAGAGTCATAAACAATGTTGTGAGATTTGGACCAAATAAAAAACCTGTAAAGCTCACTGGGTCACACCATCACAATTTTACCATTTTTTTTAGCAAAGGTTCATTGTATTGATGTAAAGGTCCTTTGTACAATGAGAAACTGTACACATCAAAACAGAAGGACCTCAAAAAAAGTCCATCCTCAAAAAATTACAATCAAAGTATCCCCTTTAAATTCAGCAAGTATAGACAGCCAACTTCTAACAAAACCTACAGCCGAATTGATGACTTCAGCTGCAGTAGAGGATTTAAGATCAAAGACCCTACTATTCCTTTCTAACCACACCGCCCACATTATTGCTAAGGGAATGGAAGACCAACAAATTTTTCCTTTCTTAGTCATCCCTTGGATCTGCTAAGCCTCCATACAGGCTTTAACTGAGGCTGGCATTTACCAACTTAACTTCAGACTTCTTAAGAAATGGCTCCAGATCTCTGAGGCAAAAATGTAGTGTAAAAACAGATGGTTTACTGGAAGGTGTAATTTATGGAGGAGGAGAAGAACTTTGTGGAGGCCAATTGATGGAGGAAGTACCTCAAGGCGGAGGCAAAGAACTTTCTGATGGAAGAACTAAGAATCAGAGGGCAGATTAGCTTGAAAATCAGGGAAGCTAAGCTGGCTATGGTGCTGTTGGTAGGACTGAATGTGGTAGAGTGGTTCATAGATTTTGTAGTTGCAGCGAGTGCAAAAGGAAAAGGACAGATTCTGGAAAGAATTTAGAACAGAGGTGGGAAGGAGGTATGTGGTGGAATGCAGGAAAAACCATAAAGGAGTCTTCATAACACTTTCAGAGCAGTATGGCAAAGCCAGGAAACAAATGGTCTGCTTTCCAGAAGGAAGGAAGAGCCAAGGGTGGACTGAAATAGTCAAGGCTCTGAGAGACTTTATAGCTAGAACGAAAATGACAAAGGAAAAGGGTTTGGAAAAGAAGGTGAAAGAGGATCTCTTGAAGACAGCAGAGAACCTTGTATGTGGTGGAATGCAGGAAAAACCATAAAGGAGTCTTCATAACACTTTCAGAGCAGTATGGCAAAGCCAGGAAACAAATGGTCTGCTTTCCAGAAGGAAGGAAGAGCCAAGGGTGGACTGAAATAGTCAAGGCTCTGGGAGACTTTATAGCTAGAACGAAAATGACAAAGGAAAAAGGTTTGGAAAAGAAGGTGAAAGAGGATCTCTTGAAGACAGCAGAGAACCTTGAACCCCCCAACCAAATGGCCCCTACCTTAGTGCAAGATGGAAATCGAGCAGCATTATTGATTCCGGCAGTAAAAGGAGAGTGGTCCAATAAACTGATTGTTGAAGTCGACAAACCAGGAAGAAATTGGGAGGAGATTGCTGAATTGGTGACAAAACAGTTGAGGATGACAACCACATATGTATTAACTCCTTTTGATAGGTGCAAAGCTTTGCTTGATCCTCTGGATAATAAGCTAGAAGTTGAGGCTGTGTGTTTGCAAGATCAACAGGGTTCAGTGAACATTTGCCAGTGGTCTCCTTCATCAAACTCGAAGGATTCCTCAGTAATGGATGGAGTAAAAGTGCGGTTGGTTGGTCTACCTTTCCATCTGTGGAAGAATGAAGTAGCAGAAGCTATCGCATCACTGTGTGGAGCAAGACTGGCTGGTGCTTTCTGGGGAGATCTCAGGTCTGCAGCAATCCTACTAAATGGTGTCAAGCCTGAGGAGATACCCAGGAAAGTGAATCTGAGAGTTGAAGGAGCTTTCATGGCGGTCTGGTTGACTTCCTCCATTGAAGCTGAAATGTGGAGGGAAGCTCGGAGGGAGGAAGATGGTAAGGTTGAAGAAGAAACCTTACGTGGCAGCAAGGAGTTGGTCAATTTGCAAGGAAGATACAGTTACATAAAAAAGGGCAAGCAAGTTATTGAAAATTCAAAAGATTTGCTGAAGATGGAAAGTCACAAGCGTGCTCAAGAAGGCAGTAGCTGGGTACCTGACAGATCCTATGCACTAGCAGTAACAAATGGTGTTAAAGCTACTTCATTAAACACACTTGTTCGACTGAGAAAAGGTGAGAAGGGGGCAGAGAGTAGGGGAGATGAAACGTTGGGTCCTTTTAAAATGAATAGGGCCCAATCTTTACCCAATCTGGGCCAGATACTCTTGTCTGGGCCTTTTCAAAAGACTGGGCCCCAGGTTCTAAAAAACGGGCCAAATAATAAAAGGAGGGGTAAAAATAACAGTGGGCCGATCTAAGGTGGGACAGGGGGAACAACATATTAAAACAAGATATGGGCCGAACATCACCAGCCCATCGACAGGACCCAAAACACCTTTAAAAGGTCATGTGACCAAGGGGGTGACATTGATAGATGGTGTTTACCATCTATCGTCTTCTTTGTTGAGCACTACAGCCAGAAAATCACGAAGAGCGAATATTGCTCATCCTGGGAACTCTCTACACTGGGTTGTGAACAGAATGTCGCCGGAAAAACATAACCCAAGGAGTATCCGGCGAAGCGATTTAGAGAAGGGGAAGCAGTATGAGTGCACTGAGGAGGAAGATTTTAGTGATGCTTCTTCAGATGATACAGTCAGATTAGGGAGCATTGATCTGAACAGTTCGAGGAACATTTTTGAGGAAGATAGTTTGGGTACAGAGGTTCTTTTTCAAGAGAACAAGGAAGAAGATGATTCACAAGGAGTTGAGGAAGACAATGTTAATTTTTTGGATTGCATGATAGAGGTTGCGGTTCAGGTGCTGCCTGCACCAGCAAGGGAAGTCAGTCCAATAGCTCAGGAAAAACAGGACATGAGGTCGGTAGGGAAAAGTTCTTACATTTTGACCTGTAATGTAATATCAGAAGAAGGGTAGCACGTGAAGAATAGTTCAACTGTCAAAGCTGACAGGGTATTGATCTCTACTATAAACTCTTTAAGGCAAGCTCAATCACAGGGAACAGATTTAGGCCTATCTCCTTATGTGCATCCCCCTCCCCTGAATGATGTCCCATCGGTCTCCAACAACACAGGTATGAAACTATGAATGCCCATTCGGTTTTGGTTACTAATGTGCCTTCTTTGCTTGAAACAGATACTCCAGCATCCCGAGAGGAAGTTCCAGTTGGGGGGAAGAGAAGAGTGATTGGAAACTCTGGGAGTGAATTGAAAGAGGGAGAAGTGGTACCTAGAGAGAGACAGGAAGAGGAATTAGAGAGAATATGGGAGAGGATCTGCGCATTGTTGGAGGAGTAGAAAGAGAAGGAGGAATTAGATCAAAGGGAGAGAGCAGTAATTTCTCAAGAGAAGGACTACTACAGAAGATCCGAGTTGGGGGGAGTGGTGGCTGAAACGAATGCATCATTTAGGAAGAATGAGGGTAATAATAGAAGGAAAAAGAAAAAGAGATCAGAAGTGGGGAGATTGATTTCAGATATAGAGGGTGACATTGAATTTAGTGGGAGAGGGGAAAGAAGAAAGACTACTATAAGGTGGAGTCTCTTGGGAAGGGTTTTATTGAAAGAAGTGTTCAATGAAAATCATCAGTTGGAATGTGAGAGGTCTGGGAAGTGAAAGAAAGAGGAGGGCAATTAAAGACTTACTAAGAAGAGAGAAACTAGACATAGTGTTGATACAAGAAACTAAGTTGGCAGAATTGGATAAAAGATGGGTTAGAAGTATATGGAGATCAAGAGGAGTTTGTTGGACCTCGGCCCCTTCTTGGGGTGCCTCTGGAGGTTTAGTAACATTATGGAGGGAGGATGTTGTAGAATCAGTGGAGGAACTAATAGGGAGATCCTCTGTGTCTTTAAAGGTTAGGAATGTAGGGGATGGTTTTACCTGGGTTCTAACCAATGTCTATGGGCCAAACATTTATAGAGAGAGGAATGAGATGTGGGAAGAATTGTATGAGATACAAGGCCTATGGGAGGGTCCTTGATGTCTTGGGGGGACTTCAATGTAATTAGTTTTTTTTTTATCAGTATTCAATGTAATTAGGTTTTGTAATGAATCTAACAATCCCCAAAGAACAATTACAACCAACATGAGGAAGTTTAATGAATTCATTAATAACTGTGGGCTAAAGGATTTACCTCTCTTACAAGCCAATTACACTTGGTCCAATTTCCAAGAAAACCCCCTTTGTTTGAAATTAGATAGATTTCTTTTTAATGGAGAGTGGGAGAATCATTAGAGGAACCTGATGGCTAAAGCCTTACCCAGAGTCACTTCTGATCACTTCCCTATCCAATTAAGTCCTAAAATAATAGGATTTGATCCATGACCTTTTAGATTTGAGAATATGTGGTTAACTCACCCGGATTTTGTGCACCTGATTGGGGAGTGGTGGAGAAAAGAGTTAAGAGGGGTGAAGTGGAAGGGAGTGAGATTCCATAAAAAGCTGAAAAGATTGAGATCCAAAATCAAGGAGTGGAATAGGGAGCACTTTGGAAGGATAGAGGAGCAAAAAATTAATTTGGTGTCTAGGATCGAGGAATTAGATTCCAAAGAAGCCCAAAGGATGATGAGTGAGCAAGAAAGGTTGTTGAGAAGAAACTTAAAGAAGGATTTGGAAGAGGTTCTTCTGAGAGAGGAAGTCTCTTGGAGGGAAAAATCCAGATACAAATGGATTAAGGAAGGGGATGGGAATACAAAATTTTTCCATGCGTTGGCTAATGAGAGGAAAAGGAAAAACTTCGTGGCTAAGTTAGAAGTGGATGGGGAGGAAGTAACATATCAAGATGAGATAGCAAGGCTGTTTGTGGATCATTTCAAGTCAATCTATAGGAAACCGGTGAACAATAGGCCAACATTGGAAGATTTGGATTGGACTAGGATATCTGAAGAACAAGTAAACTAGTTAGAAAGGGATTTTAGTGAAGAAGAGATCAGACACACAGTATTTTCCACGGATAGATCCAAAGCACCTGGTCAAGATGGCTTCACAATGGCTTTTTATCAGGATTGTTGGGATGTGATTAAAGAAGACCTTGTTGGGGTGTTTCAGGAATTTGCAGATAAAAAAAGGTAAGCCCTGGAATTAATGCTACTTTCTTAGCCCTAATCCCAAGAAAGATAGATGCAAAGGACCCTAAGGGTTATAGGCCGATCAGTCTGGTGACAAGCATCTATAAAATCCTGGCTAAAGTGTTGTCTGTGAGAATTCGAGTAGTACTTCCATCCATCATTAGTCAAGCACAAGGTGCTTTTGTGCAGGGAAGGCAAATAACAAATCATATACTAATAGCAAATGAGTGTATGGAGGACATGAGAAAGTCGGGGAATCAAGGTTTCGCATGTAAGCTAGACTTAGAGAAGGCTTATGATCTTGTGGATTGGAGCTTTTTACTAGAGGTCCATTTTTTTTTACTAGAGGACCTTGGGTGCTGTGGTTTTGGAGATAGATGGTGTAACTGGGTAAAGGACTGTATTAGCTCCTGCCATTACTCAATATTGGTTAATGGGGGTAGTCAAAGACATTTTCCTAGCTTGTAGATGCCTTAGACAAGGTGACCCACTCTCCCTGTTTCTTTTCACCTTAGTTGCAGATGCTTTCAATAGATTAATCTCTAAGGCGGATAGGGAAGAGGAAGTTAGTGGTTGGAGGATACGAAGGAACAATGTCCGGGTAACCCATCTACAGTTTGCTGATGATATCATAATATTTTGTGAAGGGAGTGACAAGCAAAAAGTGAGGAATCTTAGAGCATTGCTACAACACTTTGAGAAGGTCTCCAATTTAAAGATAAATCTGGATAAGAGTTGTGTGGTATGTGTCAACATGAATGAGGGGATTATTCAATCTGTGGTAGATTGTTTAGGTTGTCCCGTTTCTTCTTGGTCCTTGCAGTACCTAGGTCTCCCCCTAGGGGCTAACCCAAAAGAGAGTAGTTTTTGGACCCCGGTTTTGGAAAAGTTTGAGAAAAGATTAAGCTTCTTGGAAAAGAAACTACATCTCTATAGGGGGTAGAGTGACTTTATTGAGAGCCACCTTAGCAAACCTACCGGTCTATTATTTATCCATTTTTAGGATTCCTAATAGGGAGGCTAAGAAGCTGGAGAGATTAATGGGAACTTTTCTTTGGGAGCCAGGAGAGGATAAGAAAGATCATTTAATCAACTGGGAAGTAGTTTGTAGGTGTAAAGAAGGTGGACTGGGACTAGGAAAGTTAACTCTTAGGAATAAAGCTCTCTTAGGAAAATGGTTGTGAAGGAGGCCTAGAGAAAGGGAGAGGTTGTGGTATGAAGTGATAGCTAGTATACATGGCAGACTGGAAAATGGATGGGATGAGGGTGTATCACGTCAAGCAACGTAGGCATCTCCTTGGAAAGCAATCCAGAGTACCCTCCCTCAATTTCTCAACTTTGTCAGGTATGATGTTAATTTTGGTAATTCTGTTTTATTTTGGGAAGACACTTGGGTGGGTATTGTTGCACTTAAGGACTAGTTCCTGTCTCTCTATTCTATTTCCCTTTACAAGGAAAAAGCTATCTCTCATTTTCTCCTATCCCCTACTTCACTCTTGTCCTTATGTTGGGACTTTGGTTTTCGGAGAGGTTTGAGGGATGATGAACTTAACAGTGTTTCAGATCTGTTGTCTCTGTTTGGCAGTGTCTTTTTGGTCCCTCTTAGTGTGGATGTGAGTTTATGGCCCCCTTATCCAAAAGGTTACTTCACTTGTGCTTCCTTTTTTATTTCCCTTTGCTCTTCCCTGAGTCAGTGGGGTTTTCCAACCAAGGAGATTTGGTCTAGACCTGTTCCACCTAAAATTGTTATTTTCTGCTGGGAGTATAGAAAGATTAATACCTTGGACTGCTTATAAAAGAAAAAGCCTTTCATGTGTTTGTCCCCTAACTGGTGTGTACTTTGCAGGGTTAGTGGTGAGGATTGCTCCCACTTGTTTCTTGTTCTTTTTCTAGTGCTATTTGGAGTTGGATTTTCTCTTTATTCAGGTGCAGGTTGAATCTGTCCATAGGTTTAAGTCAGCTGTTTGATCCTTCCTTTTTTTGTGTGGCCTACAAAAAAAAAAGGAGAAATGATGTGGAGATGTCTTAGAGCAGCCGCCTTATGGACAATCTGGGAAGAAAGGAATGCAAGGGGTGTTCAAGGAAAAGGAAAGAAGCATTCAGGCTGTTGAGGATTGTATCTTGACTAGGGCCATTCATTGGTTGAGAACTATGGACTGCTTTCATATTTTTCCCTTAGATGATATATGGAGTAACTGGATAGCGGTGGCTAACAGCCATACAAGGAAGGACAAGGAAACTGCAGTGTGGATCCCCCTGCCTGAAGGATGGGCAAAGCTGAACTTTGATGGCAGCAGCCAAGGAAACCCAGGCCCATTGGGGATAGGAGGGGTGCTGAGAGATACGGAGAGTAACATCTTAGCCTTGTTTTCAGGGCCCGTTGGAATAGGAGATTCTAATAGAGCTGAGATGTTAGCGGCGGTACAAGGTCTTCAGATGGCAGAACAATTAGGAATTCAGCAATCGGTAGTTGAAGGAGACTCTAAGAACGTTGTCGGATGGTTGACAGACCCAGCTTCAGCTATGTGGCGAGACAGAGACTTATTGAGGAAAGTCGACTGGCTCACAAGAAACATGAAACATGACTGTTAGCTTTCTTTGGGTGGGAAGATCAGCAAATACCCTAGCGGATGGGTTCGCTAAACAGGGAGCTCAAGGGAACATTTATTTTGGGCTGCTCTGTAATTTTACTTGGGTTATTTCTGTTTTTTTACTTTGATGTAATACTTTATTAGAAGAGGTAACAGCTCGTGCCTCTTTTTGGGTTTCCTGTATTGCCTCTTTATTTCTGGATTAATAAATTATTTTCATTCATAAAAAAAAAACAGATGGTTTACTGATTTTGTTTCCCCACCACAGAGGCTACATCTCAGATCGCTGCAGTTAAAACCTTTTCTTACCAGCATCTCTTTGGTGAGACATTTCTCTAAGGCCCCCATACAAAAAACTTTACTTTAGAGGGAGCCACTGTCCCCCCAAATGGCCCGGCTTGGGAAGGGGGTTTCAAAACCTCCCCTTATGGCATTGTAGAAGGATTTAACTGAGAACTCCCCACTTTCGTTCCCTTTCCATACTAGAGCATCCTCAGATTGCAAATTCAACACCTGTGACTGAAGCCAAACCAAGAGGTTCCCCACCTGCTGAATCTCCCAATCATTGAAGTCCCTTCTAAAGGTAGGGGCCCAACAAAAAGCATTCTCCCTTAACACAAATGTATCTGCTACCACTGCTTCTTTACTTCAGCCACATTGAACAGTGTAGGAAACATATCCTTTAGGGAATTCTCCCCTGTCCAGGCATCTAACCAGAACTTAACCTTCTCCCATTCCCAGCTTTAAATCTGACTTCCCTTCTGAACAGGTTGGAAGCTTTGCTTATAACTTCTCCCTTTCCTTTGGAGAGATACCTTGCTTTCCAAGTGGCCAATTTCTGATCCATTCTTTCTATTATTGGGGTCCAAATGGTTTTTGAATTGCATTTGGATCCCAGGGGCAACCCTAAATAGTTTGATGGTAGTTGACCGACCTTGCAGCCAAACAAGTCTGCCATACCCTGAATGTTAGCAACCTTACCCACAACTATTATCTCACTTTTTGCAAGGTTTACTTTCAGACCTGAGATAATCTCAAACCAGTAAAGAATATACTTCAAATTCAGAACTTGCTCTTCTGAGCCTTGCAAAAGAAGAGAGTGTCATCAACATATTGTAGAATTGGAATGACAGTTACATTGGGTTTCACTTGAAAGCCTTCCAGCAATTCCCTCTCCACAGATTTATCTACCAACTTACTCAAACCTTTCATTACTATTAAAAAAAAAAGAAGAGGAGACAACGGGTCCCCTTGCCACAAACCTCTAGAACTCCTAAAATTTCCTTTAGCTGTCCCATTTACTAGCACTGAGAATCTAGAAGTAGAGTAGCAGACCTTCATCCAATTTCTCCACTTGGAGGAGTCAAATTGCATTCTTCTCATCAAATAATCTAAGAAGGATCAGTTAACATGATCATAAGCCTTCTCTAAGTCAATTTTACAGATCAGACCACTTTCTCCACCTCTTAGTCTCGAGTCTAGTAGTAGTTCATTTGCTGTGAGAACTACATCCTGAATGTGCTTGTTGTGGACAAAAGCCCCTTGGTATTTAGATATCAAAGAATCCATCACCTTCCTTAATCTGGTGGCCAGAATTTTTGATAAGATCTTGTAGACTTATCCAACCAAGCTGATTGGCTTGAAATCTTTTAGCTCATTTGCTCCTTTCTTTTTGGGGATCAAAGATATAAAGGTTGCATTTAAGCTTCTCTCGATGGCAGCAGAATCATGGAATTCCTCCAAAACCCTTAATAAATCAGCTTTAAAGAGCTTCCAGAACTTCTTAAAAAACAACAAACTATCGGGGCCCGGCATCTTCTCCCCTTCCAGCTCTTCAATAACCTTCCTTTACCTCTTCTTTTGAGAAAGGTTTTTCCAGTTCTGAAACCTGCTCCTCAGTCAAGCAATTAAAGATCAAACCATCCAGTTTTGATCTTATCTTGCAGGGTTCCTTGAACAACTCTTTATAGAAACAAGCAAAAGCATCTGCTATGTCTTTCTCTTTTTGTACTACTTTTCCTTCCACCTCCAGCTTTTGAATAGAGTTAACTCTCTTTCTTGCATTGGCTACCTTGTGGAAAAAAAAGAACAGTATTATTGTCACCTGCTTTCAACCACATTGATCGAGCTCTTTGCCTCCATTTGACTTCGGCTTGGTGCAACATAGTATCTAGAGTCTTCTTGGCAATAAGCCTTCTTCTCCTTTTCTCCTCCTCTAAAGATCCCCTCTCCTCCTCTGCATCAATGTTAGCTATTAATTTCAAACATTCTTCCCTTTTTTCTCTCTCTCACAATTTTACCAGTTTAACAATGTTTAACTGATGAATTCACCAGTTAATCAGTTCAGAAGAAAAAAAAAATGATGACAAATCACTACTTCATCAGTTCAACTGTTTGGTCCAGTCCCAATCTGAAAACATTGGTCATAAACATCAAGAAACAATAATTAATAAATAATTTCACTCCTTTCTTTCCTTAATAGATGGCTCTTTACTTACTATTTCCCGCTCCATTCTGTTGGGGCTTGCATCAGGTTTGATTTTTTTGGGGATTCCTCCATCATCTCCTCTTCCTGTTTGTATTCCTCCAACAAAGTACAATTCTGGTTCAAGATCCATTCCAAGTCCTCCTCTTGTTTCTTTTTTGCTAAAGGACCCCCTTCTCAATTTCCACCCCAGCACTCTCCTTCACCATTCCCTTGCTACCATTTGGTTGTTCTATGCCAGGATATCTGTTACAGGCATAAAACCCAGATTAGTATCTAAAATGGACAGGCTATTAATGGAGGTGAGTAAGCCAGAAGTGGGGTATCAACTGTAGAAGTCAAGCCTAAGCCTTTTCCTTGTTCCTGATTCAGCTATGGAAGTAGACTAGGTTCAACCAAAACTTTGGGAGGAAAGGAATGCTAGAATCTTCCTAGAGAAGGAAAGAAGCTTTAATGAAGTGAAGGACTGTATCTTAACAAGAGCAATCCATTGGCTGAAGACTTTTGGTCATGTTTGCTGATTTTTCTTTTGATGATCTTTGGAGGAATTGGTTAGCAGTGGCCAGTTCCTCCTGTAGGAAGAATAGAAGTATGATAGAGTGGGAACCTCCTCCAAAAGGTGTCATTAAATTAAACTTTGATGGTAACAGCCAAGGTAACCCTGGGCCTTCGGGTGTGCTGAGAAATAAGGACAACAGCATTATTTCCTTATTCTCAAGACCGGTGGGAGTGGGAGACTCTACAAGGGCAGAAATACTAGCTGTTGTACAAGGGATCCAGATTGCAAACCAGCTTGGGCTGAAACATCTTCTAATTGAAGGGGATTCTCAGGTGGTAATAGTGTCGCTTTTAAACCCAGATGCTGTCATTTGGGGCTACAGAGACCTCCACAAAAAAGTGAAGTGGTTAACTAGTAATAAGAGAATTGTTGTTAAATGGGTAAGTAGGTTGGCAAATACTATGGCTGATTACTTGGCCAAACAAGGGGTTTCCAGGGAAGGTCTTTTTTGTGCTACCTTGTAACTTGTTCCACTGAGTTTGGAAAGCTGTAATTAACTAGTGTGGAGAGGTCACATCTCATTCCTCTCCTTGGGAAGCTTGTACTCTTTTTTCTTTGCTTATTAATAAAGCTCATTCAATTATCAAAAAAAAAAAAAAACATCTCCAGAGGATCTTCCCTCTTCTGTTTTTTTGATCATAACCACATTTCATTAATTAATCACAAAAATATTACAAGGATGAAGATAAACTTTTTTATCTTCCAGCTGGAGCTTGAGCTCCCAAGAACAGAAAACGGAAAAAATTACACTTGTGCCCAAAACATTAACTCCCTCTCGACTCCTTGCTTAGCTAACCCATCAGCAAAGGAGTTAGTTGATCTTTTCACCCAGCTGATCTTGATTTCCATCTCTTGAACCAGCCATCTAAATTTCCTCCTCTCATTACTGTACATCCATAAACTGCTATTTTCTTTATTCAGCTACCCTACCACCACCTTGAGTCTCCTTCAATGATGAGTTTTCTTATATCCATCTCCTTAGCTCTTTGGACTCCTTCCAGAACTGCAAAAATCTCAGCCCTGAGAGAATCACCCACTCCAGTTGGGCCTGAAAACATGGCTGAAACAAGCCCATTCTCATCCCTAAACACACCTCCAATCCCCGATTTTCCAGGATTTCCCCGACTACTCCCATCAAAGTTTAGTTTTAAAAAACTGGCCGGTGGGGGTCCAAGACACACTCATTACTGTTTTGGGCTGGGTGCAGTTAGCAATTTCACTCCACTTCCTCAATAAATCATCCACTGTGAAGTCTGTAAAACTGAAGTTTCAGCCACTATACTACCCTTACATGGATCATTTCTCTTAATTCTTCACTGTCCCTCTCTACTTCAGAGGAGATCCTGGAATTTCTTTCCTCCCACAAAGCCCAACATACAACAGCCCTCAAGCATCTCCACATGGTTCTTTTCCTTTTCATTCGACACCCAAAGAAGGAAAGGCTTTGCAAATTTGATGGAGGATTCCATCTACCCCCAAAGAGGGATAATGCCCACACCTAAATGGACTTGGCAAATTGACTAGTTACCAATAGATGAAAACTAGTTTCTCCATCCGCTTTACAGAGAACACACCAGTTTGGGGATAAACAAGTCTTCGGTCTCTTCTTTTGGAGCAAATCACTAGTATTGATTCTTTCCAGAAAAGCTTCCCAACAAAAACCACCAACTCTAGGGGGAATTGGTCTTCACCAAACCTCATTGACTGGAAAGGGAGGGGGAATAGGGCTAGGGGGCTGACTTAGTACTTTGAAGAAAGAGGCACAAGAAAATGAGCCAGAGGGGGGTGGGGCTCCATATTCTAGAATCCAGCTTAGTAGGGTCTAAGAAAACATTATCAAAGATACCAAGGAGGCTTGAAATACTATGCAAATCTTTATCTCTCACAGCCCTTCTCAAGTCCAGATTCCACCCAAACCCAGAAGATGAGGATGAAGGGGTAATGAAAG
The DNA here is from genome assembly GCF_055504915.1 of Nelumbo nucifera. Taxonomy (NCBI): domain Eukaryota; kingdom Viridiplantae; phylum Streptophyta; class Magnoliopsida; order Proteales; family Nelumbonaceae; genus Nelumbo; species Nelumbo nucifera. The sequence goes on from NC_142655.1 coordinate 56,443,321, forward strand.
AAGAAACTAGCTTCTTAAATTCAGAAAGGGCATATAAGGAAGGAAACAAGTCCATAAGAGGGGTGTTCTTCACCCAGATTTGTTCCCAGAATTTTATGGAGTTGCCCATGTTCAAATCATACATGATGAGAGGAGAGAAAGTTGGAAGCAGATCGTGAATGGATTTCCATGGTGATGCACTTGTGGGCCTAGCTCGAATTCCAGCATCCCATCCATTTTGCTCCAGCCCATGTACGCTTACCACTATTTTAGCCCATAGTCTCTCATTTTCTATTGGGAGTCTCCACAACCATTTCCCCAAAAGAGCCAAGTTCCTTTTCTTGATGTTCCCAATCCCCAAGCCACCTAGATTTTTGCTTCTGCTCACCACCTCCCAGCTCACCCTATGGTACCTTTTATCCTCCCCTAGTTCCCAAAGGAAATCTCTCATCATCTTCTTCGATCTATTGGATACCTTTGCTGGGATTTTGAACACTAAAAGGAAATAAATGGGTAAGTTAGATAAGGTAGCTTTGATCAGTGTAATCCTCCCACCAAGGGAAAGGTAGTTCTTCCAAGAGGCAAGTCTCTTTTCAAATCTTTCTTTTTGTTATAATTAAAAAGGATCAATTTCATTAATGAAAACTAGTACAGTTACAAGTTTCCTTTGGAGAGGCACGAGCTGCGTCCTCTCTCCTACCAGTAGGAATAAAGACAAAAGATAGAAGACAGATTTAGTCTACAATTGAGCCCAATACAAACTTTCCCTATATACCCCTTGCTTTGCAAGACCATCAGCCATAGAGTTTGTTGACTTCCCCACCCATTGTATTCTTACAGTCAAGCTTCTTATTAGGCAGTTGAACTTTTTAATTTCATTCTTAAAACACCACACAATAGATTCCGGATTTTGTAGCCAGCCCACTACTACCTTGGAGTCCCCTTCTATTATCATCTGTTCCACACCTATCTGCACTGCTAATTGTACTCCCTGGATAGTGGCAGCAAGTTCCGCCCTAGTAGAGTTTCCAACTCCTATGGGTCCTGAGAAAATAAGGCATCCCTAAGTAAGTCAATGGCCATCCTGAAACTTCACAACCCAACAGCTCTGTGCTTTCCCTGATCTCACCCTCCTCTAAATCACACCCACTATACAACTTTTCTCAAGATTCACCTTTAAGTTGGACATTTGTTCAAAAAGTTGTATCACCAACTTCATGCTCCTGATGTACCTCAAATTATCACCTTCACAGAACAAAATTGTGTCATCTGCAAACTGTAAGTGGGTAAGGGGGGTTTCCTCCCTCCCGATTTTCCAGCCTCTTAACAGGCCCCTCGAATCTGCTCTTTGAATCAATCTCCCCAAGAAATCAGCGACCAGAGTGAAAAGGAAAGGAGATAGGGGGTCCCCCTGTCTTATTCCCCTTACAACTGGAAAGAAGCCCACCACTCACTAGCATAGAATAATGACAGTTCCGAACGCATCCCATGATCCATTTACACCATCTAGGCCCAAACCCAAATTTGGACATAACTTTCATCAAGAACGACCAGTCCACCAAGTCATAAGCCTTTTCTAAGTCCAGTTTACAAACCATTCCCTTCTTCCTGTTCTTCCTAAAATTCTCCACACTTTCATTGGCAATCAAGATTTGATCAGTAATTTGTCTTCCCCTCACAAAAGCTCCTTGATTTGGAGAGATTATTGCTGTAATGCTTCCTTCATTCTTAGAGACAAAACCTTTGCTAGGATCTTATACAAGCTATTCACCAAACCGATTGGCCTAAAGTCCTTTGGGTGGGATGCATCTTTCTTTTTTGGGACCAATGCTAAGAAAGTAGAGTTCAGACCCAGGTTAACCACATCTTCTATAAAATTCCTCAAACACTAGCAAAATGTCATCTTTTACAATATCCCAACAGTTTTGATAGAAAGCCATTGTAAAACCATCCGAGTTTGGAGCTTTTGTTCTATCCATAGAAAACACAACCTCCTTGGTCTCCTCCAACTCAAACCTTCTTTCCAATCTCTGCCTATTGTCCTCCCCTGCATCTAGCCATTCTAGCCACGTCCCCCTACTTAGTGGCCTTCTTAATATGGACTTAAAGTGTTCAACAAATGCCCTTACTATTTCATCCTGTTGTGTTAAAGCAACACCCTCCACTTCCAGTCTTGAGATAAAGTTTTTCCTTTCCCTCCCATTTGCCATTGAATGAAAAAAATCTGGTATTTCTATCTCCCTCTTGCAGCCATTTGCATCGAGATTTTTGCCTCCAATTTATTTCCTCCTTATGTAGACAATCTAACTGCCTTCTCAGACCTCTTCTTTGTTCCTTAGTTGCCTCTCCAAATTCTCCCCTTCTTTCGAATCAAGGAGCTCAATTTGATCCATCAAAGCGCTCTTCCTTTCTTCTAACCTCCCAAATCTAATTGATTCTACTCCTTGAGCTTGGCTTTCAAAAATTGAAGTTTCTTATGAAATCTCATGCCTTCCCAATCCACAGCTGGGTTACACTCAATCCACCACTCCTTGACTCTTGTAGTAAACCCAGGATGGAGCAACAACATATTCTCAAACCTAAAAGGGGCAGGCCCTCCACTCCTTTCCTCTTTGCAAATCACAATTGACCAATGGTCCGAGGTCAATCTAGGAAGAGCTCTAGAGGCTAGGTTCCCCTAATGGTCTTCCCAATCCAATGAAAATAGGAACCTATCCAACTTAGAGCAGATGAGACTCAATTATAGATTGGACCAAGTGAATGTCTTGTGGGCTAAAGGTTACTCTTTAAGATCAAAGGTATCCACAAACTGATTAAATTTCCTCATACTGGTTGTCACCCTTTGATTAATAACATTGGTTTTCTCTGTAAATCTAATCACATTGAAATCCCCACCCACACACCAAGGCCCATCCCAGAGTCCTCTGGTATCAGCCAATTCCTCCCACAATTCCTTCCTCTCTCTATAATCATTTGGTCCATAAACATTTGTTAGTACCCACACATATCCATCCTCTTGCTGCTTAAACTTCAATGAAACTGAATATTTCCCGATTAGTTCCTCCACACCTTCAACCACATCCTTCTTCCACATTGTTATTATTCCCCCTAAGGCTCCCCATGATGGGGCAGCCACCTAGTTAATCCCCCCTGGCTTTCCATATACTCTTTGCCCATCTACCATCAAACTCCATTCTTTTAGACTCCTGTATTAGTACAATGTTTGGATCAAATCGCTTTAACACCTCTTTAATCGTTGTTCTTTTCCTTGCGCTTCCTATACCCCTCACATTCCAGCCAAGTATCTTCATTTTCATCTCTTTCTTAATTCCCTTTTTCACCCACTCACTACTTCCCCCCTTTCCTTCTTTCTCCTTTCACCCCAAACTTCTTCACCCTCCAATTCCTTTTTAACCTCCCAACTTCACTCAATTTCCTTTTCTTCACTTTGATTTCCTCCTTTTTCTTTTGTAGGCCACCTTTCAAGACACTCAAGTTCTCCATTCTACATCCCAATTTCCCCACAAATTTTGCTATTGAATCCTCTCTCCTGTCTCCCTACACCAATATTTTTTCTGCCATTTCCTTTTCTTTTCTCCTCTCCTCTATTCTCCTCTCAGTTGACCTCTCCCCTCTAATCTCAGTCATACCCTCCCTCCACAACACATTTTGTTCTACCTCATTGAATACTCCTTCAATAATTTCCCACACCCTCTCACTCCTATACCTCCCTATCAACTCCCCCTTTTGATCTTGCATTAAACTCTCCACACTCTTAGGGAACCCACCACATTTGTTGGCTTCACAAACTAGGGCTGCAGAACATGGAATGGGATCAGAATCTGGAACAAAGGACACAGAAAACTCATCAGTAGCAAAAACTGAATTAACTCGATTACCTGGGTTTGTTTAGAGGGGTGGAGTGGGATCCGGGCAGGAGTTCACAGCCTCCCTCACTAGTTCCGAGGGTTGGTAATTATCTGTCCCCCTAAGTTGGTTGGGCAGCATTTTTCTCCTTTGGCTAAACTGGCAATCTGTCCTCCCCCTTGTTTACCCCTTGTTAATGTATTCCTGCTCTGCTTCAGGTTCCCCTGATTTGCCACACTACTTGTGCCTTGCACAATCTGAAGCCTTGGAGATGGGTTATTTCGGTAAAGTTCATCAGCCTCATTTGCTTCAAGAATCCCAAGAATTCTCTCATCTCCCGTCGAGCCTTTCTTGCCGTCTGAACTGTTTTTCCTCTCCTCTTCTATGTCTCCCCTGAAATAAGCCCGCAGTGTTCATTAAGCCCATATACCTTCATCGTAACCTCCGTCATCCTCCACACTACCAATACTGGTACCAACGGCTGAGCTATAGTCCGAGTCTTCATTCTTCTCCTGCATCGAATCCATCCTTCGTCCAAACTGGCTTCTTCTTCACGTCTTTCTCTTACGAATCTAGGGTTTGGTCTCATTGCGGAGCGCCTCACGAAGCTTGGAGCAGCCCTATCTTGACGGCGCAACCACTGCAAGTCCCCCTGTCGACCACTTTTCTGCTGCTGCGTATTCTTCCTTGTAGTCCTCCCCCTTGTAGACGATGATAGACCAAAAGGACGGTCTATAGTCGGCACCTCTTCCTCCCTCTTACCCCGACCCACGTGACATTTTAAGTTATCACGTGGGTCGCTTAAATTGAAAACCGGTTTAGAATTTGAACCTCCCTTAACCCCCACCGATTCGGACCAAGCCCTGTGTTTCTGGCTTGGTCCACTTATTTCCTTTGCCACATCAGCATAGGATAAGTTCCCTACCTCAAACTTACTTTTTTCAAAAAAATTTGAATTAATTACTCTTAATAGCTGGCTTGTCGCCTGGTTTACCCACGTTGACTGATTTAATTCCATTTTGGTTTTCTCTTGAGATTTTTTTCCCCCACTCTTCTTCCTCCACGTGTCCACCACCATGCCACCTCTTCTTCATCTTCAACCTTTCGACTTCTTCCCCACCATGCCTGTTCGACTTCAGACGCCACCCACATTCTGTACCAAGCTCCGTCTGAGCAAACTTAGAAAAATCTTGGTAAGAACTCCTGCTTGATTCCGGCGACTTGCAGCTCCACTGCCCCCAGATTTCTTTTGTTAGCTGCCATCAGTACCCCACCAAGGCTTTGAACAATCTGCTCAAGAACAGAGTCCCTCCACAGATTGAAGGGGAGACCTAACAATTTCAGCCGAGTGCATCCATCTTTCACCTCCACCTCATTACAGATAGGGCTCCATTTCTGAATCTGAATGAGGCTTCCATCTACAACCACCGTGTTGAAGCTCAGCTCTTGGTCGCCTACATCAAGAACCACCTTCCTTTCTGCAAAGGGAAATAAACCAGTTTCGTCCTTCAGGTTAATTTCCTTAACTACTTCCGTCGGAACCTTCTGCTAATCCTTCACACTCCTATCAGCCATTAACACCATTCATTTTTCTCCATTTGTCCACTCCATCACCCACCAATATTCTATGTACAGAGGAACAGGAAACCACCACACAGGCGCTGTAGTACCTAAACCTCTGTACTCCCCCTTATTCCAATCACATCTACCTTCTCCTGGACCTTTCGGCCAAGGTCTTTGGAATTCTGGACAACTGCCTTCTCACCTTCCATCTTCTTCCTTTCCACAGCCACCAGAAATGACTGCAACTCCTCCACGAATACCATCCACCCCTTCTGCCTCTTACCTTCCGGTAGACAGACCATCTGTTTTCCAGTTATGCCAAATAGCTCAGTCACAGTGATGAACCACCCCTTAGTATTCCTCCTCACTTCAATTAAAAAAGTCCTTCCTGGAACTGTCATAGAATTTTTCCAGCCTTCCTCCTTACACGAGTTGATAGCACCATCCAAGAAGCCTTTCATCCATACAACAACCTCCACCGGTACCAGTATAGTCGCCTTATTGTTCTCTCTGATTTTTAGAACACACCTTCCTTTGTTCCAATCCTTTTCCATCTTGAAGGACTTGTCTTCCATCACCTCAGAACGCCATTTCCCAATAACTTTGGACCCCTTCTCCGCAGCCATATCCTCTATCCTGTTCTCATCAGAACTTTGTTTTCCTTTCGATAATAGAAAATGAAATTTTCATCAAGAAAATAAATGATACAAAAGGTCTTACTCGAATAACTTTCAGGTTCCTTGGATTAGAACCTTTTAGGAGGCTTTTCTTTGGTTCATCTCTAAGCAACCTCGATCTTCCCTCTTCTTGTAGGTGGGTTAATGAAGTTGCTGCTGAAAACCAATGACAAAGTAAGTGAAAAGAAATTTCCCCATTCGCATTGCAGAAAGGCAGATGTGAGGAGATAAGCACCAATTGGGTATTTTTTTTTGAAGGGTCTCACATGTGTTTATTTTTGAGTGAAAAACCTCCCAACAGAAAATCCTCACCTTGGGTGGGGCAGGTCCACTCCACACCTCTTTCACCGGAAAGTTAGGGATAAGGTCATGAGAAGAGAGGGACTTGAAGAAGGAAGAGCAAGAAAAGAAATCAGAAGAACAGGGGTGCCAAACTCTAACTTCAGACTTCGGAAGATCCAAAAAGACATCTTCCAAAGAGTATTAACTCTATGCCCATGGGGATTTCAACTTCCCTCAGGTTGCAACTAAACCCAAATTTCCACGATAACCCATTGGAAAAAAAGACACAAACTGAGAGATGGTTTTATTTTTAAAAGAAGAAAGCTGGTATAACAAGGGGAATCTTTCTTTTAAAGGAGCATTACCCCATCACAGATCTTCCCAAGATTTAATTTTGTCCCCAGAGAAGAATTCATACTTAATAAGAGTAAAAAAAACAAGGCAGCAGACCCGAAATTGGTTTCCAAGGTGTTGAGAAGGTACCCCTTCCATTCAGCCCGACATCCCAGCCATTTTCATTCATTCCATAATACTCTGAATTACTTATTTCCATAAACAATCTGGTTTCAGGGGAAAACGCCACAACCACTTGCCCAACAAATCCTTATTTTTTAACTCTATGTTTCCTATACCTAAGCCCCCTCCTTTTTGCATTTGAAAATAGTGGCCCGATTCACTAAATTATTATTTTTGTTTTCTCTTGGGTCCCATAAAAAATCTGTCATAATCTTCTCTAACTCCTTTGCCACTAACATTGGAATTTTGAAAACTAAGAGGTAATGGATTGGAAGATTTGCTAAGGTGGATCTAATTAGGGTGATTTTCCTTCCCAAGGAAATGTGGTTGGCCTTCTACCTTTCTAATTTCTTGTTAAAATTTTCCACTATAGGTACTTCGTTGTCAATCCACATTCTGGCAACCTAAAATGGTAGGGAACCTCTCTCTCTTACCTTCCCAAATTTGCTCATGTCTTGAAGTTCACTTATCTATCCCAGTGATTTAAAAGGTGCGCCTCAGGCGCGCCTAGGCGCATTTTGGGGTATGCGCCTCGTCTAGGTCCTTGGCACACCTCATTGAAAAGGCGCGTGCCTGGTGCGCCTAGGCATGTGCCTGATGCACCTTGCGCCTCTGCCCAGGCGTGCACCCTTTTAAAGTTTTGCGCTTTTTCCTGTTTTTTGAGTCTAACGGCTGGGCCGGGGCTCCACCCCTGGACCCCCAACCACGCCCCTTGAGGCAAGCCCGAACAAGTCTATGTTAGGCACGCCCCTATTTGCTTATGTTGTTCATTCATTCATTGCAATAAAATATCTTCTTAAAAGGCAATGAAAGTTGTAAAATCATTATTTTTTTATGTGAGAAATAAGAATTTCAAACCCTAACATAGACTTGTTCGGGCTTGCCTCGAGGGGCGTGCTACAAAGGTGACTCATAGAATCAAGAAAATTAAGGAAAAAAGAGATTGCGGGCTTTACATGCTTGAAAATGTTTTATATGTTTGCTTTTATTTTTAAATTTTCATTTGAATACACTTTACATGTTGATGTGACGGTTTCCGGTCACGTATCATTTTTTTCTTGATGTGTCAATTTTTTGGCTAAGTACCTCGTCATCTCGTCTGCTCCCAAGTGGCCTGTGACCTAGAGGCTGAAGTGGAGCTCCCTGGTGGCGAACTGCCTTGATGAGCTGCCTGGAGGTGAGCTACTTTGATGAGCTGCCTGGAGGTGAGCTACCTTGATGACGAGCTCCCTAGTGTAGTGCAACTCGATTGCTACCGGCAAGAGGTGATCTGGCTACTAGTAACGACGGGAACTGAACTGGCTACTCCCTACTGGCGATGATCTGCTCATCTTTGTAAGCGGTGGGAGTTGAGGGACCTGCGAGAACTAAATCAGAGAACCCGGGGGTGTTTACTCGGTGAGGTCACTTCGATGGCTAAGTTAGCGCAGTATAGTAGTAGAGAGCTTGAAGATGATAAGAGGATGAGAGAGCTAGAGAGCAGAGGTTATCCATCCCTTTTCGCATCCTACCTTCGCCCTTGGGGGGTGAGGTCTTTATATACTGGAGTCCTCATGGGTTAGGTGGAGCAGTTCCTGGATCCCAGTTGTGATGGGACTGGTTTGCGTGTTAGGTGGGTGAAATGCCATCAAATGGTAAAACTGTCCCTTCTTGTCAGAACCGGGGAGTTGGTGAACTAATATAGCCGTTACAAGTCACAATCCTGTAAAATGCGGGGTATGGAGGTGTGTTCGTCGAGGTTGTCAGGTTGGCGCTTGTGTCAGGCCGCCAGCTCGTGCCAGGGCCATGTCGCGCCAGGGCCAAGCTGCCAGCTCGTGCCAGGGCCAGGCTGCCAGCTCGTGCCAGGCCGCACCTGGCGGGACACCATCAACTTAGCAAAGGCAAGTTGTTGTCAAAGTGGTCCCGGGTGTCGCCTAGTTGTTCTGAGGTGCCAGGCTACATGATGGCGAGCTGTCTGTGTTGTAATGATGGCGAGCTGCCTAGTGGTGAGCTGCCTGTGAGTGTTGCATGATGGCGAGCTGCCTAGCTGTCAAGGGGCTGCACTTAGTTGGCATGAGGCTGCCAGGTGTCATAATGTCATTGGAGGGCCAAATCCGCCCTCATCATTTGCCCCCCACTCCCGAGATGAAAGCAACTCGGCGAAGGGAGTATATTTCTCCTTTTAGCCCGTTAGTCGACGAGCTTGTAAGCGCTGATTTAGTTTCTTAGGTTCTGGGAGCTGCTTGGAAGCGAGCTGCCTGTAAGGTGCTGAGGTCTCTGCCAGTTCGGTACTTTAGCCCTTAGATTCTAGGAGCGACTTGTAGTCCACTCTCCTTGACTTTGCCCATGCCGACGAGGCGGTTGGGTCTTGTGCAGTAGTGTTGCCCATGCGGTAGAGGCGACGTGGTCTTTCAGCAGTAGTGTGGCCTGTAGGCTTTGGGAGGGACCCGTAGTCCACTCCTGAACTTTGCCATGCCGTTGAGGCGACTGGGTCTTTCAGCAGTAGTGTGGCCCGTAGGCTTTGGGAGGGACCCGTAGTCCACTCCTGAATTTTGCCCATGCCGTAGAATACCTGCAACCTAGAATACCTGCAAATCTTCTCACCGTAGATTCTCCTCCAAGTTTATTCCCACCAATTTGGGTTGGTTTTGTTTATAGTATTATTTCATTATTAATGCAATTCTTTTGGAGCATCCAAGTGATAAATCGATGAAACTGCAATTTATAATGCTCCAATATTCCTCAATCACATTTTCCTGTTAGGAACGACAAAAACAATTATTCTCAATGTAATTCTTACCAGAATGGTTCTGCAGACTGAATGTGAAGTGACTTCACATTGTATCTACTAAAACCAGATCACCTTAGAACTTATTACTCAAGTCGATATATATATTTGTAGTGATGACAATATTTTTCCTTTTGCATTTATTGCAGCTGTCTGTCTTATGATTGTAAAATTTCCTTTTTTTTTCTTTGTTTTAATTTATAAAAAAAATTATAGAATTTCTTTTACTTTGAAACTTTCACTGAGCTTATTATTGGTAATCTGTTGCAGGAGGGGCTTGAGGACACATTAAGCGAGTTAAATATTACCTCTGTGGTAAAAACCCACTTATCATGATTTGTTTTGAAAATGGTTTGTGCAGTGCACTACTTTCACATTGTAGCAACATATGGTTATTCACCTAGTTAAGTCATCTTGTGGTAATTAATTTCTGGTTCTTTTTTATCTTGAGACACTCACATTTAAATATGTCTAATCCATTATAACCTCATTCAAAATCACCACGTGTATAGCCAATATGTGTCTAACAACATATGGTCATTCACCACAGAAATTATGGGTCTCTAAGTCTAATGATCAAGGGGTTCAATCAGAATGTTAGAGATCTTACATGTTTGAGATAGTGTCTCTAAGGAGGGAGGGAGATCTGCTCCAACACCTAAAGGCTGTAGTCTCAGGGTTGACCAAAGTTTGAAATGTCGATGTTGGTGGAAATGTCGGTCATCCAAATATGAGAAACATGTCAGAAATGTCGGAAATATTGTAAAAATTATAGATATGGTGGAAACATTGTAAAATGTGCAAAATATAGAATGTTATTTTATGAAATGATAAAGGAAGCATAGGCACGCCTTTTTAAATTATTATCTTATTCTAAATCATTAAACAAAGATAAGAACCTAAGGTTATGAATAAAAAATATATTCTAAAGTTGCCCTATAAGCCTTAAGATTCGGAGATTTATGATAGAATGAGTTAAAGCAAAATTTGAACTCAGAAAATGTAAATGGTTGTAATATATTAACCAAATAATCTATTACACGAACAAAAACTAATATTTTATATCTGAAATGAATATTGAGTTAGCTCAAAGTGGTAATACAATAACTTGTTACTTCACATACCTACAATGTTGTTACCAAATTATGTTATAATACTCTTATACTCCACATAGAATTGGTAGTGTTCAATGGGGAATATGTCAATTCTAGTAAAAATTTCATGTTGTTACCTGTTTGTTGGAACACAGCTGCCGAAGGAGAAGAGAAGAAGAAGAAGAGAAAGTTTTGAGAATGGCGGCACACCTCTCTAAACCGACCCTACTCTATTATATATAAGTGTATTACATAGTGTTACATGAATAGACTAGAATGCCCCTGATTAGTGATGGGACACCTAGACAAATAAGAAACACTAAATAAGATTAGGCCCAATAACTAATGGATGTCAATCATGTCAATCCCCCTCAAGCTACCAACACTCCCCCTCAAGCTACGCATGGATGTCAATCATGTTTAGCTTGCCAAGTAAGTCCACGAATTTTATTGAAGCTAGCCCTTTTGTTAGAACATCTGCAATCTGCATCTCGGAGGGAGTATAAGGAATGCAGAGTTCTCCTGAGACTATTCTTTCTCTGACGAAGTGTCAGTCAATCTCAATATGTTTCGTTCTATCATGTTGCATTGGGTTATTTGCAATGTTGATGGCAGACTTGTTGTCACAGTGCAACCTGAGAGGACACTCGATCTTTATTCCGAGTTTACCAAGAAGGATCTTAAGCCACAGAAGTTCAGTAACACCATGAGCCATAGCTCGATATTCAGCCTCTGCACTTGATCTAGCAACCACATTTTGTTTTTTACTCCTCCATGTAACCAGATTTCCTCCAACAAAGGTGTAGTACCCGAAGGTTGACTTCCTGTCCCCAACAGAACCAGCCCAATCTGCATCAGTATATGCTTCAACTTCAATTTTATTGTGTTTTCTGAACATAATTCCTTTCCCCGGGCAAGTCTTCAAATATCTGAGAATCCTTTCCACAGCTCTCATGTGAGGGATTTTAGGAAAATGCATGAACTGACTGACAACATGTACAACATAAGCAATATCTGGGCGAGTGAGAGATAGATAAATCAACTTCCCCACCAGCTTTTGGTACCTCTCTTTATCAAGGTAGTCCTCTCCTATTGATTCCTGTAGACCATGGTTCTGCTCTATTGGAGTATCTGCTGGCCTACACCCCATCATATTTGTCTATTCTAGAAGATCAAGGACATATTTCCGTTGACATATATAGACCCCCTCTTTTGACCTAGCAACTTCAATCCCAAGGAAGTATCTTAGATGGCCCAGGTCTTTGATTTCAAACTCAGCAGCCAAGAACTCCTTTAGTCTTTTTATCTCTTCTTGATCATCCCCTGTAATCACCATATCATCCACATAGACAATAAGTGCTATAAGTTTGCCATTTTTCTTCCTTATGAACAAGGTATGATCTGCCCTACTTTGAGTATAACCCACTTTCTTCATGGCCCCACAAAGCTTCTCAAACCAAGCCCGAGGAGACTGCTTACGACCATATAATGCTTTTCTCAGTCTACACATTTTCCTGCCAAGCCCATAACCTAGTGGAGGATCCATGAATACCTCTTCATGTAGGTCGCCATTTAGGAAAGCATTCTTCACATCCAACTAATGTAGCTCCCATGAGAAGTTTGCAGCTAATGAAAATAGAACTCGGATTGTGTTGAGTTTTGCTACTAGAGCAAAGGTTTCTTTGTAGTCAATCCCTTCCTTTTGAGTAAACCCTTTTGCTACAAGTCTGGCCTTGTACCTTTCAATGGACCCGTCCTCCCTATGCTTTACAGTGAACACCCACTTGCATCCAACAGTGCTTTTTCCTTCCGGTAGATCCACTAATTCCTAGGTCCTTGCTCTCATTAAGACTTTCATTTCTTTGTTCATAGCCTCTTTCCATCTTGGGTCAGACATTGCCTCTGAATACCTAGTAGGGACATCCACAGAAGAAAGAGCAGATACAAAGGAACAATAACGAGGAGACAAATGTGAGTAAGACACAAAATCAGCAATGGGGTGTCGGATAGTACAAGAACGGGTAGGCTTACGAAGGGCAATAAGGAGATCCAAATCAGAAGTATGTGTGATAAGATTACCTGGAGGTGCTGAGACAGGTTGATCCGAGTCCAATTGGTTGCAGTCATGAGTTAGAGGGCTCTTTTTCCTTCTGTTGTAGGTGATTCTTATATCCTTTTGTTGCCTCCTGGAGTCTTCAGTAGCATCTGCAACATCAAGAGTGGTAGCTGGTACAATGGGAGCCTCACTAGGTTCACCCGGGATACTACAACTAGGAGGATCAGGAGGAGAAGATGGAAGGTCAGAAAGAGGCACAAAAAAGGAGGGAACAGAGGAATCCTCTTCCATCCCGCTAATCTCCCCCTGAAGAGGATTCTGGGAAGAATGAAAATAGGACTGAGACTCAAAAAACACCACATCCTTTGTGACATTTTTTCTTGGTGACTAGATCATAACACTTGTAACCCTTCTGTGTAGGAGAGTACCCCAAAAAGATTCCTTTCGTAGCCCTAGGATCCAACTTGGTCTTCTTTGGATCCTTTACATGTATAAAACATATACAACCAAAGACTTTAGGTGGAAGAGAAAAATCTGGAAGATGAGGACAAAGGGCAGAGAAAGGAGTTTTCATACCCAATACCTTGGATGGCATTCGATTTATCAGATATGATGCAGTAAGGACTGCTTGAGACCAGTAGTGCTTGGGAACCTTGTGCTGAAATAGTAAGGCTCGAGCAGTCTCCAATAGGTGTCTATTCTTGCGCTCAACAACCCCATTCTGTTGGGGGGTACTAGCACAAGATGACTAATGTATCATTCCAACATCCTCCATAAACAGGTTCAAGGATCTTTCAAAATATTCAACGGCATTGTCTGACCGGAATTGCTTAATTTTCTTGAAAAATTGTGTTTCAATCATTTTGTAAAATGTCATGGTTATCCGTGGCACTTCATCGCGTCCTTTTAACAAATAGATCCATGTGCATCGTGAGTGGTGATCAATAAAACTGATAAAGTACCGAAAGCCATCAACAGAAACAAGGGGTGAAGGGCCCCAAACATCAGAGTGGACTAAATCAAAAGGAGCTTGAATTTCATTACTAGAAATTGGATAAACAGTTCTACATTGTTTTGACAGCTGACATACTTCACAAACTAAATTTTGACTTGAAACACCCTTGAATAATTCCGGAAACAACACTTCTAATGATGAAAAAGGCAAATGACCTAGCCTAGCATGCCACAGATGTAACCTAGCTATTGACTCTACATTGGACGGACTACTAGTAGCAGATGTTTGTAAGGCCGAATTGATGTCTGCATCAAGGTAGTAGAGACCTCTATACTCATGACCGCTCCCAATCATTCTCTTCGTCAATCTGTCCTGAAAGACACAATGAGTAGGAAAAAGGTTATGCTACAATTCAAATTCTTGGTAAGCTTTGAAACAGATAAGAAATTTGAAGAAAGATTGGGAACATGCAGAACATATTTGAGTGAGAGGTCCTTGCTTAGGTCAACCACCCCTTTCCCAGAGATGGTGGAGAAAGAACCATCAGCAACCCTCATCTTATCTTGGCCAGACAATAAATGATAGGAAGAAAATAGAGAGGACATATGTGCCATGTGGTCAGTTGCACCGGAATCAATAATCCAAGAAGCAGGATCAATAGAACTAGTTGCACTAAAAGCAGAGACATTATCTGATCTGGCAAGGGAGGTGGGAAGCAAGAGAATTGGCCCTTAGATGGGCTAGAGCCCGGCTAAGTACCTCTACTTCATCAGCAGTGAAACCCAAGGACCCTGGTCCGGAGGAATTAGCAATCTGTCCCATGGGAGAAGAAGTAACTGTGGATGAGTGTTTTGAGCTATCATCACTGTGACTGGCAACAAGATTCCCACTTGCAGCTTGACCCTTCTGGTGCTTCTTATCTTTCCTCAAGGCAACTGGTTTCAAATGAGGATAGAGAACCCAACAAGTCTCTTTCACATGCCTTTCACCTCCACAATGAGTGCACTTAAGATGCCTCTTGTCCGAGTATTTATTCCCCTTTTGATTTGTAGAAATTAGGGCCGAATGTTCAACAGGCTGTTCAGCTGGCTTAATTTGAGTATCAGCTTGCATCTCTTTTCTTCTAACCTCTTCATTCCTCACTAAGTAATAAACACGATGTAAATCTGGCATTTCATCCCTTCTCAGAATTTGAGACCTTATGCTCTCATATATTGGATCTAAACCAGCCAAAAATTTAAATGCTCTGCCCTCTTCAATTTGTTTATCATGCCTTTCCTTGTCTTTGGCATTCTCCCAATCAAAATATGTTGCAACAGTCATATCCCCTTGTCTCAAGGCAGCAATGTCTTGATTCAGTCTATAAATTCTGGCATTGTTTTTTCTCTGCCCATAAGTGTTAGAAACTTTCTCCCAGATCTTGGCAGCAGTGGAGAAGTGTTGAACAGTCCTAGCTACTCGTGGAGTCATTGGAGCAAGTAGCCAGGACATAACAATAGCATTCTCCTTACGCCAAACTGCATATTCTACACTACCCACTTCAAGTTCCTTCTTCAGCCCGTCCAAATACCCAGTGAGTTCCCGAGAAGTGATGAAGAGCATGGCTGAAACAGACCATTCTCTGAAGTTGTACTCATCCAACAACACATTAGTGATCTGCAGGCTGTGCAGATTTGGATTCTCCAGATTATGAGACCTCCCACCAGTCCTAACATCCCTAGAAGACTCTTCCCCGGATACTGAAGACATCTTCTCCTACTTGCAAGAATCACAACTGCAAACACAATATACAGAAAGCTGTTTCAGACTTACGGAAATTGTTACACTGCAAACTCAGTCCTGAGAACCCGTAACAGAGCTGAAACCAAGAGCAACACACGGCTGCACTGTGCTGACTTCTGCTGTGTTTTAACCTCTATTGTCGCAGACTGTAATCACCCCTACGACCAGCCCTAGGACTGCCGAAATCAGTCCTCCCACCTAGATCTGTTCCACACAGATCTCTCTTAGCTGAATGGCTACAATCTGCTGTAATAAGTCTAGTAGGGCATCAGCTTCTGGGACAAACTCCCCTTGGGCCCTACAACCAAGGGAAACCCTAGATGTAGGTCTTGCTGTGTTCTACGACCAACCCTAGGGTTTCTTTGCAGCAACCAAGATAGAAAAGAAAAAGAAAGAGAGTTAGATAAGAGTAGAAGAGGAGGCGGCGGCTGTAACCAGGTGATAGATTAGAGCTCTGATACCATGTTTGCTGGAACACAGCTGCCGAAGGAGAAGAGAAGAAGAAGAAGAGAAAGTTTTGAGAATGGTGGCACACCTCTCTCAGCCGACCCTACTCTATTATATATAAGTGTATTACATAGTATTACATGAATAGACTAGAATGCCCCTGATTAGTGATGGGACACCTAGACAAATAAGAAACACTAAATAAGATTAGGCCCAATAACTAACGACTTAAGACCCAACAAAGATAAGCATACACATTAAGACATCCGAACCAACATTACCCATGGAAGTGGAAATGGAAGTATGTCGTGGAAACTCTCTCTTGCACTCCACATAGTGTTATTGGGGAAATGTCGATTCCAATAAAATTTCGTGTCGCTACCCATGGAAATGGAAATATGTTGTGGAAATATTAGGGAAATTAGGGACACTTTAAACCATGGGGTTGACCAAATTTTAGCTTGAGGGATGGTCTCATTGGGTGGTCTCCAACTGGGGGCAATCTCATCTATCTGGGCAAGAACAAACACTGGTGCATGTGCACCACTCATGAATCAATTAATGTCTACACCTTCAAATGATTTCAGCATCATGTTTCAATAAATAACTCTAATTTGTGTCATATATGCAACTATTTTTGAGAATCATTTCATGCAAATATTTGATTGAACCATCTAATATCTCATGGGACCTGAGAGATGAAAGTGACTTCTCAACTAGGGCTTATGATGATTTAGAGACCAGAGGAGATTCTGCACATTTGGTGGAGGTAGTGCAGGTCAGAAAGTTGCAGTAACACTTAAAAAACTGTTACATGATGTCTTGTGGGTTGATTCATTGAATCAAATCAAGATGAGAAGCAGGTGGAGGAATGGGTATCTAAAGACAAAAAATTGCTAGACCAACACTGTTTAAGAATGGGTGGAGGTTTATTTCTGTAATCTTGCTAACAAAGAAGCAACAGCAGTATTAGATTGGGAGCTTTGTTAACAGTGGCAACCTGAACTAAGAATTGGCTGTTTGAGTCCTGTGGGGATTATGAGCTGACCCCATATAATTGGGATAGGGCTTGATGACTATGATTAAGATGTAAAGGGCAGCCCAGTGCACGGGGCTCCTGCCAATGTGGGGTCTGGGGAAGGACAGGTATACACAACCTTACCCCTGTACATAAGAGAGGCTGTTTCCAAGATTCGAACCCTGGTCACCCAGGTCACAAAGGGCAGCCCTAGGATTAAGATGTATGCAAAGAAATTGATTTGGCTTGTGGTGGTGGGTATTCATGCTGCACGGTCTGTGTAGAGGGAAAATCTGGAACTCCGTTGAAGACCTTGGCAATGGGGTACACCTGTGAGCATAGAGAAACGTCAGAGACCCTGAGTAGGTGTCCCGGGGTAAGAGTCTCTGACGGTCAAGTCAGATTGGACTTGCATGTGGCGTCTAGCCTCCTCTGACAACAT
The DNA here is from genome assembly GCF_055504915.1 of Nelumbo nucifera. Taxonomy (NCBI): domain Eukaryota; kingdom Viridiplantae; phylum Streptophyta; class Magnoliopsida; order Proteales; family Nelumbonaceae; genus Nelumbo; species Nelumbo nucifera. Next base: position 56,460,766 of record NC_142655.1, read on the forward strand.
GTATCCCCACTTGGAATTGGGATCGGCTTTTGCTTTATTGCTCATCTCACTTGGAATTTGGGATGAAAGATGTCACATTTAACTATTTGAAATAATGCAATTGAAATTTTGACATGCTTGAATATGTTTTGTATGCTATTTATTTTTGCATTTTACTTTGAATAGTGTGCTTAACAGCACTTTTTTCTCTCTTGCAGCCAACGTTTCACCTTTTTTGTAATGGGGCAAAGGCTACTGAAGTAATCGGTGCTGATGTTGCACGTCTAAAAGCTACCGTGGAAAAGCTCTACGAGTAATTACTTGGTGAGAATGAAAGCACAGCCGATAAAAAGAGGGCGTCATTGCTGAAACTATACGGGGACTAATCTGGAACATGTTATAAGCTGGTTGTATAGTACAAGTACAATTTCATTGTACGTGGAACATATGCATGGGTTAAAATATGCTGTTTTTAACTTATTCTTAGTAAGCATTTGATTTAATTTAACCTGACTAGATGTCACAAGTTATTTGATTCAAGTATTTTATTTCCTGGGACTCGTGGCTATTCCTTTTCACTCACACCCAAGATTGCAATTCTGCAACACACAATCACAGACAAATAACAAAGCAGTCAAACAAAGTAAACCTTTCATTTGGGGCCAACTTCAAAGTGATAAAATACTGAAGCTAAAATGGCATGCATCATTTCGGGAGAGCTATAGTAAGGAGTTGAATACAGGCTAATGAGCTGATCGGCAACCAGGTCTCTCTTTCTCTCTGTCTCTCTGTCTCTCTCTCTCTGTTTGGGTGGGTGAAAATGAGTTGGATCGGCTACCAACACATTGTGCCAACAACGTCCCCACCATCCATTGCAGCCGTACTTGGGGAGAATGACAAGAGAGTTGTTCCCAACGTGAGGCTGCAGTGGTTTGTATGGACAGGATTGGTAGCAGATTACTACCCAGTGAAAATGGGTTTGCTTGTTGGTACGGGGATTATAGCCCAGTCTGGCCCCAATTATTCCTGGCCCAGATCCCAAATAGTTGGATATCTGGGTAGTGTTTAGTGAGAAAGACCTAATGATCTTCCATATGGCAATTTAAGTCCTTGGAAAACTTTCTTACCTAGAAGATTTTGCCACGTGTTAAAAGTGGAACCCTATTATGTGGACAGTTTATGTATTAAAATGCCAAATTGATTGGCCAGAACTCCAGTGTAATATTTGTGACATTGTTAACATAGACTACTTAGTACTTACAGGATTAATACATGTTGACAATCCAATAGAACCCCTATTTGGACAGTTTGGATTGATCATAGTTGCCTTTGTGGCTGAAATGGGTGCAGTAGATGGTCATTGAGATATGAACCTCGGGGATGAACGTATGATCAATCCACTGTATGGGGATTGTAATTTGACAAAGACTATATGTATAGGTTAATAGACTTTGGGGTAAACAGGTAGGCAATCCAATAGGTCCTCTTCCTCTAGGCTCTATCTAATGGCTAATTTGGGTTGGTTTATTGGCCATAGTGATCTAAATGTGACTCGCTAATATTTACATTTAAACAGAATCCTATCCATCGGATTTAGATTGTGCTTAAATTGTACGTGGATATAGAATACCATTAATTAATTAAACTAAAAATAACCAGAATATTGTTATGATACTATTATTGATAAAATGAATTAAAACGATTTTTAAATTGGCTAATAAAATTGTGTGGTCACATGCATAAAAGATTACTAACATTTTTGGTTAGAAGAAGTGATTTGTTACAAGTGGAGAGAGTTAGAAGAGATAGGGGTAGACCAAAAAAGAAACGGGTAAAAGTAGTAAAAAATAATATAACTACTAATAAGTTAACAGTTGATGTAGCTTTAAATAGAATGGAATGTGGAAACAGGATTCATGTAGCTGACTGACCCAATATAGTTGGAGTAAGGCATGGATGATGATGATGATGACTATTATTGTGCATCTTGAGCTTGGGGTAGGTTAGGGGCACAAATGGATCATGATTCGATAGGATCCGATCTGAAGTCCGATTCTATTTTGTTGGATTCGGATATCCTCATTTTAGATTTTCGGATTGGATAATCGGATCGGATTCAGATCACTCCTATTTGATCCGGTATAATATATATGTTATTTATTTATCTATAAATATGTTATTTATATTGCATTTTTTCTGTAGATTTTTTATATTATTATTTTTATGAAAAACATGTATATATATGATGAAAATAGTTGAAAAAATGCTTTTATTTTTTGTTTTTCTTTATTTAAATTGTTATATATTCTTTTTCTTTTAATAATTTATTTTTTTTTAAAATTAAATCAGATCGGATCATATTCAGATATTTGACATTCTTATTAAATTCGAATCCAAATCAATATTTGTGAGATCCAATCGAATCTTCGGATCAGACCTACAGTTCATTGGATCGGATTCAGATATACCTTAATTCGAATCCAATCCATTCTGTTTGCATCCCTAGGCAAGGTGGGTTATGTTTTCCCCCTGTAATCTTTTCTTTTTACTTTGATAATGATTGATAAAATTTAAGGTGGCCACCCCTCTATCTGGAGTTAATTTTGGGGCTTAAAAAATGAGTTTGACATTGTATATCATCAATAAAATGACTTAAAAATAACTTTTATGAGACTTGAATATACACTTCTCTTTAGTAAATATGCAACATTGGACCAACTTTATTTTATGAACACATTAATTTTATGTAGATATAAGCATATATGCTTAAATTTATCGGATCAGATATTTAGATTGGAGTGGATACATATTGATCTAATTACAAACACAGATTGAATTCCGATTGCCTTAATTGAATTAAATTCCAATTTGGATTATTGGAGACCATCTGCAGCTCTAATAAGAAGGGTTGTGAACTGTAGAGTTCAATACATGGCCAATTTAGAGGATTCCTCATCTGATGAATAGTCTGGATTATTAGGAGAGAGGAATCCGTGGACAGGTTGGTCCCGGGATAAGTATTGTTTCAAAAAGCTCATTACAGACTCCTTTAGAGAATCTTTCACTGTTTCACATATCAATTTCTCTTGCACCCCTAAAGGAGTCCCACTGTCACGGAAAATATTTTAGCCAAAAGAAACTTGTCATTTATATAAAACTAGCCAAGGTTGAGCATCTTTTTTTTTTTTTTTACAGTAAAAAAAAAATGAAAGTTTGGATGAGTATGGTTGATTTGTCTCGAAGCATTATCCTTTTCAAGTGCATTAAACATGGGAAATTCAACTGTCAAAAACGTGAGGTTGATCAGGTTCATTCTCAATAAATTCATAGCTATAAGTTGGGGTGTATCTAAAGCCAAACCTAAAATAGTCACCTATTTGAGTTGGGTCAAATTCATTTTCTATGCCATATTGATGAGAATTCCACAGTAGTTCTCACCAAACTGGATGAGTGCAAATCCCAAATTTTGTAAATAACATAAAATGTTCAAGCAAGATGTGAATCTGACAAATTAACAATTCATTAGTTAGATCAATATTTAATAAGTCATATTCAACCATGCATAGATTCAAGTCAAGACTGTGGACAGGTGTGTATGTGGGCATGCTATTGATGTTTTTCTTCCTTAATTTTCAAGCTATCTAGCCTCATTTTGATTGTTAGCATGCTATCATTTCATATAATAGACAATGGTTTTCAATTTTATAAAAAAGAATCATTTTTTCATTTAATTGAAGTTGAAGTATTAAAACTATAATAATTTTAGACCTCTTGTATTAAAATATGAAATTATATTAACAAGTGGTGGGCATCCAATGTGTGGGAAAAAGAAAAAAACGGTAAGGAAGTTTTTCTTAAGTACTCTATTCCTTCTAGAAGTCATTGGTACATTATAATTTATTTTTCTTGATATAGGGAGAATTATATTTGCTATCTTAAAGAGTTAAAGTGGTAGAGATTGCCCCTTGATTGCCAATATCATAAAATTCCATCACTTTTGGTTAGAATTGTTCCCAACAACAATCACTACTGTCTTTCTTTTCTTTTATGGGTTTCCAAATCTAAAAAGAACTCCATCACTGTTTGTAGAATTTACTGTCTTAAAGGTGGGTAGTTAAAGAGGTAGATTTGCCCTTTTGATTGCCATCATCATAAAATTCCCTCACTGTTTGGTTAGAATTGTTCCCAACAACAATATCTACCATCTTTCTTTTCCTTTATGGATTTCTAAATCTAAATGAACTCAGTGCTTGTTTGAAGTTGAGACTTTTACCAATAGAAAAACATGAAAAAAGGTCTTTTCATCCACCTATTTGAGGTATGAAGAATGCCCTTCTTTTTTCTTTTGCCCATGTTAGTCCAGAAGACTTTTTGACTGAACCTTGCCACATGATTAGAGGTTGACATGATGAACATCTGAAAGATTCCCATGGCCAAAGCCTTTTAGAACACAACCAATATTAGTCCGTTGCCTAATAATCATAAGAGAAGTGCCAGCAACTTGGGGCTGTAAAGAACAAAAACAACAGAAGCAATCAATTATGGTTGTTGGGTACCTCAAAAACCAATAGCTTAAACAAAAAGCCCCATATCTACTTCTACTTCCAGCATTATGTGAGTTAATGGTTCCAAAGGCTTATGCTTTTCAATAGCTGGTTCATATGGTGGTATGGTATCCTGAATGGGCACCAAATGGCTTATTCTTTTATCTGGCACAGAATGTTAATACTAAAGGTTACATGCAGGACATAGGGACTGGGAATTTAAAGCCAATCTAAGTGGTCCACTATTTGGTAAACAATTAGGGTTTCCTTCACAACCTGCCATATAGGGGAATGTTGTAGCCAATCCAAGCAACTCACCCAAGAGACCCTCTGAATTGGCCACCTCTGGAATACTCCAGTCTTTATATCAGCCCTATGGTCCATTCCATCTTTTATTGCTGCCTTCCATAAGTGATATTGGTCATTGAATGTTTCAATATTTTAATATAAAAGATGCCTAAAAAAGAGGGGTTTATTCTGGCCATATGGCAATGATTTTTTTGTTCAAACTTTTCCATGAAGGGTAGCAAGACCAATATGATACCATTTTTGTCTGAACCAATTAGCCATGCAGAAGATTCTTCTATTAAATGATCCAATTAGTAGACCTGCTTAATAATAATAATAATAGGAGTCGAGAGAACTCTGAAAAACACCTAGAAATCTTACATTCGGCAGTCTCCAGAAGTACTCCATGTGTCTAGTTCTTCAATTTTCTGACTTTTATCCATGGTGGTGGGGGCAAGTTTCTGCACAACAGCCTCTGCCACATGGCTAAACTAAGTTCCTTTTCTAGGTACTTTTTTGAATTGGAAGCTAAAAGCTTTTTCACAACTAATGTCACTTGGGAGAAGGTCCCAAAAAAGTAGTGTTGGGATATGATGCATATTTGGATTGAAGAAGTGAAAGCTTGGGCCTGTCAATCCAGTGGGTCCCTGATGTGAAGGACAGTGTTGATTGATGAGACCTAACCTTCTTTCTTCCATGTGGCTAACAGTCAGAAGGAAAGAAAAGAAAAACAGAAGAACAGCTTAGAAGGGAACCCATTTATTTTATTATTATTGAAATAATATATTGTATTCTATTTGAAGGAAGGAGATTGAAGATAGTGATAACGGCTATTGTCCCTGTACAGTAGTAGACTAAAGAGAGTCAAGAGAGGATAAAGACAAAGACCAATGGTCAAAGCAACGGACAATGATAGGGACTGAAATACCTGATGTAGGTCCTTTCTCCTGCATAGAAGAGGACACAGAGTGTGACAAAGATGTCTATTTATCTGGATACAAATGAAAAAGCAAAGTAGGACCAAAGAGATATCTCCCCTCTTTTCTCTGAACTGAATCCCAGTCCTTATCATCATGCCCATATAAATCTCTTGCCAGTGCAATGTTTGGAAGGCTGGACACCGGACACACTGTACAAACACAAAGTTAAATCAATGCCACAATAATACATTCAGAGAAGATGAGAGAGAGAGAGGCAACGGTCCAAACAAAGAAGCCGCCAAGCCTAGAGAGAGAGAGAGGGGGGGAGAGAGAGAGACTGAGAGAGAGAGGTTTATTATCCACCACTTACCAAAGGCTGACATATGATAAGGGTAGGGTAGGGATGGATGATATTGAGATAAGATGAGAGACTAAAGCCCTCCATGCTCCATCTTAACCCCATCCCTCCAGGGTCCCAACTACTCAGATTCTGCAGTTTTAATGGTTGTGCTTTCTAGCTTTTGAGACCATATCAATCATTGGAAATTTGAAACAGTGGAGTGACTAATCTACTCTTGACATTTACATCTTTACATGAAAGAATAAATATATATAAAGATGGCTGAAATGCACCAATCCTCTTCCTTCTTCTTCTTCTGTTAGGTGATTTTTTTTTGGTTGTATTCTAATGGTGAGATGAGATGTACTCTCACCACTCCCCTATAGGGAGACAAGTTGGGGCTCCACACCAGATTGGGGTGGGGAGGTGTTTGGATTGTAGCTTTGCCTAGCTCTAATCCAAACCAAAAGCAAAATTTATCCCCATAGGGGTATTCTAGGTATTTCATTTATTGTCTAGCTGCATTGCATTCTCATTAGTCAGATTAGGTTTAAGGAAGAAAAACCCTTTCTTTGGAAAGTAGTAGGAAAAATTAATTAGGGTTGTAATTGCAGTTGAGAATATAGTGAATTGAACTTGGTCACCAGGGAATATTCAATACTCATCCTTGAGTATACGCAACCATTGTCCAATCACATTAAGGTTCAAAATATCGATATTCGGTCTCTATTGGTATTATTTTTTATATGTTTTTATTTTTTATTTTTTTTTGAAACTGATTCAAGGGATTAGTTTAAAATTGCCGACTTAAAATACCCATTGTAGGGGCATATCAAAAAGGTTTCGATACGATACATATCGGCCAATATGAGTTGATACGTGATGAAATTTTGATCTTTGCTTTTAATAATTAATAGTCATTAATGGACTTAGAGATTATTAGTGATGCAAAATTATGGTTTGGGTATATTCGATTTAGGCTGTGCTTAGTTTGATAAAAAAGCAGAAAGTTAAAAGAGAAAATTTAAAAAACAAGGTTCAAAGTATTGATACGTTCAATCTCAATGTCCATCTGTCCATAAATATTGTTCATCTGGCGCCATTAATGAATATTAACGATATGTTAAATTCTTTAATTGTATTTGGTTGACAACCTCAAAATACAATACATGAGTAATTTTACAATTTTCCTTAACATAAATTCTTATTTTTTAATTTTTGTAAAATATTCTTAAATTTACTCTGATGGAAGGATGGTCATCTTAAATTTTATTAATCATTGTCAAAATGTAAGAATTTTAATATCAGGGAGGATGCCAACTTTCCCTTTAATCTTCCTATTTCTCTCTTATTTTAATTTCTATCAAACCAAACATAAGGCACAAGAAAGGCAATATTGCCATTACATTTTCACATCTGTTTCTGCACTATAAATGAACAAGAATTAATGATTTTTATAATATTTCATATCCACATAAAAAGAGATACAAATCAAATCCATACTGTGTCATCCAAATCCAGTAATACGTTAAGGTCTTAAATTGCTCATCAAGATGATATGATCTGTGTGTGCCCAATACAAGGGACTCATAGATTGACAATCCATCTGTGTGTGCCCATTTGGGAGGGCTGAAGCCTGTGGCTTTTGGATTTTCGAGGTGGACCCCACATTAACAGTCTATAAGTTTGGTGAAAAATTCAGAGAACCCAAATCAGCTGTCAGCCAGTCATTTAAAGGGTGCTGTCCTCTTCAGTCTCTTTGAATAATTTATTTGAAATTAGTGTTTTCAAAATTGGACTAAATCGGATGGTTAGATTGAAAAAATTGGGATTTATTTTAAAATTGACCAAAACCCGTTGATTTGGTTAATAAACTGCTGACCTGAGAGATCAAGCTGTCGAACTATCAATCCAGACAACAGCTTTTGACCTTTTTTTTTATTTTTTATTTTTTTGTCAGATCTGATCATCCGTTTGGACCGAATGATCGGACTGTTCAACCTGGGAGCCGAACCCCATAATGGTTTCTTATCTGGTCTGATTTTAAAAATCTTGTTTGAAATGCTTGAAAGGAGCTGAACCAGCTTAACTGAATCTTAGCTCAACCCTCCCAAACAAATCCTATGTCAATCAATCTGGGACTGGGACACTCCCCAAGTGAAGTGATGCAAACTGAAACTTGATATATATATATATATATATATATATATATATATATATATATATATATATTTTGTAGTATTTATTAAATAGTAATTTTCAGTAGATTATGGAAAAAGCTTAAGCCTGGGGCCACAAGACCTGTAAAGCCCATTTGGTGGGGTGGCATAATTTTTCACCTGCCATTCAATGGATCCAAGCAAGGAGATAATCATTGAGCCAAGTATCAGCAGCTTTAATGCATCACAATTATGCGTTTGCTTTTAGCTTTTACAGCATAAATTTGTATGGTGGAGAGTTCTCTTAAAACTCTCTAAAAGCTCATATTATAATGCATAAATAAATCTGACGGTTAAATTTCTTTCTTCTTCTTGGCAATTTATGATGGGGGCCCATCTTACAAATATGGGCCCTATGGCCTTAGACTAAAGGGTTTTCCACTAGGGTCAAGTAGGGAACTTTATATCTATCCTTGTGAGTGAATGATGTGGCCAATCCAGACCGTCCACCAAGTAAGGGACTCTCTTGATCATCCATTTGTTCACTCCTACAGTCCACGTCAGTCTCATGCTTATCATCATATTGGAATTTTATATATCCAATTTACATTAGTTGTGAGAGTCTTTAGTTTTTGCTTCTCAAAAAAAAAAAAAAGTTTTTAAGTTTTTCATAAAAAATAACTAAGAAAATATAGCAAGATGTTGTGGGCTGAAATTAATCAAGGTGAGGAGAAGAATCCAGAGACCCAATTTGGGGGCCCAAATTAAATTGCAACACATCCTAATTTTAGCCTAGGAATTATTTTGGGCCCAAAGATTCCAGATTTCTAAGTTGCAACATCGGTAGTAGATGTAAATTCAGAGCCCATAATGAACCTCTGAAGAACCGCAATCCAGCCTGTGCTCCAATTTACACAGAAGGAAAATCACTGATGAGTTATTATTTTTGAATGTTTAATTTAGATTATGTTTTGGACAATTAATCTTTCTTTGTTTTTTTTTTCTTTCTTCAATAAAAATAAATATGGGGAAGAAATCTCTTTGAACTATTTTGTACATGTATTTAGCCGTACATTGGGAATATCTACAGTACATTCCCATCATGTGGCTGGATTCTTTTGCTTGCAGTTGCGGGGGAATCCCAACACTCTTACAATCTCATAATTTCCTTCACTTCTCCCAATTTCTCTTAAACTCTCCCCCCGACTTTTCAAAACCTCCAGAGATCCCCCCCTGTGATAAACGGTTTTTGTAAATTTACTATACTAACTCTACCTTTTGAGTTTATGATAAGATTTATTATACCATCCCTCCATTTGAGACTTGTGGGTTTGTCTCTTCATCTAAATGGGTTTGGGACCTTTGGATTAGAGGAGGATAAAAGAAGAAATATATATTTTTTTGTTCTTTTACCAATTTTCTTTTTTAAACAATTATTTAATAGAGGATCAGGGTTAGTTTGATCATTAAAAATAATTAGTGGCCTATATGGACCACTTTTGTTAATCGTCACTAATGGTGTCCTGGTCAAAGTTAAGTTTCAGTAACAAAATTTCTCTGATACTCTGATAGGGTGGGTGGTCTTTGTAGGTCTTGAAAAGTGAGGTAAGTTTAAGAGAAATGACAAAAGTGAAAGGGGAGTTTAAGATAATAACCCAAAGTATGGTTAAAATCCGAGAATTCCCCTTAACTATGGGAGGTATGCCATTTTACCACTTGGAACTATGAAATGTTTCAAATACCCCCTTCCAAACTTTCACATGTGTGTCAAATAACTCTCTGTTGGCCTTCTTCAGGAAAATAGATGGAAAATGGTCATGTGTGCATCATGTGACCTTTTAAGTTTCTAAAATACCCAAATTAACCTTTTCAACATCTTTTCGGTCAGAAGGGTTTTTTCTTGAACAAAGATATTTGCATGAGACTTTTCGTTTATCATATTAGTATGGCCTCTACACCTCTACAAGTTAACTTGAAAATCAAGAGCAAAGACTTAGTTCATTTAAAATATAAAAATAAAGAACGCCACACATGCCAAATCAGCATCACAATACGATCATTTTTCTCTTGCTGTTAACATTGCCTAACATGTAATGGACCGGTTTTGGATTGGACCCCATCCAATCCAAAATCAACTTGAACGGACTGGATGGACCAATAAAACAGTGGATTAGACCAGTTCGATCCAGAATATTTATTAGATTGGATTGGACCTGGTCCATCCGTAACAATTTTATATTGGATTGGGTTGGGTTAAACCAATATCTGATCCATTCTTATAACTTATAAGATAAAAATATAATTGTAGGATTTTTTAAAACTATAGGGGAGGTTTTTATATTTTACCCAATAATTTTATGTAAATTAAATATTTCTATGTGTTTGTACATGACTGTAATTTTGAATTTATCATATACGTATTATATATAATTAAGTATAATTTAGAGTGTGTTAGTATAAATATGCAACGTATATGTATATATGTATGTATATTATACATATATTGGGCCGCTTGAATTGCATCATGCTCTGGTTGAATTGGGCTTGGGCTATCCAAGGGGCCTTGACCCAAGCCCAAATTGAGGTTAAGTGAGACCCAAATTTTTTGGCACAGGCCCAGCCTGATGCCCGAAAACTCAATTCCAATCCATGCAAAACTCAGGTTAGGCCGGGTTGGACTCGGGTTGAGCTGAGCCCACCCAAGTTGCGCCCCTACCTAAATAGCCTTTACATTGAAAAGCGTACACTAGATAAAAAATATATCATATCCATATTTGCTACTTAAAAACTAGTTTAAGAGTAGATTTTATCCTCTAATCTAAAATATATTAAAAATTCTTAGGTAAAAGTTGGATAAAAGATAAGAATGAAAAGATAGCTCTTGATAATATCAACTCGGATTTTAAAAGGTTAGAAGGGCATTATAGTGGTTTTGTAAAGTCAATAAAAAAATAAATTCTAATAAACTTTTAAAACTTTGGTTCTAACCGGTCAGAAGACATGCGTCCAACCAATTGCTTTTTATAACTAATTTTAGGGTTAGTAGTTTAGGATGTAGGACTTAGGGGGTTTAAATTAGGGTCAAAAGTATAGGGGTTAGGGTTTATAGTTTATGACTTACTATAGGGTTTAGATAAGAGAAAATAATAATTTTTTATTTGTAAATCAAGAGGTGGTTCAACGCAATTAAAGCTCACTTTTAATTGGGTTTAAGATATTTTTTATTATTTTTAATTTTTTTTTCTTTTCTCCATGTGCTTACACAACGGGCGCCCATCACCCAAACCCAGAAACCCCAATAAACCCACTGAAACTTATCCACAAGGATAAATTAATTTATCATTAGACAATAAAATTTATTTGGGCTGGCTTTTTCCATTAATTTCTATTAAAAAGCTGTTAAGCCCAATTTAATGAAAGCTTTGCCCCTTGAAAATTTATACATGGTTTTGATTTTAATTGGTGACTCACTGGCTCATGCTTCAATAAAAGAAATGAAATAGAAAGCACACCACAATAGTCCAAAAGATAAATTATGTAAAACAGATAGCTTCTCCAATGAGGATTCTATGTACATGGACATAGCTAGTATGGGGGATAGAATTCCATAAATCATGGGGTGTAGTGGTTGAAATGTTTCCGTTTTGTTTCTGAAGGGCTGTCTGGACTAGGAGCTAGACTTAAATTTTGATAGGGTGTACTAGCACTAAGTGGCAGTGGGCTTATAGGTTTTGTTGTCTTTCAAATATCCCCCCAGAAAAAAAAAAAAAAAACGTTTATCATCCTTCTTTCTGTTAATAAGTACATGCAAGTTTGAATTGGATTTGTCCATCTGGCCAGTTTCAAATTTATTTATAATATATATATACATATGGCTCCAAGAGAATGAATTTCTGCTTAAAAAATTGGAATCAATGTCCTGGTTCCAACAAGTGTTGGGTTTTAGTGCAATTGTTTATGATTTTTTTTTTTTGAAAATTAAATAGAACAGGACATTTAAAGAGAATTTATCCAAAAGAAAATTAAGAGCTCTTCTTCACAGTTCTTGGTACTGGTACAGACACATTACAGTGCCAACTCCTTGAAAACACTGTTAGGCGCCTATCAGAAAAAGGAAAACACACTGTTGGGCTATAAATGTTGCATTCAGATACCATTGTGCATAGCGTAGGTAGGGTGTGAATTGGACTGGATTTGGTTCAATCCGATTCAGTCCAATGAGACCATTAAAAATGGACCAGGTCCAATCCAGTCTAAGGATCATTCTGGATCGGTCCAATTCAATGTTTGGACCGTCCAATCTATTCAAATTCGTTTTGATTTAGATTCGTTTCAACTTAAAATTGGTCCATTAATACCTATATTCTTATCTTATATCAGTGGATTAGATATTGGTTTAATCCAACCCAATCTAACATAAATTTATTATGGAGGGACTAGGTCCAATTCAATCTAATAAATATTTTGGATCAGATTGGTCCAATCCAATATGTTTTGTTAGTCCATCCAATCTAAAACCGGTCCATTGACACCCTTATGCATAGGTACAGTCATAGAGTTCAAATTTTTTTCTTTTCTTTTCTTTCTTTTTTTATTTTTTTTGCAATTTGTTGGTGTCAAATTTACTAGCCTGATCATACCATTAGAGAGAGAAAGAGAGGGGGGGGGGGGGTGAGATTTCTCAGATATCTAGTCAAGTAGTAAAAGGCTTGTTAAACAACCCCACTCCCTTTTGTCCCATTCTTTTGGTTGGTCTGACCTGTCCCTTGAATAAGGTCTCAGGGGTTTGCCATATGTTTACTCTAGAGTTCACATTAGCCAATATATAGTACTCAACCTTGTAAATTGTAATGTATAAGGGTTATAAAAGTCAATACCACATGACAAACTTTTTTTTGACGAAATTTACCCCATAAAAATGGGGTTATGGTAGAGCAGGGTTTGCAGATAGTGTCTTAACTACAATATCAGAGCAGGGCTTGCATCACAGGTGGCTTTCCTTTTTCAATTTCTTCATCAGGCGGTGGTGTTATGTATTTTATTAGATAAAGTTGCAGATAGTGACTCATAGGCAACATAACATTATGGATAATTTGGTTGTTTTGATTAGTTGGCCGGGTAGATAAGAGTAACTCCAAAACGTCCCTAATAATCCAGTGGCTTCCTTGTTTGGATTAATCGTGTGGATGGGATATATTAATTTAATAAATAGTATTTAATTTCAAAGAAATAATATCTGTTTAATTTCAAAGAAATAACACCACATTACAGTCCATATCTGTTCTGAACTGTAGATAGGTTGTGTGGACCAGACCAATCTACACCCACAGTGACATTCTGTAGATACTACACTTTTTGATTCTATGTATTTAATATACATTTTATGGGAGATCTATACAGTCGATCATAAATGTCTAATTTTTGCATTTTATATAGTAAATAAATTAAAAAAAAGGCATCAATATGTAGGCAACAATTGCAATTTAAATAATTAAAAATATTAAAAAAAGTAATATTTTAAATGTTATTTTATTGATAAAAATATTAAAAAATTAATATTTAAATAATGAAAAAAGAATTGAGAATGAGAACTGTCATACTTGTGTTAGAATTAACATTAAAAATTATTATTTTATTAATAAAATATTAAAAATTATTAAAAGATTAAATAAAATGAGAGTAATTGGACCAATGTAACACAGGTGCATTATATTGAAACCTTCCCATAAACTGTCCATACCATTGTGTGGACCATCCAAAAGAAAATATTATGGACGCTAAATTGGGGCATGACCCATCCCTGTCCACTCTATTTTGTAGACGTAGACCATCCACACATAGCAGAAAACCATATCTTACCAAAATGGTCTTGTCCATGATATTTACACATTATCAAACGCCAACTAAGTAGTAGCTTTGTGTTTTATTATTTCACTTGTCATTAATTGTAATTAAGTTTCCGTTCAAGAAGAGTGCAGTTAACTTAGAAACATAGATATGAACCCTATTCAGAGAAGGTTTGCAGGGAGCATATTTTTCTTTATACTATTCTCAACTGGAAACTAATATGCAAGGTTTTGCACAGTACACATTTGTATTTGCACTCTTTCCAAAGTGAGCCTAACTCGTCGATCAATTCTCTCTATAGGCTATGGTGGTGGTCTGATGATTGGCTCCGATGAGGTTATTGGATGAATCGATGGGTAAGGGTAAGAGAATAACAATGGTTATGTCAATCTCAGGATAAAGAGATCATCAAACATGTATGACATCTTTGATCCTGGATTGCTGTTTTTGTGACCTGGGTTGCTTTTGAGTTTTGATTTGAATGTTTCATGGGGTTGTACCGGGTTGTATATATGTTTACCCCCTATTACACTTTTTGTGACCCATCTTTTTTTAATAAAAACTTACCCAAAAATCAAGTTTTGAAAAAAAAATTAAAAAAATATAAAACCACATGCTTTTTAGTACCGATATTCCTCTATTGATACACAGGGGCATATTGATACTTTGAACCTTGATCATATCACATAAGAATAGGATACTTCAATAGGAAAAAAAACACATGGTATTAATTATTGGCATTTATGGATGAATGCCAAATTTGATGTTAGAACTGAAGCAGGGGTGGCCACGGGTTGAGCTTCTCACAAGCTATTCGAGCCTGATATATAGGCTTGTTTGCTAATCGAGCCAAGCCCTAGTCCAGTGAAGCTCGGCTTGTGAGCCTAGTATAATAAATAAATAATTTTTGTTATATATATAATAATATTTTTATTTTTTATCTATAATAGTAAATAATTTTTATAATTATTATTTTTTGTATGTAAAATAAAAACATTTTTATATGTATATTTTTTATTTTGGATTGTAGTCGAGCTTGAAGTTACGAGCTTTGAACTGAGCCAAACTCGAGCTCAAGTCTCTACTCTCTAGCTTGAACCTAATATAATTTCAGCAAGACGAGTTCGAATAGCCAAATATTTGGCTCGACTTGGTTCAAACCCACTCCTAGTTAGAAGTAGAAAAGGCATTTTGCATAATTAATTTTGTGTTGACCAATAATCCTGATTGCTGATGGAAATAAGAATTAATGATACTAAACAGCACCTTAATCTTTTTGGGAATATGATACCAAACAACACCTTAATTTAATCTGGGTGGTGAAGAGTGAAGACTGTGGTGTATTGTGGGGGGTGGTGGTGACACATGAAGAACGTCATTCTGCATGGAATATGGATGATTTCATCCCTAACAGAACAGCATCTAAAAAAGTAAAAGTAGCTGAAAATCTGACTCGGGATCGCTGTGATATGGACTGCAACTGCATAGATATGAGGCATGTTTTGGTGGCTTCATTAGATCGATGCTAGAGACAGCGTAGCCAAGCTACAGCTAATTATATATCTATCCGATCAATCTACTCTCTCTGCTTTTCCTTGGCACCCTAGCATAGCTAAAGCTAGCTAATTGTTGATATCTATAGAGGTCTTCTGATATATAGATATGTCTCCTAGGCCAAATGCCTAGCTTGCTTCAAGCGACAATGGGAAAGCTAAAAAGCTCCAAATTATGGAAGACTGCTGCAGTCCTTCCTTGCATTGTGTTGGTGCTTTTGGTGTTTTCAAACTTTATTAATTAGATTCAACATTTTACTCTCTCTCTCTCTCCTTCCTTCTCTCTTTATATGTATGCTTTGTATGTTTGTGATGTAAATTTAAATCAAATATAAATTTGCATCTGGTTCAATTTTATATCTATTTGTTTATAATTATAATTATAAGGGTCATTTAGTTAAATATTCTTTATTTATTAAAATCTACTCTCTATTTTATATATTACTAAATTACCCCTTATAGTTTGCATTATAGCTTTTAAAACTGGACCAGACTGGAAAAATCGGGAACCAGTTAGGTGACCGATTCCGTTTTACCCTAGAACCGTTGTTTCCCCAAAAAACCATTGATTTGATCAGCAAACTGCTGACTCGGGCGGTTGAACCATTTGAACCGTTCAACAGTTTGACTGGTTTTATTTATTAAATTTATTTATTTTTTTATCATAATTGGTTGTCCGTTCGTTTCGAAAGATCAGACTGTTCAACCCAGGAACCGGATCCCTGATTGGTTCAGTTTTAAAAACCATGGTTTGCATATATATATATATATATATATATATATATATAATTGACCGTCCATTAAGAATCATTTGTGTTTCCATGTGAGAATGGTGACATGGCCTCTTAAGGCATGCTTAAGGTTTTTATTTCAAAAATAGCTCTAATAATTCTCGTATCAACCTTTTAGAATACATATAAACAATCTCCCCATATTATAGCTTTCTTTATAAAAGGGGTGGACTGTGTGTGATACGAAAACTTTTAGGGATACTTTTGGTGTGAAATAAGAACTTTAAGGGATACTTTTCAAAATAAAACCTTGAGTCCATGCCATTTCACATTTTCCACTCGCTTTTAGAGGTCAAATGGCCATTTGGAAATGGAAATACAAAAGGTTCTTCTTTCAAACTATAGGTGTGTTTTATTAATATGCAAAGTGAAAGATAGGTTTTAGTAAATATATAAAATCATGGGGA
Organism: Nelumbo nucifera; assembly: GCF_055504915.1. Lineage (NCBI taxonomy): Eukaryota > Viridiplantae > Streptophyta > Magnoliopsida > Proteales > Nelumbonaceae > Nelumbo > Nelumbo nucifera. Next base: position 56,477,594 of record NC_142655.1, read on the forward strand.
TGTCTAAATAAATCACCCTAATTATAATTTTGCAGTCCTACTTGATACAAAATTTGTACCTTTTTTGTACTTATAAACTGAAAAACTGAAATTTTTGTATCTTAAAAGCTGATACAAAATTTGCACCTCCTTCCTCCTATGATCCTATCTCAATAAATTCTTGAAAGCTGAAAATTATTTTTTTATAAACTATATTTTATTCTCTATTTTACTTGTCACATACATATAAGACAAAATCAAATTTGAACAAAAATAAAACAGAATTTATACTTTGCCTATATTTGCACCCCCATACATTTATTCAATACAAATGAAATTTGCACCTTTAACAAACTAAGCCTTAATTGAAAATGTTAAAAGAGATAAAGTATTCTTATTCTTGTCTCGTTAATTGGATATTGTGTAGGTTCCACCTGTGCAGGTAGTTGTGGGACCCGACTGAGATGACATACTTGTAATGCATACAAGAAGGGAAATTTATATGCATGCCTGTAACTTCAATTCATTCTCTGGAAGGAAAAATCAATGCTTTATTATATAGTAGAGGGGATGGGGGTAGCTGCAGCTGCCAAACTCTCATTAATTAAATTGTTTCAAGAGAGTGAAGATTATATTTGTAAAATTTATATATTATATATATAGAGAGAGAGGCACTGGTCTTGGCAAAGAGCATCCAAACCCTGAAAATTGGTGCAAGGAAATGAGAAAGGAAGAGACTTTAGAAGTACTGTGGAATGTCTGAAAAGTAATTTATTTATTTATCCATGCTTCAACTATATATACTTCCAAATACTTGTTTCCTTTAACCATTAGATGGTATTAACTTTTTAATGGATTGGGTACTGCTAAAGTTGAAGCTAGTTGTCAATTAATTGTCTGATCAACTGGTAAAATCAATTGATGCAGTTCCAATTAACCGGCCCTTTTCACCTCATGAGTTTGCTCGAGATTGAGGCTTCTGTTAACAGGGTGGTCTCTACTGACAATACACTGGAGTGGGTCTAGTTAGGTGTTATTAGAGATAAAATAATAATGAATGAATTGTTCTTTAAATTAAAGCGAAAATTATATTAAAACAAAGAGAGAAACCTGCAGTAGTACAGAAGAAGAATAAATTAATTAAGCACAAAGAAAATCAACAAAAAAAAATATAATACTTTGTTTCTACCACCTACAACTCAGCCTAAATCATGGGCAAAAGGCCATTGATATGGTTGAAGGTTGATCCAACAAAAACTCTTATTCTTTCTACAAGCAGCAGTGAAGCTCAAGATGATCTCTTTGCTTCTTGCCAATATGCCAAGTGTCAGGTATCGAATAATAAGAGTTTGGTTGAAGCTAGTAGTGTTGTCACACTTGTCCAACATAAATGAATAAAAAATTAGAACACCCAACAAGCACCATTTTCAATAGCAAATTAATTAAGAGAAGCTAGCACATGGTGAGGCATGGGGTTAGACAAGTGAACTACGTAATTATTTTTTTATATCATAATAAAGACATTCATCCATTCAATCTGTATATTTGTTTACATTCTCTCTCTCTATACATATTACATAAACAAAGGAGTAAGTGAACAACGTTATTGGTTCCTCTATCAAATAGGCACTAGGGTTTCTCACGCCTTTCCTCTGCAAAATTTACTTTTTCTTGTTTCAAAGCTCCCATAATTGAATAGAACTGTTATATCTAAATCTATATCTTATTTTGGGTTTCTTACATTGGTGATGAAAGAAATCTTCATTCAAATTTCTAGTTAATTTATTACTTATATATGTTCCACTACTTTGGGCACATTCTTTGCCAAAATTCAAATAATAATATTAATACAAAGTCGATTAAGCCAATTATTGTTTAACCCTAATTATAATTAAGCTTGCAAGAGTATATGAAAAAGGTATAATGGGTTGTGCTTGAATCCCTGCATTTGTTTTTTCTTTTAGGGAAATTGTCTAAAATTCACCATGAGTTTTCAACATTTCTCTTAAACTCACTACAACTTTTCAAAATGTCTAAATTAACAATGTGAGTAAATTTTTATTTTCCAAAACTCACATTCCGTTAGTGCATCGTTAATGCTTCTTAACAGAGGTGTTCATGTCAGCATAAATAACAATTTTCATGACCAAATTACCCTTAAATAGTGAGTTAGAGGAAAAATGGTCTTTTTCACTTTTTAATTTTCTTGTTTTTTTTTTTACATTTTTAGTGTTTTGTTATAATTTCTGTTTTTTTTTTATATTTTTCTATTTTCTACAATCTATAAATTTTCCTATATTTTTGTTGTTTATTTACAAATTCTGTGTTTTTCTATAATCTTTTGTATTTTTCCTACAATTTTTATTTTCTGATTTTGTTTTTCAATTCCTATAGTTTCTATAATTTGAAATCAATTTTTTTTTTTGTTTGCAATTTCTATAATTTTTTATGTTTTCTGTAATTTCTATGTTTTTATGTATTTTATATTTGAAAATATTTTTTTGAACTTTTTCTTTTTTTCATGTCTAAATATTAAAATGGTAATATATTAACACCCGTTAGTTTGTTTAATGTCAAGTTAGTAACATGGTGAGCTTTAGACATTTTGAAAAATTGTGGTGAGTTTAAGAGATGCTAAAAACTCATGGTGAGTTTTAGATAATTTCCCTTTCTTTTAACCTCAAAATTTACAAATTCCTATATTTGTATTAAATTAATAATAATACTCAATTTGAAAAGAATATAAATACAAATATGCTCAGTACAAGAGTTTATATATATAGATAGATAGATAGTCTTTTAATTTTAAACCTTGTATTTGCACTCATTTTAAACTGAAAGCTAATTTACTAAAGTATGGAAAGTAATAGGAAAAGGGTTGAAGCAAGGGGACCATCAATTCATGAAACTATAGGATGATGCATCAAGGTTACGTTGTGGAGAATGTATAGACAGAAGGTGTAACAAAATTTGGTTTGTGAATAGGGAGAGCTCCTGGGCGATAGGTAAATTAATTTACGTCAGTTGATGGGTGTGGGATTGATCAGTGGGTGGGTTGCTAGTAACGTTGGCATTGTCCTCTTCTTCTCTCACTTGAAGAAGAGGAGAGGTGGCACTGCTGGCAGGGGGACCATCAAACAGTTGTCTCTGTATATCATGCAAGCGATAAAAACAGCCAAAGACAAGCCCTCACCGTCCAGTCGCCAGTCGCCACTCCCTAGATATATGAAACCATGAAAACTATTTGTTCCACTTGTTTGTTCTATCTCCCCACCCAGATTGCCTAAATTCTCTCTCTTTCTCTCATTTGTTTCAACTATCTTCTCCCACTTTAACTTCATCTCTGCAAAACCATCTGACCAAATTGACCTATCAGAATCAAGTTGATGAATTGGACCAAGACAGTGCTTGGGGACTGGCATAAAAAGTAGATTGATGTTCGTGATAACTAATTTGTGAAGTTATCTCAAAAAATGAAACTTCCACTACTAATGTGACAATCTCTTAAATATTCTCACATATAGCTCAATAATTAGGACATAATTAAGTTGCAATATTAGGTCACCAATTGCTGTTCTCAAATTTTAATTAGACTATAAATGGTTTTCAAAACTGAACCGGACTGGACTGGAAGGTTGGACCGAAAAAATCAGGAATCAGTCAGGTGACCGATTCCGTTTTACCCCAGAACCGTTATTTCTTCTAAAACTATTGATTTGGTCAATAAACCGTTAACCCGGACAGTCAAACCGTTCGAACCACTAAACGGTTTAGTTTATTTTTATTATTTTTATTATTTTATCATTTTTTTTATCAGTCCGTTGAGACTATCACCTAAGAAGACATCCATACTCTCAATAGTGTTTTAGGGTTGCAGCAATAGTTATCGAGAATGCAACCCATATTCCACTATATGGCCAGTATTGGAAAACAGAAGAATCTAACTAAACATGAACATGAACAAAGGAAGTAAATTTATTAATTCACTAAGGCTTTGTTTTTTGTGCCAATTTCATCTACACCGGTGTAAATGCATGGAAGTGTAAATTCTGGTTTACTTCTGTTTTATATCTGACTGTCTTATTTATTTGTGAGATATTAAAATAATAATAAGTAAAGTGGTCCCTGCTTTGTATGAAAGAGAATGGAGATAGGAGTGTAATAGAAATTTTGTATCACTTCCGTGAGTGCAAATGAGACAAAAGTATTACAAAATTTCTATTAGATAAGGAGCACTGCAAATCATAGCAACAAATAAATAGATGCAAAATTAAACTGGTGCAAAATTTGTATCCCCTTCAGATTTGCACTGCAAAGTGCAAACAAACAGACACTAAATAAATATTAAAGTTATACTTTGGAGAAGACATGTAGATCTAACTAAATATTGTGTTTAGTTTGAAAGAAAAGGTAGAGAAAGGAAGAGAAAGGTAGGGAAGTTGTAATTAAATGAGCGTAGTCATTGTTGACAGATTTAATAGACATGCCTTGGTAAATTATAACCAGTGTTTTTGAATCGTTATTGACCCGAACAGTCAGACTGTTCATCCCGAGAATTGTCTAAACAACCAATTCCGTTTTATCCTTAATCCAGTATTTAGTCAAAAACCATTGATTTGGTCAATAACCTGTTGACCCGAGTGATCAACTGACCTGAAAACCATTGATTTAAGTTGCAATGGACTGTTCGTTTGAACCACAGACCTAAAAACCGATGGCCAAAGTGGTTCCGATTCCAGATTAGTTTTTAAAACCCTGATTATAACCATAATCCCCCTTTGCAAAACAGAATTTCGGAGGTTTTTGAGTCACTAAACTGTATTCTTTGTTTGTATTATGAATTCACAGAGATAAATTGCCTCGACTAGAATTCACACTATAACACATGGATCTATCACTCCTATTTTCCAGAGCCTATTTATACAAAGGGAGATGCAAACCTAGTTGATAGTACTACAACGTACTGTTGTGGAAAATTTAGAGGTAAATTTGGTTAAAAAATTGTTCTAATATAATTCAAGGAAGAATGGGGAATTTTTTTAAATTTAATAAAAAAACTTAAGTACTGTTTGGCAAGTCTTTTTAGGAAGTACTTACCACAACCCAAATGGCCAAAAAGCATATTGATCAGCTTTTTGGGTTTTGTCTTTAAAGATCAAGACCGTTTTGGTATCTTGGCCTACCATGATATACTGGGCTGTTAAAGAAAAGATAAAGATGGGAATTTTCATTTGAAACTTCTTAGGGCCCATTTGGCAAGTCTTTTTGAGAAGATCTTGTAGCTTTGACAGTCAAATGATGCATTGAGCTTTTGACATAAGATCTGAGCAGCCCGAAGATCGTTTGACAGATGTGCATCTTTTTGTGCATGTTCTACGCCTTTTTGCACGAGATTAAAACGTGAAAGACACAAGAAGCTTCATTTGGAGCTTCCCAAAATCATTCCAAAATGGGCTTCTCACATCTTTTCGGCATCCCATCTTTTGGTGGATAGATCTTCCGCATACCAAGCAGAAATAGACTGTTTTTTCGGTCTTCCCGGCTTGTAAAAAACCAAAAGACCGTGCGAAAAAACACACCAAACGAGCCCTTAATTTTTGACTGTTTTGAGCTTCCACAAGCTTTTGGGGTGCAGGTCTTTTTGGCTTCCCGTTTTCATTAAAACAGAAAAGTAACAGTCTTTGAAAATTCCAAAAGATATTTTGAAATGCCTTGCCAAACATGACCTTAAAATTCTCAATGACAAGAGCAACTACAACTATTGTTGTTGTCATTGAAATAAATATTGTTGATACATCCCTTTAGCAACTGATATATGATAGTACAGATATATTGAAATACAACACAAATTGAATATTTGCATCAAGAAAATTATTTCTAACTCTTTATTTGCTAAGAGAAATAAAAAATTAATTATTTCTGGACTGATAATATTACAACTAAATTTTAAGATGGTGGATATCAGAAGGGATAAGTGAACTGCAATCCATCTCAGAAATTTGAATTGCAGCTCCCTCTTAGTCTATTAGTAGCTTTCCTATAAACTGCATCCTGCCTGTGAATTTAACATCAATCCACGGGCAGGATTCAGTCCATTCCTAAAAATCTTAGCTCCATCCTAGGGGTGGACTGAACTATAAAATCCCCTTCAATTTATATATCTTCCATTCTTGAGATTTATAGTAAAATTAAGGTGCTGATTTGAGGGAATATCTCGTTTTCTTGATAATCCAGGCATGTCCTAGCAAAGGACAAAATGATATTCCTGCTTATAATGATAATTTAATATGCAGGAACACTTTTTTCTTTAAAAACAAGTACATTTTGGATTATTAAGTAGAAGTCTAGAAGTGTATCTGTTGGCCAAATTTGGGTATATCTAGAAAAATTATTACATTATTTGGGGCTACAAAACCTGGTTCTGCAATATATTATACCAATCTGAATTCAATTTGATATCCAATGCATATAAAAATATTTGATATCGAATTCGGTTTTGTTTCTCATAAGTTTAAAAGAATCAACAAAACAAACAAAACTTAAAAATAAATTACTATGATGCAGAAGTTGTCAATATATACACGAAACTGCAAAGTAATAGAAAATAAAAAGTTGTATAAAAATAGAAAATAAAGATAACCACAGCATGTCTATCATTAATTTCAAGTACCATGAAATACAGCTCAAGCTAAAAATAATGAATGCTATACTGTTGCACCATATATGTTTGCAAAACCAATGTTGTAATATGTTACACCTAACAAATATGTAAAGGCTTAACTATAAATACAAATATATACAATATATGCATACAAAATACAAGGTTTTGTATTCTATAAATTTGTATTTGTACTTCTTCCAAACATAGCCTAAAGTTCAGTTTGGAAAGAGTATAAATACAAATATGTACAGTGTAAATACATATAAAATATAAAGTTTTGCATTCTACATATTTGTATTTATACTCTTTCCAAATTGAACCTAAGGTTGCATTTATTTTCAGTGTAAATGAGGATTGGGATAAACTTTATACCCCGGTTTGAATTTTCCAACATTTGTTTTCAGTGTAAGTTTTACATTGAAAATCAATGCAAATTTCACTCACGATGGAGTTTTAATTGATTATCGATGTAAAGACTACATCGATTTTAACAGTTCACCTTTTCAATCGATATACTTTTACATTATAAAAACTTTGCACAAAAAACAAATGCAACCTTAAGGATGTTCATGAGAAGTTGAACCACAACCAATAATCTAAACCAAAAAATCTGATTAACCAAACGGACATATAAAAGCTAACTTATTGGTTATTAGTTCATTTATCTCTAATTACCGAATCGTAATCACCCCTGATTACAGTATTATGTCCTTTGTTGAGGTGCAATATTTATAGTTCGAGGTGCATTTTAGGTTATTGCTATAGGGTTACAATGCAAGACTATATGCATGTAGTAAATTGACTGTTGTTCATTATACTGTACAAACAGAAGAGCTTTCATCAATCAACCCTCCCCGACCCACCACCCACCACCCACCACCACCGGTTGATTGGTTATAAGTTTTTCCAATCTTAGGGTTGATGGGTATAAGATTTGAGTATGGGCTATACCCCCGTTGTATAATTTAGTGAATAAAAAAAATTAAGATTATGTATATTTATATACATATCTGTGAGGAAATATTGGCTCCTACCCAATTAGAGGATATACGTTTGATCAAAAACATTTTCCACTTAAATTTTAAGGTTTAAAGATTTAGGGATGGTTTGGAACTTAGATTTTAGGGTTTAAAGTTTGAAGTTTAGGGTTTAGAATTTAGGATACATGATTTATATATAAAAATCAAGAAATGGTCAGCCCTTTGGTAGGAGTAAAATAAAGCACATATCTGTTATATTTACATTTAAAAGGTCAGGTCTGTATCCACCCCTCCCAAGACTCCCGATAGACGGGATCAATATCAGATAATGAATGTCCTTTTAGCCTTTGCTTATAGATATAATCAAATTGGATAATAACAAATCGAATCATGATCGATTAATCCGAATTCAATCTGATTAATAAAGAAATCGTAATTTATAAATTTGAATTCAATTTGATTGACTAGACCCGGATAAATGGGTTGGTTCCAGATGGAATTGGATCAATATACCATTCATTTCCCTAGCTACCATGCCTACGGATGTATATGTAGCTGCAAAATCTATTTAGAGAAACATAGTACTGCAAAAGTGCTATAGAGTTGTAAATGCTGCACATTGAGATAACAAAAGTTGAAGCTATATAAATACTGATTCCCCTGTACAACATTAATGACCAATGTCATGGTGAAAATATATAGCCTGATTTGCAAGATTTACAGTCCTGTTTGTGCTTTTGCAATGCCAATACTGACAAGTGACAAATACATCACTGTTCCATAGATTCACTCATATTTAATATGGGGAGAATGCAATCAGTCCCTTAAATTTCTTTCTCTAAAGAGGAATTTGCTCATATGCCGAAAGAAAGTTTCACAAGATATATATATATATATATATATATATATATATATTTGCTGCTAAAATAGGTGATGAAGGTGAAAAACAATGTTAAAGATTCTAAGCTTAAAATTGGGCTTCAATCCGATCCAGGGGTGTAATTAGTACATGATACTTTTTTGGGGATCTTTATAGATTCCTCCACCTCAAAAGTTTTTGTGGGTCTGTACAACTCGGAACCGTGAAAAGGATAGATGGGGGAATCTATTACAGTATACAAGGGGTATTGCAATTTAGGGGGTTTAGAATAATACATTCAAAAAACCAATAAAAACTTGTGAGGGGAATAAATAATAAATTTCCAATTTTTTTAGGCCTCGTTCGTTTTTTGGGAAGCTATTTACCTAGGTAAGTGTTTCCGGGGAAAACAGGGTAAGTGTATTTACCCATGTTCTTTTAGTTCCAAGGTAAATAATGTAATGACCATTTTAGCCATAAAAATTTATTATTAAAAGAGATTATTTTGCCCAATTCAAGTTTTAGCAACTTTTCTCCCATGTGGAAAGGTTATTTATCCACTCGGGAGATGGGGTAAGTGATAAATAGAGAAAATAAATTTTCCATGGATCCCACATAAATAAAAAAAAAAAAAAACGTGTATCTTGGTTAATGGGATTTTGGTTTCCATTGACCAACTTTACCCCCTCTCAAAATTCGCCCATAGAGATAAAATTATCACGTGGTGACTATACTCTTTCATTCAATTAAGGGTCATGAGTTTCATAAATGCGAATGGCACATTTTTAAAATTGAAATCATTGCTATATATATCCTGCTTTTGGCTCCAAACCAGCAGTTATCAAATGTTACTCAAGGCTCTATTTGGTTATGTATAAAGTGAAGGAAAGTTCCCAACTTTGTTAGAAATGTTATTTTATGGTGTTTCTGGCAATGGGGTCTACTGCCAGAAAAATGTAGTGTTAACATGCTGACAGCATAGCCTTCAGTTGGAATAACATCTACCCATGAATGTAACATGTAAGTAGTAGAGATGTTCCCAACATGGGGCTGAATGTCAAGCTGTTAGCATATGTTAATACACTTTTGTTGACATCAAATGTGGGCCCATTTGTTCCCACACAAAAATGGTTGTAAACAAGGAACATTTTTAAAACAAGTAGTACTTGTTGAGAAAATGGCATTCCACAAGTCCTCTCAACTCAAATTTCACAATATCATAAGTGTTATATAAAGTGAACATTTACCTTCATATATGGTTAATACTTGCATAAATACATAGCATGTGCTCTTACACTAGTCTGATTTAATATGAATTTACCAACATTTATGCGGCAGCAGAGCTCTTTAAACCTCAGACATAGAGCTTTTGCAGGAAAACTCAAAAGAAAAGAAAAAAAGTTTACCTTGGCTCCTTAAATTTAGGACACAAGTGCCCTTAAAGCTTTCAACTAACCAATATAGAAAAATTAGTGTTTGTGTTCCAAAATTTGTTTTTGTTTTAGAAATCATTATTTTTTATCGTTCCAAGAACATGGATTATCTTCTGAAACAAAAGCAGAATGCAAAAGCATGTTTCGTTTTTCTGTCGATATGATGATTCTTAAAAAAACAAATGAAAACAAAAACATTCATGTTATAGAACACCCCCATAACATTCAATAGAATTGAATGCATTGAGAATATAAAATGTGCATATATACAAAGAATATATATGTTGATGCTATTTATTTCCCACAGAACTTCCAACCAACAGCTAGGTGACATGGCACTACAAAACAAATCTCAGCAAATTATGTGCAAATTCTATGGTATAGAAACATGTTTTGTGGTACTCATAGTACCAGGAAAGCGGGAAAGCACTGTAGAGGGCCTATAGGCTATAAATGTTGTATACTGTGTTTGTAAATATGTAATATTTACAATGGTAAGGGATCAACATTTGTAACTCAAGTATACAAGATTTAATGCCCTTCAATGCTTCTGTATATCCAAACAAACATATTTCTGTACCATAGAACCCAGCATATATGACCCAACAAGATATCATCACCAAGAACCAAATCATACAATTGGGTTCCACTTTAGGTGTGCTGACACCCAACCTACCTACAACGCATGCATGTGTGTCCAATTAATTGCTTCTCCAACCCAACCTAGATTTGATTATCAATCATATAAACTCCCATGAGGTTGATTATATTCCTTTATTTTTTCTTTGTTAGAAAGGTTCATTAGAGAAAACAGAAAGCAAAAAAGAACAAAAGACAGATAATATAATGCATTTTATTTTAGAGATAATCTGAAAATTAATCATCAACTGAACTGATCATGAACTACTAGTATTCTCCCAAGTACCCAACAAACCCTGCCCCCCTTCTTGCAGCCATGCCCAGAGAAAAATTAAAATTTCATTTATATATATGATTTGGAGGTAAAATTGAAGTATGGCATGAACCCTTTACCCCCAACATGAAAAAAAGAAAGAAAGCAAAAAAAAAAAAGAATAAATAACAGAAGAAAAGGAAGAACACAAACACAAACTTAGCACCAAAGAAGCCAAGAAATAGCACAATGTTGGGGGCCCTCAAAAAATCAAAACTTTGCAATAATTAATCTCACAAGTGGGGTTAGTTGTTAGTACTGGAGAATGGAGATCAGAGATAGTCGGTAGAACTTGGGCCCCAAATGGTAACAATAAATTCCCTTTCTAGGTGGATTTGGCCTGGGTAATTTGGAGAGCGACAAAGACATACCATGTGAGTTGTGGAATTAGTTCCCAGGATTTGATTAACTAGCTGCAGTGATACTAAAACCAACCCAGTGAAGATTTGAAATGACATGCTACCTCAGTGCCTTGCATTTGGTAGTTGGTACACAGTGGCACATTTTTTACTCAAACTTTGTTTTTCTTTTCTTTTTATCTTAGAAGTCACAGACTTACAGATGGATATCAGTGTGGAATTGAGAAGAAAACAAGCCTATAACTGGTGACTTGTGTGGCCTGGTGATGAACATAATTGAGAATTAATCTAGTGCAAAAATGTATCTCTTGAGACTTGAGAGAGAGATTAAGATGGGATAAGGGGAATTAGAGAAGCAATTTTGATGAGCATTTTGTCAAATAGGGTGTAAATTAGGGTGTTAAAATGATACTCACCCTGAAAATAGAGTCCAATTCTGATTGGCAACTTTCAACCATGTCCTTGACCAAAAGAACAAAAGAACTTTTGACGATGTCAGAACTGATTCGTACTGGTTGGGCCTTGTTCAGAATACGTATTTACCTCAGATCTGGATCAGGACCCGGATCCAAACAGAAACTTACTATTTACATAAAAGAGTCTGAAGGGCAAAGAAGCAGCAGCATTAACTCCAACCCTTTACTTGATAATAATGGATAGGATCATTTGCATATTTCCTTCTTAAGCTTCTTAATTTCTTTTCCTTTTTCACTCAACCAAAAGAGATTTGATTATCTAATTCCAGAAGATTTGCAATTTGCATGCTTCGATATTGTTTTAGTGGGCAAATAAAAATTTAATGTAAAAAAAAAAAAAAAAAGCTCCTTGGTCAATCCACAAATATTGACCAAGCAATCAACCCTTGTAAAATCTAAAGCCTTTTTCTATTTATTTCTCTCTTGAGTCTTTTCTGAATGAATTTGAATTCTAGTGTTCACACTCCACACTCCTGAAAAGTTAATAACCCAGAAAAGAAAATGTTGTTGACTAGTGAGATAATAAAGACTCGAACCCAATTGAGGTTTGTTCAATAAATAAGGGGTGTGGTATCATTAATTAGCTCTTGCCTCTTGGCCACTTGGTGTAGGTTAGAGTAGCTTATGCATGGGAAGCTTTAGGGTTTGGGGTCCAATTAATGAAACACTTGGAAACAGCCCACCAATGAAATGCAATGGATTTAAAAGACTTTGAGTGGGGTGATGTAGACTGATTTGAGCTAGCTCTACACAAAAGAAATTAAAAGACTATGAGTCTGAGAGAGGAATCAGGAAACTAGGTTTTGCAAGTTACAAAGCTGTATTAGCAAAAGTAGATAACACCTTTTTCAGGTGATGACGAAAACCAATAACAACTCTTATAACAACATTATGACCCCTTTTTAGACTTCCTCGAACTTATTCCACCTTGAAGGGCGAGGTCCTCTCTCTCTCTCTCCTCTCGAGCCGACCTCTCTGAAAAAATTTCTACCTTGAAATGCTCGTTTCAACTTGATAATTTGATAATCTCGAATTACCCAAAACAAAGAATATGATAATCCAATGCAAGGGAGACAAGGGAAGCAACCATTCTCTCTCCTTCTCTCTCTCTCTCTGGCTTAACACTTATCACAGTGCATGAGTGTGATGCAGAAGAGCAGTTATCCGAAGAAGCAAAGTCATGCAATTGTCCAATGTGTTAACTTGTGTCTGGTTCTTCTCCTAATATCCATGAGATTGAGAGTCAACATAGTATGTGACATCCCATGTGAAGTATCTGACTCACCTCAAGTTCAATTGGGTGGCGATCACATGACAATAAAGAACCTGAGAAGTGTACTTGTTGTACCGTCTCTGTGTTTAGACTCATTTCTCTGAGGCTGCTTTCCAATCTTCACCAATTATCTCCCTTGGAATATCACGTGAGATTGAGATATTAGTATTACTGTTTGGGAAATCTTGGTTTTATGGGTTGTGATCAATTTTTAGGCTCTACTCCTTAATTTTGCTCCTCATTCATGCATTCCCGTGGCTCTACCAGTTTGCTATCCCATCTGTTTCTACAAAAAATACTGCGCAGGAAAACTTCTTGATTTTCCCTTCGTAGAATAGAAACAAGAGCACAAATGAGTATGATGGGAAGAAAAGATGGACTACATGTTTGACATGTTTGGTGTTTCATGACACTTGATGTTTTTTTTTTTCTTTTTCTTGCATATTTTTTGTCATTTTGTCTTTTCAATTGTATATGGCGTTTGTGTACCTTTGTTTTGCAAAATTATTATAAAGTTAACATATGATCTTGTGTATATATCTAGCTACGTTCTATTAAATGTGCTTCATCAACTAATTAATAAGTTTTGTACTTTTATTATATATATATATATATATATGCATACATACACATATATGAATATCAACTTAGTCAATGATCTAATGATCCAACCAATTGAATTGCCCAACTATTTGACCTAGTCAGCAGGTCATGCCTCAGACATTAATTCAGCCTTTTTCTGTTTATTCTATACTTTTAGCCATTTTCATCATTAATTATTCATTTGTTGCAGTTATTTTTTTAACATGATAAATACATAATATTAGAGATGTGTCTAATTTTTTTTTGCAACTTTAATTGTTATAATTTTCTGTATTTTTCTGCGTTCTTGTTTATTTTTTATATTTTTTTTACTGATTTATGATGATTCCATTTCGAGGTCAATTTTTAAAACTTTGACTAAAAGTCATAGTTGTGTAGTGACATCCAATATCTCAAAAACTCTAATTTTAGGCAACTTTGACTTTATAAAGCTACTCGCCTTTTTTGGTGGCTCTCACTCTAATGGCAGATAGCGTTTTATAAAGATGGCTTTCACTCTACTCCATGTAGCCCTTTCTTCTAATAACCCTTTATTATGGTTCAACCTAATATGTCGAGACGAGACGGGTTTTGATACAAGTGTTTAGCATCTAACATATACATACCAAAATCACCAAAACTGATATGTGGAACATATATAATTCTGCTAATTATGTACTTTCTTTGTATTATGCCTACATGAATAATCATTTGCTTTAAAAATAGCAATCTATATTTTTCTTTTTTTGGGGGGGGAATTTATTCTTCTTCTAATGGTTTTCTTTGATTTTAGATGAATTAATTGTGCCTAGTGATGACCATAATAAGAAGCTACCTTTGAGGGCCTATCTGAGCTTTCAGTTTGATTACTGATTGTGCCCCTCCCCCTCTTTAGCAATGAAGGGAATGATGTGATGAAAAGCTCATACATACAAGAATCATCTTAAATATTATTGCTTTAGGAAAATTAAAAGCTCATATATACAAGAAACACCTGAAATAGACAAAAGGGTAAGAAATATTGCATGGTACAAAGACTATTTTGAAGAAAGATGGTTCTTTAGGACTGATTATTAGAAATGGGGACAATCCCATAATGGGTTTCCCTACATGTCTAATGGTACCTCTAGCAATAATACAAACTATCTTTTCTATTAATCCCTCAACCAGCAAGCTAATATAGGAACTCAAAACATGATGAGTTTTGTAGTTTGATAGTGTCCCCATCTCATTTTATCTATTGTTTTGTTCTTTATCTATTATGTAGTATTTTTTTTTGTTACACATTAAAGGGATTAAGACATGGGAGAGAGGTTGGACGTGAGATTCATTGACTTTACGATGGAGAGCCTGCAGTTACATCGCACCATTTTCTCATAGAAACGGTATTGGGCATGTTTGAAATCGGTGCTGTCACATAGGAGTTTTCTGAAAAAACAACATTGCTTTTATTTGGTATCATTGTTGACAGGCTGGCAGCAGCGTTTTCAATATTGATCTATATTATTGAATGTCCAAGATGATGCCACATCATTGCAGCGCTGGCAGTAATGTGTTGTTTTCTCATAAAACATTGAATTTATCATTGTTCCATACCACATTTTTCCGATTTTTAAGACATGATTTGAAACATTTTTTTCTAAAAAAAGAGTACCAACAAGATGATATTATTTAAAGCACCGCTTTCTCTGATATGACATCTACTTTGCGCCGTTTTCTAATAAAATGGCATCAATGCCAAACATCACCTATATATCCTGATTTCAGACAACCTAACCAACAAAAAGAGCCGGAAAGCTTACAAGTCATCGGTCCGGCCAAGTCTCATGATACTGATACAGGCTGTCCTAGGGCTCCACATCACCGCCTTCTACTACCCCACCATCTATTGGAGCTTTCCTAATACAAATAATTCAAAGTTTCAAAATTTAAGTCAAAAACAGAAAACCCAAAAAAAAGGGAAAAAAAAAAGTTGACACGTGTCAAGCTGAACTTGTCCGTTGATCAGGGCAAGTGAAGAACATGTAGGGCCCAGCTTTTATTACCACGTGGAAGATCTCTTAGCAGGTAGTAAATACATGTCTTGTTATCTAGACGACCCGAGTAGCAAAAGTTCTTGGCAATGCATGGGGAGAGGGAGACAAAAATATTGCTGACGTAGCCACTGTGGATAACTTTAGACTTTAGAGAGAAACCCCCCAACCATGTCGTGCCATTGAGATACATCGTACGCATCACCAAAAGATTTTTTTGCGCTTTTCTCAATCCCACACCATGGTGTACAGTGTCCACTGTGTCCCGTTAAAAGTTAAAACAAAAATTTTTAATTTAAAATA
Source organism: Nelumbo nucifera (assembly GCF_055504915.1). Lineage (NCBI taxonomy): Eukaryota > Viridiplantae > Streptophyta > Magnoliopsida > Proteales > Nelumbonaceae > Nelumbo > Nelumbo nucifera. Next base: position 56,493,484 of record NC_142655.1, read on the forward strand.
AAAAGCAAAATACCACACAGAACAGAACCAGCTCAACTGCATGAATGACTTTGTTTAATTACTCTCTCTCTCTCTCTCACAGTCAGAGTTGTGTAGTTTTCATGGGTTTGGGTCGTATCTCGAGATTTCGGTCTCTATACCAAACAATTCCCTTTTTTTAGGTCCTGGGAATTCCCCCAATGTTGTGCCACGGTCAAATTTCCTAAACTAGCCATTTTGAAAATTGGATTTGCTTTTGCTTTCTAACTTTCTTACTTCTCCCAATATTTGGATTTGCTTTTGCTTCCTAATTTTCTTACTTCTCCCAATATTTGCACTCATTTAGGGTTGGTTATATTCATATTATTATCATATCCTTGGTGTAATTAAATCATCAAATTATTTACAAATCCATCATCTTAATTGGCATAATAAGATTCAGCCGACCCCATATAATTGGAATAAAAATGATCATACAAACAAATAAAAATGAAAAATATTTCCGACCAATTAGAGTTTGTAAGACAATAAATACAAGCCGAACCGAAATTTATATTATATTTACGAGCGCAAATTCCAGTACATGGATACAAAATTGGCATAACCATGAAGAGCCTGCAATTACACGGTCTCTCTACGGCCATTGCCGGAGGTCAGTAATGGAAGTAAGCGCTTTGGAAGAGGAAGGAAGAAAGGAAGAAAGGAGAAGAAAAATAAGCCCATATATGCCGCTTCTACGAGAATATACGGTGCAAACTTGCTACAGTGAATAAATATGGAGCATAAGCCAACCCTAATGACAACATCTAATATATATAGAGAGAGGGGGGTGTGGTGGGGTGGGGTGGGGGGTACTAAAGTAGTTAATTAAAAAGAGAGAGAGAGAGAGTGATTTGGAAATGGTTCAATTTTTTTGCTTCTAAGATAGGGGAGATCTGTGAGGGGCACCCTTTCTTCTGCTGCTCAAAGAGAGGACAATTCCCGGGAGAAATCCACTTCCTTTCTTCTTCTTCACCACCTCAGAATTGGAATTCCCCCTCTGAGGGTTGCTAGAGCAAGAGGAGCCCTTGAAGTCTAGTGGGTCCTCTAGGATCGAGTTGGGGGTGATCTGACCGTCATCCTCCAAGAGATCAGAGCCGTCCATTCGTAGCCCCTCGAATTGCGAGAATGCAAAGTCGGATTCATCGAACCTGTATAGGATGCTGGACAGATCTCCTCCCTGTACCGCCACGTGATCTACCTGCAATCCATTTTCATTCTCGAGGTCACCCACGATTATCCAATGCAAACCCAATTCGGTACATCGCAGATACACCATAGAGACTCTAAACCATACAAAGTTACAAACTAGTAGCATTAGTAGCAACTTAGCAATGGTGGTTGGTTCTGTTATGTTATGCTTCACTGTGGCCGGAGCCTAGCGAAGTATGGTGAAGTCAACATCACAGCCCTTGCTTTTAAATACCGTAATCAATGAGGAGTAAGAAGAAGATATTGACCTTGCATGAAAGAGAGCAGAAGTGGAATGGCTCTTGGAGAATCCTGTCACAAGTGAAGCAGATGTTGGCAGAGCCCTTACACGGCCTTGATTGAGGTCTCTGGTTCAAGAATATCACTTTGGCACTGTTTATGGTATAAGGCTGCATCACAATTCACAGAATAATTGCCCCCCCTTTTTTTATTTTTCTCTTACTTTTACCACAATTTAAAGCTTCAGAAGAAATACTATAGTGTGTTAGTATTACCTGGACGAAGGAGCAGTCGATGAGCTTCTCCAGGTCATCCAATCGGACCACGTCGTGGTAAACATATCGTCTCACCTGTCACGCAGATCAACCGTTCAATTAAATTTAACATAAATTATAGGATTAGAGTAGGGAATCGGGGGTTTTTAATGCTTTGAAGGTGGAATTACCATCATGGGCCATGTCCCATCGCAGAACAAAGGATAGGACAAGCAAATTACAGAATCGGAGAAGTGGTAATTTCGCAAAAAAAAAAAGAAGGTGAACGTTAAAATAGCAAACCGACCCTAAACATAAAGCTTTCTTCGATTTTGGCCGGGGTGGGGTGGGGGTGAGAGAGAAAAAAAAGGGAGTTGGAGGAGAGAAAAAGAGGAGGAATTTATAGAGGGGGGGAATTATGAAACTGAGCTTTTGTGAAAAGAAAATGACAAAAATGGTGAAGGAAGCATCTGAATATTTTTTCTGAAAATTGGGTCAAACTTTCACTTTCTTGAAAGCTACAGGTAAGGAAGCTGCAGGAAAAAAAATGTGTAGAAGAAATTTGCTAAAAGAGGAAACAAACCAAATCTAAAAAACACAGGGAATCATGGAAAAGGATAATAAGATGGTGATGAGATGAAGAAAAATTCATTTAAGCATGAGAATCTTAGAAGGGGATAGGCAGGAATGATTAAATTAACAGGTTAAATGGAAGGGGGGAGGAACTTGACAGTAGAGAGAAATCATGGAAGATTGTCTGAACTGAAGCCCAATAAACTAAGCATAATTGAGCAACTGGGTGTTTGATTAATTGCTGCAATAGACACCCAGTAATCTCTGGAGTCTTAACAGAGCAGAGAATATATAACACAAAATCTTCAGTCAAAAAATATGAAGACAAATATCAGAAGGGGAAAGAGAACGGGTTGTATAATATTGAATTAGTGAAAAGGACAGAAAATGGAACTTCTAAACTAAGCAGCAAGAGCAACAATTGGACAAGTGGTATTGTAAATTAAAAGTTTCATAAAGAATCATACTCTCTCACTAACAAGTAGAAGTAGGAATTTATGCAAAACCAAAACCAATTAGGCACTAAAGAGGTTTTTTACATGTAAGCAAAAGATTGAAATAAAACAAAGAGCAGAAAATTTTGGGAAATTATAAAAGAGGAAGTCCCAATTAAGATACCTTTGCAAAATTCAGAAGAAAATCGAAAGAATCAAAACCCAGTATTGGGTGCAAACTGGGAACCACAGAACATCAAAAGAATAGAAAAATTAGGAAGAAAATTGGTGAAATTCAAAACAAGATAGCAAAGACCGAGTAAAGAAGTAGTGAATTGAAAACAGAAGGAGAAACCCAAGAGAGAAACGGAGAAGAACAAACTGGCAACTGGGTGGTTTTGCTGTGTGTTATGCTTGTGTAGTTGATCAAGTTTTCTTTTTACCTGCAGGAGAGGGTGAGATCGATGGGAAGGAACACAGTGAGGGCAAATGCTTCGACAACAATCCAAGCAAAAAATGTTCTTCTCGTTCTTCCTTCGAGTCTCGTGGGCCCCACAACCAGCAAAAAATGTCTCACTCATAAGCCCATTAAGCCACGCCGGTTTCATCACCATCTCTCTTTCTCCACTTGATTCTCTTACCATATCCCACACTCTCCCTCCTCTCTGTGGAGAGAAAAGCTTAACAACACTACACTACTACTTTCAGTCTACTCCTCCCTCTCTCTCTCTCTCTCTCTCTCTCTCTCCTCTTTCTCTCAGCTATATCTGGTGGACACTGGACAGTCCAGAGCTTCTTTAAAATGCTTGAAAACCCTAACTAAAGGCACTCATCTATTTATAGCAGAGAGGTTCTAGAAAACATAGAGAGCAAGATTTTCTGGAAGGAAATAGAGAAAACCCAGAAACCCAGAAACAAAACAAAAAGCCCAAAACCAAATAATAAAAGAAAAAATAAAAACCCAAAAACTTGAACCAGGGCAGGAAAAAAAAAAGAAAAGATTTTGATGAGAGAGAGATGAGAGACTGAGGGATTTGGTGGTGTAGTGTTTATGGCGGGAAGACAGCCCACCAGTATGTACTTTTTCTCTGCAAAAACAAATACCTTTTTTGTGTATTTTTTATTCAATTTAAAATTTTTACCTGTTTTTTTATGGGTACCCCATTACTTACCTCGGGTTCAAAATCCTGGGTCTATTACGAAAATGCCCCTGACAATTTTTGTCTAATTTTTAGAAAACAATTTTAATTTATTTAAAAACTCATCGAATTACTACAAATAATAATAAATTAATAATAGTGCTCGTATTGAATGACTCAAAACACCGGATTGTAGTCTCGTTGTCTTTTTAATTTTGGGACCTGCGTCACCCCTTCTGAATTACCAAAATAGCCTCGCATCCGTACATTTTGTACCTGTATTAATAATCCTCCTCCCTTCTTCCATGGCCATTCTTGGCCCGGGTATCCCGACCCGACCCGACCACCTCCCAGTGAATGTTGTTTCTGCTTTTATTTTTATTTTCTAAATTCTCTCTCTAGAGGGTTCACTTCAGGCTGTAATTGGTACAAACCTGGCCGGGTTGGGCTGGCGGGGCTAGGTCTTGGGGAACCCGATTCAACCTAACAAGAAGAAGAACTAACCGGTGGACCCACCCAACCCGAGAATCAACCTTGGGTCAAGATGGGCCTCACAGAGGGGTGAGTAGGAATTTCAGAATTCAGATTGTTTTTAGAATTTAGGTTGGGCTCGGGCTGGTCTGCACTATTTCCTTGCCGGATATTTTCAAATTTGGGCCGAGATTCAAGGGGCACAAACAGAAAAACTGCGGCCGGAAAAAGGGTCAGGCCGCTGAACATTTAAAACTAGGCCGCTAACCAAGAAATTCTAGAAAAAGAAAAAAATATATTTAATATGTATGTAAAAGTAAAACCAGCATACATACAAGGAAAAAGATGCTTCATGTAACCAGCTATAGAATTGAAACTTCCCACGTGGCAGAATTATGTGGCCAATTGTAACCGAACAGCTGAAATAGCTGAAGTGGCTGACTTGTTGCTTGGTCTTTTAATGAATATATAATAGTCCTATAATAAAATATTCAATCCAATGTATAATTTAGCTACTAGGAGTTCAGAACCGACTTAATAACTTATTCACTAAACACAGATCAATTAAGTCACTTAGTTCAGTCACTTCACCCATTACTCCAAGGTGAAATATCTGGAAACTTGAGGTTGTTCAAGGCAACTGACATATATGTAGGGAAGTCCAGCAGTGAGCAGTTGACCGGCTCAAATTGAACGAACCAGATGGTTGGACCACTAAAAATGGGAATCAATTTGCTTTATCCTCTCATCTGAACAATTTGCTGTTTTATTAAAACCTATCCCATTTCTATGATTCATGTGTTAATTTGCTTTATCCTCTGATCAATATTCGAAATATCATACACCGTGATACGCTGAAAGGATTGTATTCATATTTTCAACCTTGCATTTTTTAATATTTTATACTTTAATTTATTAAATAAGAGTTTCCTTAAAAATGCCTCAAAATAGGTGTATCAGTTACTAAAAATGTTATATCGAAATTTTAAATCTTACCTTTAATATCTATTATTTCAAACTTTTTTTTTTATATAAAATGGTTCACCAAAACGGTTCTCTATCCGGTCCGGTCTGAATGACTGGGCCAATCCCCTCTTTTCTTGTCTAGTTGTCTTGGGGTGGCGGGGGGCTTCAACCCGGATCCAATCTAAAGAACATCCCAATCCGGAGCAGCCTGAGGCACAGTGGGTTGAGACTTGAGGTTCAGCCCAGCCCAGCCCAGCCCAAAATGGGACTGGTTTCCATGTTGAATTGGGTGAGTGAAATAGGACGAGATTGACCCGTTTCCAGATTGGTTAAACAAGACAGAATTACCAGAATACCCATCTGGCACTGAGAAGATGCAAACGTTATATATTGGTTAGTTAAGAATAAAAACAAATGTGGCAGAGGATGGTCAAAGAAAACTTTCAAAGCTGGGGGGGAGGGGGGGAGTAGACCCACTTCCCCCTTGGACACACCCATTTGTACGGTAGGCCCCACAGGCTCCTTACCTTACCTTACCGCTTTTCATGTTCTGAGCCAATGACGCTGCCTGATATCCACATGTCCCTTCACGGCCCCACGCCCCCATCAATCCGATGGTCCGTGGACGCCTTACCCGGTGGGGCTATCTCCCGAATCGACGGCCCACGGCCGGACAGCAAAGGGTAGGCCTTGTACAACTGTATGGCTCCCAGCTAGCTTGCAGAGAGAGAGAAGAGAAAGAGATTACTGATTACGAGCATATCTTTGATTCTGGAAAAAAATTCGGTAAATTACGAAAAATATCACTGTACGGACGGGTAGAGAGAACGTGACCACTAGCCACTACCGCAGTGGCACTCTCTTTTACTTTTTCACCAACGACAAACGTTTTTTTTTCTCTCTAATAATAAATAAAAAACTCCCCTCTTTTTTCTCTCTCTCAATTTTTTTAGTGAAACCTTAGGAACACTTTTACCCTTTTAATTAGAACGAAACTACGCTTGTGCCATCCTATTTTGAGTTTGGATCTCCTGTTGACAAAATACGTTCCAAACACCCTCTAACATCGTAGATGTGCAGTGTCAGATCATGTAGGGAGGGTGTTGGAACGTATATTGTTGGCAGGAGATCCGCACTCGGACTCCCGGTTCCTAACGGTGCTGCTGAGTTGCGACTTGCGAGTTAGGACATAACGATATTCATATTCTCATCTATCTCTCTCTCTCTTTCGTCTTCGTGACAGAAAATCAGAAATGCTTTTAAGGAAAACGATTTTGATTTGAGTTGTTTGACGAGGTTGCTCTCGTTCTTTTCTCTGTTTTTCTTTCCTTTTTCTACTTTTTTATTTTTGCTGTTATTTTTCAGAAGCCTCACTTGAATGACCCGGAGGAGGTCCCACCTTCAGAATTCATTTGTCGGTGGTGCTCCAAAATCCAAATCTTGTATAATAAAAACCCTAATATCATGGGTCTATATATCCTCCCTCGGAAGTGCATCTATTTGGCGTGTGGCTTTTGTTTGCCACGTGGCAAAGGAGGTAGGGTGATATGGATGACAGACAGAATTCTTGGGTTGCCACATCAGCTAAATAAGCCGACTGAAAACCCAATTACGGATGGCCCGACTCTCGACCCGGAAATGGGTCAGTGGGGTTTATCACATAACCCGACCCACTGACATCCCTTGGAGCGACAATGTGGGGGAGCTGAATCCGGACTTGTAAAATCTAATCCAGCTTGACCCATGCTCTTAGCCTGCAGGCGTGGGTTGGGTCCTGCTCAATTATTATGCCTGAAGTGGATTTCAGCCGGGGTTTTCCAGTCAATGCACTTAAACCAAGAATTCGTTTGGGAGGGTTTTAGGCTTTTAGCTTTGATTTAACTGCTTTCGTTGAGCCACTTTTGAGGTAGTTACTAACTTCAGCTTTCATTGAGCCGCTTCTGAGAAGCTACCAAAAATAGCTTTATTAGAATTTAACTTCTCAACTCATGTATGCATATTTCTGGTTTTCCGGGTTTTTCATCAAACATTAATTCATGGATGAGACCTAACTTGAAACGCTAAAAACCATTGCATGAAAATCCTCACAAATGGGCAGTTAGTCTCACGAGATAATCGATTTAATGGCTGAACGAAAAACATATTGAGGCTCTCTGAGTTTTTACCAAACATAGCTTTTAGGTGTTCGTTTGGCATCGATGTTGTTGTTCCAGAAAACAACGACACATTAGCATTATATCGGAAAACATGGTGCTCCAGGAAATGCCTAATTTGTTAGAAACAATTTTTCCAGCTCAGTTTGAAAGGAGTATCAGGAAGGCATGGTTTGGAGCAATGCCGAATTTGGTGTTTCCTAGAACTACAGCTTGTTGATGCCAACAAAGACATGAAGTAGCAATGACAAGGACATGGCGTGGCATTGAATAATAGGTACCAACGCTGGTACCAAATAGAAAACGCTGTTGTTGCTTTAGGAAATGTCATACCTAAAAGCAACTTTTCCAAACAAAAAAGACACCGTTTTCTTAAAAAACGATACCCACACATCAGCAACACCGTTTTCTGAGATCTGCAGCATTGATACCAAACATATACTAGATTTTCCAATATAGAGTCCACCTTGCAAAGGTAGAAGCGGCTATATGAAAGCCTTCCAAAAAAAGGGGCATGGGAGCCTATTTGAGAGGGCTTTTATGGTAATTGAAATGCTTGAAATGAGCCGCTTCTGAGAAGCTATATACCTATGCTAGCTTCATTAAATTGTTGATTTTACAGCTCATGGAAGCCTTTTTTTTCTCAGCTCTGCAGATGTTTGCCAAACAAGTCTTACCGAACTTTTTGAGTTTCTTAACTCTTGCAATGCCAGAAGCTACTGCATGAAATATGTCTCTCTCTCTCTCGAATCATGGAATCATGAATTTGAATAAAAAAATTATAATATCTAATTTTGGGAATGGAAATAAGAATGAAATTGGGAGGGTGAAAAGGACAGCAAGGGTTGAGGCCTTGGGGGTGAGGGGTAGCCCTTGTGAGTAGTGAACTCAACCAAGAATAAAAATGCTGGCATTGGTCCGTCTGGAAAAACAAAAGGTGTGGTTGAATCTGGCAACCTTTGTTTATATGATTCAGTCAATGAACCTTACAATGCAAACTTTTTTATACAGACAAGAAGACTGTCAACATCTCAGAAAGCCTGACCACGACCCCTTATTCATCTATTATATCCTATGGACCGGTTACTCTCCTGCTCCCTTTCATAACAAACAAAACTGTTTACAAAAAAGAATTTGTTGCCCATTGTTTTTTTTTTTCTTTTCTTTTTGTAATTTGTACCCAACCCGATACTTGAACAAAAATTCAATTGCAGAAGAGAAAAAAAAAAATGGTGTCGTTGATTTCTTTCTTGAAGATTGATGATAATGAGATTAATATTGTTTGAGGTCAATTGAGACACCAATTGTTTTTCCTTCTGTGGAAATTTTTTTGTTTAAATTAACTTACCACTTGTAAGTAGGGCTGCAACTTGGGTTATCCCGAACTCAGCCATAGAAGTTGGGTTGGCTATTTGGTTTGAAGCTTGGATTAGGATTAAGGTTGAAAAATATGAATTCGATTTAACTTTGGGTTGGATTAGTGTTGAAGTCTTGGTTAATCTGAATCTGATTGATTTAACTTTATATTTGTATGTATATTATGTATGTATGTGTATAAATCAACAATTTTAAGTTTTAAGACAAAATTTTATTAAACCATGATAACTATGTCTTTTTATATATATTATAATGCTAAAGCTGAATTTACCTCAACCCTTGATCTAAGAAATAAAAAATGTGGCAAGAGGAAGCACTAGTAGAAAGGTCAGGCCAACTTGAAGGCCCTGAACCCAACCCACAAACTTTGGGTTAGGTTTTGGGGTTGAAGAGCATGGATTGGATTAGGATTGACTTCAACTTGACTTAACCTGGCCCGACTTGCCCCCTTGTAAGTTCTAACCCATCCAAGCCCACCAATTTACTTGATGGGTCCATTTGGGTCGGGTCCATCGGGGGTCCTTCCAAATTCTATAGCATGGATTGTATTTCATATACATGCTATTCAAATGTATCATTAATGCGTATGGATAATTTGTGGGCAGATTGTTATTTAACCTCAACCCAACCCTATCCACCATAATCCACCCAATATTGCCACCCCCGGTATTGTCTGGTTACTGCTTCAGTCATTAAGACTGTGCTTGGTTTGGTAGAAAATAAGAAAAAAATAGAAAATTGATAAGAAAATTTCATGGAATTTTATAGATTTTGTTAAGAATTTTCCCTCGTATTTATGTTTCTCTCCTATTTTCTATCAAACATAGCTAACTAGGAACACTTAGACCCTACTTCTCTTTAATTAGCTAATGCTTTGGCTTATTTTCAAATGCAATACCTTTCTTGGGAAGTGGTGTTATTGTAGACCACATCCAAACCCAGCCCATCTATCTTGGGCTTGGGCATGTGCTACCACTAAGGGTAGGGCTGTCAATAGGTTGAATATTGGTTCTAATGAGGGGTAATTTAGATCCCCAGTGATATCATGCCATGTGGCACTTCTAAACCACTGCACAACACTTCGGTGCCACGTAGGCAATGATGCATCTTTACAAAATTAGTTGGATTCACCTCGGAACCATCATAGACACACCTCGGACATCCAGCATCACCTCGGCACCTCAGCTTGGGCTGAGGAAGGCATGGCTTTATGCGGCATATGTGCCTCAGCAGAGCAACCCGACAACCTCAGCAGGAGGGATGACCACCTACTGAGGATTCATCGACCTGACCAAGAACCGAGGTAGCGACCTACGTGGCGTGGCTACCAGCTTCCGCTATGTGCGACCATGGTTCAAAGTATCGATATGCCTTTGCGTATCCGTACTTAAAGACACACTGAAATACATTTTTTTTAGTTTTTTTTTTCAAATTTTAGTTTTTGGGGAATTAAAAATAATTTTATTTTTATTAAAAAAGGTTGGAATTCCAAAACACGTGAAAAGATACGATACAATATACCCAATAAGAAGCGTATCGTATCGATTTTTTGAACCTTGTGTGCAACTTATCGTTTTTTAGTTCTCTCGGATTACGTTATAACAAAAAGAGAGGAAAAAATTGCAGTATATGTTGGATAACTAGGAGAAAAATAAGGGAAATATTGGAGAAAATACTAGTACTATTAGGACTTCTTTTGGTTGTTGACAACTCAACTACATCTGACACACATATAAATAGGGATATACTAACGTTAATCCCCCTAAGATTTCTCCACTAACATTAACCAACCACCTACAAAATCTCTACCTCTAACTCCATTACTGATACTTTCCTACAAACTAGGAACCGACTTATTTGACTTGGTAAATAAAACAAATGCAAGTAAATAGAAAACAATTACCCGTAAGAAGCACTAATTTTTAATATACGTCACCTAATCAATAGAGTTGACTCCCATGCCACCCGTTTTAGAGATAATCGGATAAGCTTTGTTGTTATTCATGAAAACCATCTCCAAGGGTGGTAGGCCGAAAAGCCATGTACTTCTGGAGATTTCATACATGCTATGTGAGACCTACCACCCATGCTTATATAAAGGCACCTCCTTCAGCCACAAAAGGTACGTGCGATTGTGTACAAAAATCTCTCCTATAGTCTAGTTCCCTTGCCTTTTTTATTCTCATTGTTGACTTTAAGCATTGAAGTACCCACCCCGTGCACTCTAACTGTTCTCTTGCAGCTCGTCCAGTCGACCTCATTAACCCGACATCCAAGCTATCATCTAGTAGGAAGCTGCCAAATTGCGCATCATCAGGTCCAATAAGATCTAGTCCAGTATGAGTCTATTATAGATGGATTAGGTTCAATCAAGGATTAAAGTATTGATATCGGGTATTGTATCGGACCACTCAGATACACATATGGATACGGATACACTTTGTAAAGCGCATGGATACAAATGAAAAATATGAAAAATGCTTGGATACGCTAAGAAATGCATATAAATTCCACAAATATATTAATAACATTATACTTAAGGTCAAAATAACCATAATTAATGTATAACTACATAGGAATTGCATATTCTAATGGTATATGTGAAGAAATGTATTACAATTGATATAGCAAGATGCATAGAAATCATACAATTTTATTGATAATGTATTAGTTAAGAGTGCTAGAACATATTATATTTCTTTTTACAAATTAATGCATGCACAAAGTTATTATTATATTATTTTCTATTGAAGTTCAAGGCACAAAATATATGCAACTATTATATCTGAATTATTATATCAATTATTTCCTATTTTACTATTTTTAATTTTTAACATTAACAAAAAGTCAATTAAAATTAATTCTCAAATGTTTGGTAAACAACTTTTTTATATAATTTTAACTTAAAATATGCCAAATTTATTAAAATTTCTAAGATAAATGTCATATGAAAATTGATAATTTTTCATTACTAAAATAATTATTCCATTAATAATATTTCTATTTATATAAATTTTATGAAATAAAATAATGATTTTTTTGCTATGAAAGTAGATTAGCCGATTTGACAAATTCAATTTATATTATATTCTCAAATATTTGGTAAGCAACATTTTTATTTTTGTAAATAATAAATATATTGCTATTTAATGAAATTTAAAATATTAATTAATAATTTATAAAATTTAAAGATACACATCATGCTCAAATTTATAAATTTTAAGTATTAAGATAATTATGCTATTATTAATATTTTTATTTGTATAAATTTCTTGACATTAAAACCACTTTAGATTTATAAATTTATTACATTAGTTTACAAAATAATAATTTTGAATATTATTTTTTTCATCTTTAGTTGAAGTTGTTAAACATAAATATATATTATTTATTTGGATTATATTTACATGTTTAGATAAAATTTATTTTATTCCGTTGATTATCACAAGACAAAGGCTAGCGTAGTGGTTTAAAGATGCACTTAAAATAAGCATTTATTTAAACAGCGTAGAAGTTGAAACGCCGTCTGTATCGTATCGTATCAGCGACTATCAGCCGATACATTGTGATAAGGACTGATATAATTGTTCCAATACGCATGATTCAAGAGATACGGGTTTAGTTGTAGCGTTTTCCATATCTCCTTACCCAATACCAATACAATACGCCCGATAATGGACGTATCATATTGATATTTATATCTTTGGGTCCAATCCAACCCAATGAATACTTTGGGGTATTCTGGACTGTTGAAATTGGTTTTAATTTAGATTGGATCCATCTCAAATCTAGTCCATTGACACCTGTTCAAATTGGGCATTGATTCAATCCGACCCAGTCCAATCCAATCCAATCCCATAAATATTAGACTATTAAATTTGGACTGGTTCAATTCAATATCTCTTATTAATCCGTCCAATTTTTTCAAATTGATCTTGATTCAGATGAAGTTAAACCCAAACCTGATCCATTAACACCCCAACTAAGAGTACATTGATAAAAGCTTGGACCTTTGATAAATAAATGTGAAAACCTTTGATTGTTACTGACTCCTCAGAGCTTTTGAGGAACAAGTAATGAGCCACCCGAGTCTAATAGGTAATAGCCAAGCCCAGTGATTGATATTGGGCAGTTTTGGACTATTCCTGCGCTGGAAGTGTGAGCCCAACAAAAACCAATACTATACAAATGCAATTTCATATGGCCAAGCCCCGTCGAAATTTTTTTATGGCAAAAAGGGGTGCAACTTGGGTGGGCCCGGGTTAGGCTTCTGTCAAAATTTGTATGAACCCAGCCCAAAGGCCCAAGCCTGAACCGGTGTAAAGTGCTAACTTCGATGAACCCGAGTTGCACCATTAAGAAACACTGTTTTCTTTTTTGTAATTTAATGAAAGCTGGGCCTTAAAACATTATTCATAAAACATGTTCTTGGTTGTGCATTCCAGCAGTGAAATCAGATGTGGAGGAGTTTTCCCATGCGAATTGTTTTTCTTGTTGCAAGTTTCAAGAACAAATCAAAACTTCCTGGTTTGGAAACAAATTGGATTTTAAAACAAAAACTCAGAAAAACATGTTCTTGATTATATGTGTTTTATGATACATTCTAAAACTGAATAAAAAAATTGTGCTCTTGAATTTCTGGTTCAAAGAACATGATTTTATTCAACAGAGAGGATGGCTAACAGGGTTAATTTGGGCTCTCCATTTTGTATTCACCAAACATTGCTTATTTTGGCTTGATACCACACCGCAAATCTAAAAAGCAGCATGGTGAAAGCTTGCTTAAGTGCCTTTTGGATTTGGGAGGGCTTTCACGTAGTGATTTTTTACTTTGCAAGATGGAGCCCACTTGGAAAAAACAACACCCAAGAAGGAAGAAAGCTATTACTGGTAATAAGAGTTTGTCGGTTGGGAATTTTTATAAGTATAAAAAAAGCCAGCCCATGAGTGGGCCTTAGGTTCAGACTTCTGGGCCAAGGCATTCAAATTTTAACAAATTCTCAACTCAAGCCCACCCCAAGACTTTATTCACGTATTGAACGACCACAAATTACAAAGCTGGTTTGGATCCATGCCGACAGAAAGGTCAAAACCAACCTCACAACATGTCCTAGTCGTACATCAGGAACATCTCTTGTATTTGTATTTATTATTCATGGAGAGATATTCCCAATACATGATGGGATGTGGTTGTGAGATCGGTGTGAGGTATGCTGTGACGAATAGATCACAATTCAACTTTCTCTCATCTGCTAAGATGAAATAAACATTTCAGCTTTTCATTTTCCACTTACATAATGACTAAATTGGGTTTGGGTTGGGTATTTGGAAATTATGCACCCGTTTGGGAGGGCTGAGCGATTAAGCTAAGCTGGTTCAGCTGTCTTGAAGTGCTTCTGATAAGGAGTTCGGATTTCATCCTCACACCTACCTCATAGCATGATGCAGCCACAAATCCGAACATCTGTGCATTGGGAATATCTTCCCATGAATGACAACATCAAGTATGGGAAATGTTCTCTATGTACGGCTGCGATACACTGTGAGGTTGGTGTGATACGTGCTCTGTGAGGAGAAAATCAGCTCTCTATACTTGTATGGTTTCATTTATGGGAAGATGTTCTCAATGCATGGCTGCAAGCTTTGTGAGGAGGAAATCCAGATTCCCAGACAAATTATTATCAAAAGAGGCTGAGGTAGACAGCCCTTCAAAGTTCAAATGACTATCTGACAGGTGACAACTGATTTGGGCTCTATGGGTTTTTCACCAAACATAGCTTATAGGCTGTCCATAAAAGGCCCACCATGGGAAGCCAGAAACCAAATCACTTCCAACGTGGCTTTACCGGTTTACCCACCGAGGCGCACTTATAAATATCCTGAACCCACAGTTCTCGGGCGGGGTGCACATTGCCTAAGTGGGAGCAAGCCCAAGATAGGCCCAATACATTGGTCATGGTTCTTGGGCCAGGGAAGCATTGAATCATGATATCCTCCTTATGTGGAAGAGAAGCCTGCCCTCCATAGGCAGGCTGCATGGCTCATGCTCCACAACATTGATGGAAATGAAGATAACAGAGAGAGAGAGAGAGAGATTAACTGATGTTGGATGATTAATTGTTTGGTTAGACGGAATTGGAATCCCATTCCCATTCCTGTTGGGAATGGCATTACCCTCATTTGAGGGAATGGACATTCCCTGCCCCTCCCTTTAGAATGAAATTCCATTCACGTTGATTTCAATTTCCATTCCCATTCCTGTTCATGTTGATTTCAATTTCCATTCCCGTTCTTGTTTGAACCAAACAGACTATGGGAATAGACCATTCCAATTCCGATTCCAATTCTAACTGCAAACCAAACTGACCCTAAAGTGTTGAAACTTGGGGTGTTCATGATTCTTTTTCCTCCTAAGTAGGAATGGAAGTTGGATACCTGACTTGAAGAAGTTACACAACATTGGGCTTGGGCCCTTAGGTCAGGCCCGTTCTAATTTTGCAAATGCTAAACCCAAGCATGCCCAAGTTGCAGCCCTACTCCTAAGGTGATGGGATATATGTAGTGGAGCCATAGACACCAACATGATTGGAACCTTCCCATGTCCTCATGTAAAAGTTTCCTGACAGTGATTGCTTCTTTGTCCATCTGTTAGTGCTTCGTCCCCCATGGGCCATGGCTGCCCCTCTAGGGCCCGCCCCATGGGCCGTACTTTTCCAATAAAACTTGTTGAGATAGTTGTAGAAACTTGTGCTTTAAAACATGCTTAAAATATATAAAAAACACCAATCCCCAAGAGTTAACAAAAGTTTCCCAACATGCCTACAAATTTTGAGGTGACACTATGGATCCGTTTGGTTCACAGTTGAAATCAGAATTGGAATGATCTATTTCATAGTCTGTTTGATTTGGACACGAATGGAAATGAAAATTAAAATCAGCTGGAATGAGATTTTGAGATTTTATTTTCAAAAGAGGGATAAAGAATAGCCATTCTCTCAAATGGAGAAATGTCATTCTAGCAGGTGGTAAGCAATCGGGTGTTTTTTCTATCTCATGGGGGTTTGATTGGTTTTTGGCATCATATATATATTCCCTTTTGAAATTCTTCCATTTTAAAGTTATTTTTATCATGTAATTGATTAATTAGAGGAGTCTAAGACTGTTTTTTATTTGTTTTTCTATATTTTTATTATTAGTTTGTCATTGTGTGCACATTGGAATTCTTTCATTCAACACATTGGAATTGGTATACTTTTTTTATTAGTTTAACTCTATAAAGAACCTAAAGGTTAATGAATGAGAAAAAGGGACCAATTTTGAAATAGCCAAGCATTAGCAAAGAATGGGCCCTATATGCTCAACAAAAGTTCTAAATGGGACTTTCTTGTAGGCACATGCCATGACCTACCCAATGTACGCAAGCACTTGTACGACTGGGCTTGCACCCCTACCTAGCCCACCTGCTTAGGCTTGCCCAATGCCCAGTCCACCCACTTGCACTTGGCTACCCACTTTGTGCCCTTACCCAACTCACCACCTTCCTTGGCATAGCCACCCCCTTGTAAACAAGGCAAAGCACAAGGAAGTCCATTTAAAAAAAAAAGAAAAATATATAAAACATTAAACAGCGATTGAAAAACAATTAGAAAAACACTCAACAAATGTTATTTTCTTAATCAAGTAATCAAATTAGAACTATTGAACTAATCTAATAAGCAATAAAACCACGAAATTTAGTTAGGAGCTACAGAGATCTTGAAAGCACAAGAAAAAATCTTGTATATTAACTTTAGAATTTTGATATTTGGAACAATGTTTTAAAAATCAACTCGGAGGCTGAACAATTCTTTCCTTCAGGTCACGAGTCAATGGTTTGACTGTACAAGCTGAACAGATCAGACTGTGCCACATCAACAACTATATATAATTATATACATACATACATATATATATATATATATATATTAATATAAATGTATATAAAGACATTTTATCAATAGATAACGAATAATTATATTCTACATGTAATATATGCATTATTTTATATTTAATTTATACTTTAATTTTTTATTTACAAAAAATATTTAAAATTATGGTTTGAGGCTTTTTTTTGTGAAAATAGAGGGGCAAAGTGCCTATGGCCCCTTGGGACATATAGAACTCAAAAAGTTACCAAAAAAATGATCATCCCAATCAGACATTCGAGCACAAAGTTATGGCCTCCAAAAATTTGCATACATATTTAATGTACAACCCGTGACCCGATCACCAAGTAGAATGGGTCAAGGTTCGACCAGCCAAGTCAAAAAGTGATTGACTTGGTCAACAATTTTTGAGCAAATTCTGAGTTTTACAAGAACCGGAATTGAAATCATGGCCCGGTGACAATTACAAATGGTTCAAGTGGTTAGGCCAACAACAGGTTGAATTTAATTGTTAGGAGTAAATATTTAAGTAAGCATATTAGCTTCCCCCTCCCTCAATAAAAAATCCTAGCTCCACTTCTGTTAGGGACTTGTGGTTGATATATTGGGTGACCTAACCCAGTTAGACTTGATGTCTCACATAAATGTGCGTATGGGGGATGAGATTTATTTTTGAGCCCATAGTAAGCATTTCCATTAATTCATCTCATTATAAACAATCAACTTAGATAGATAGATGGAAGAAATTTGATGTGATATCCCAAGTTAAGACTCTTGAACAAGATAGGGCAAACTTTCTTAAGACATGAGCTGCATTATTTGCCTCTTTGTAGATACTAGCAAGTGTGCACGTGCTTTGTACATGGTATTTTTGTATGATGACGATTATAGTAAATAAAATATTTCAACATTTTTCTATAATTTTTTATATTTTTATGTCAATAGAAGTTATTATTATTTATCACACTTAATTTAATTATGACATCAAGCGTTAACACATTTTGATCCAAAAGGTAGAATTGTCCAAGCAGGAAAAGAACTCCATTTTTTGATGATTTTAAATTTGTATTTTATTTTTAGGGTCATTTACTTAGAGACCCCTTATAGCTTTACATATTTACTAAAACCTACCATCTAGCTTGCATTTTACTAAAAACGCTCCCTATAGAGTTACTTTACTTAAACCTCTGTCAGAAACCTTTTGCATTTCTATTTGGGAATGGCTACTTAACCTCTTAAAGCAAGTGGAAAAATGTGAAAGGGCATGGATCTAAGGTTTTTCTTCTTTTTTTTTTTTTGTTCCAAAAACACTGTAAAAGTTCTCATATCACATGTAGGCCACCCCTTTTCCAAACGAAGTTATAATGTGGGGAGAGGGTTTATTTGTTTTTTCTAAAAGCTGATAAGTGATTCATTAGGGCTATTTTTTAAATAAAATGCTTGCACCAATGCTCCTTTATATTTCAGAACACGTTAAGGGATCATGTGGCATACAAATAGTTTTTTAAGGAGGGTCATTTAAGTAAAACATATGCAAACTAAAGGGAAGTTTTAGTAATATATACACAAAATAAAGGGAAGGTTTAAATAAATATGTGAAACTATAGGGGTGACTAACTAAATAACCCTCAGTTTTATCATCAATAAAAAAACAATTATTCTTTGTCACACTTATTCTTTATTCATATAGTCAATTAATATAGGATTCAATGAAAGAATGAGAGTTAATACCCAAAATATAAGACTTAATCAGAGTGAATTGAATGATAAGAAATGTAGTAGTTCAAATTACATTTAGTGCTCTCACAATTAAAGAGGGATCAAATTCAAAAATAGGGGTATTTTAGTCAAGAATAAGAGTTATATAAGACCTAAAGGAGGGATTTTAATGAAGAAAAAAGTGGTTATTCAAATGACATTTCTATCCTTTCAATTAAAGAGGGACTAAATTTGAAAATTGGGATATTTTAATCAAATAAGATAGATGAATCACCAAGATATTTGAAAATTGGAATGCAACATGGTAACTTGTTGCAATTAAGACTAAAATTGAATTTGCTTAGATTTGTATTTGTTTAAACCATTTGAATCCAACTGATTAAACTACATTGTAGTCACTTGGATAAATGCCCACCTTGGATAGGATTGATTTTGAACATCTAGGATCGGATATTGGACCAAATCCAATCCATTAACAAAGCCTAATTAGTCCCTAGCTTCTTTGAGGTGTTTGTCAAGAGCATGGGCCTCATGAAAGCAAAAATCATACGCACACCCTAAGAGTATAGGCATCCAACTGCACATCAGGAATATTGCCCATACATGCATATTTCATTCATCGGGGAGATATTCCATATGTATGGTTACATGTTGTGCTTCAGGGTGTGTATATGATATTTGCCTTCAGGAGATCCAGTCTGGTTTTGTCAATGTGTACGATTTTGTTTTTCATCTACCTTGTATTCTTTTTGTTCAACTGTTCAAAGTTGTCACCCATCATGTCTACCAAATAGAAAGTTGTCACCCATCACCAATAGTAGCTTATTATGGCCTGTGCTAAGAAAATTATGTGTAATTATTTTGCTTGAGACCCACTATCAAAGAAGAAAGTTCTATTTGTCAATCTGTATGATTTTTTTTTGTTAGCCAAAAAAGGTTATTTTCTCATTTGATTTACGAAATTCAAAAATAGGTTTGATTTCTAATTTAACAATCCATTTTGTCTTGAATAATGGGACCCACATCAATAAAACACTAGGATGGGATTTTAGTTTGAGCTAGGAAATGAAAACTATATTTGATTATGAGCCAACTTTTTATTTTTAAATTAAGGAAAATTGTCAAAAACTCACCATGAGTTTTCAATATTTCTCTTAAACTCACCACAACTTTTCAAAATGTCTAAAACTCACCATGTCACTAACTTGACGTTAAGGAGACTAACAGCTCTTAATATATTACCATTTTAACCTTCATAGAAAAATATAAAATATATTACATATATTTTAATATTTAGATATGAAAAAAAAGGAAAAAGTTCAAAAAATATTTTCAAATATAAAATACATAAAACACAGAAATTGGAAAATATATAAAAAATTAGAGAAATTGCACACAAAATAAAAAAAAAATTATTTTCAAATTATAGAAACTATAGAAATTGAAAAACAAAATTAGAAAATAAAAAATGTAGAAAAAAACACCAAAAATTATAGAAAAGCACAGAAATTGCAAATAAATAAAAAAATACAAAAAAATTTATAGATTGTAGAAAATAGAAAAATGTAAAAAAGCAGAAATTATAAAAAAACATGAGAAATTATAACAAAACACTAAAATGTAAAAAAAAAAAGAAAATTGAAAAATGAAAAAGATCCTTTTCCTCTAACTCATTATTCAAGGGTGATTTGGTCATAAAAAATGTTATTTATGCTGACATGGACACCTCTGTTAAATAACATTAACGGTGTACTAACGGAAGGTGAGTTTTAGAAAATAAAAACTTACTAACATTGTGAGTTTTAGAAAATAAAAACTTACTAACATTGTGAGTTTTAGACATTTTGAAAAGTTGTGGTGTATTTAAGAGAAATGGTGAAAAGTCATGTTGAGTTTTAGACAATTTCCCTTAAATTAACGACTATTTTTCTCATTTTCTAAGTAGGACGCTATTAGCTATTGTTACAACTGTGTTGACAACTATTATATTTGAACAATAAGAGGACGTTCTACAACTACAACATGAATGTTTTTTGTTTTGATTTGTATTTAAAATGGTCACATCCAGAAAAAAAGTTCCTAAGGCTAAGTTTGGAAGGGGTACAAATATAAATATATATGTAGAGTGTAAAACCTGGTATCTTATATTATATTGTATGTATTTGCATTCTACATATTTGTATTTGTACTATTTCCAAACTGAGCCTAAACTTTAATTTTGTTTTAAAAAATAAAAAAAAACAAGTTGGTTTTACCTCAAAAAAGGTACATGTTTTTTAATTCATTAAGGCTGCATTTTGGAAATGATGCAAATGGAGTGTAAATCCCGGTTCAGGATAAATTTGTACTCTGATTTACTTTTGCCTGTGTTTGGCAACATTACATTTATGTATTGACAAATGACAGACCAATGCATATTTAAATTGATAATAAGATGTAAAAGTACATCAATAAAAAAGAAGTAAATTTGCATTCAAGTGGGCTTTTGATATTAAAAAAAAACATATGCTTTATTGGAATTCATGTTCGCATCCATTACAACTAAAAGTCTATTTGGTAAGAAGGTAAATTTGTCAGTGCAAAACTAACCCAATTTTGCAATTTATATGAACCGTTTTACACTCTACATATTTGCATCGTTTCTAAACGCAACCTAATGGGGTTTTCTGCAATATACCACATCATTAATATGAATTTGCTAATGTGGCAGTTGCTTTTATTTTGGAAAACAAAAGCATACACATTGGCAAATACCTCCTCATTAAGTTTGATTTATATTTTTAAGTAAAAGAATAAACTTTTTCAAGAAGAATGGAATTGATTTCAATGTAATGTCTAAAAGCCTTATGAGATTTTTTCTTTTATTTTCATTTGACCATAATAAATTAATTAGCTTGCATTTGGATAAGCTTAGGATTTGTATTTCTAAAAAGCCCTAATATTAGGTTTTGTTTTTATTTTTGGATTTAAGGCTGTGTTTGGAAATGATGCAAATATGTAGAGTGTAAACGGTTCATATAAATTGCAAAGTTTGGTTAGTTTTGCACTTACAAATTTACCTTCTTACCAAATAGACTTTTAGCTGTAATGGATGCAAAACACAAATTCCAATAAAGCATATGCCTTTTTTTATCAAAAGCCCACTTAAAGAAAATTTACTTCTTTTTTATTGATGTACTTTTACATCTTATTATCAATGTAAATATGCATTGAAAAATGTGTTTTCTGTCATTTGTCGGTGCATAAATGTAATGTTGCCAAACATAGGCAAAAGTGAACCAGAGTGCAAATTTACTCTAGACCGGGATTTATACTCCATTTGCATCATTTCCAAATGCAGCCTAAAGTGTTTTGACTTTAGTTTATGTTTTTCAAAGAAAAAATTACAACAGCTTTTGTCACATCTTTTGGTACAGTAGCCTTGTGTTTCTATTGCATTTTGGGTTGATCAATACAAATTTGTGAGAAATATGTGTTGTCACATTCTATGAGTCTAAAAAAATGCATGTGTAATAAACACCAAATTTGATATTTTAAGTAAATATAACAATTTGTATTTATCAACTCAAAACATTTCAGGTAGAAAAATCTTTCTCACACACAAATTTGTATTGATCAACCCAAAACACAACATGACTATACTTGGAATGGCAACGGGGCGGGTTTGGGTGGGGAACCCCCTCCCTATCCCCACCCCGAATCCAAATTCCCTTACCATGTCATGGTGGTGGGGTGGATTTGGGGCAAGGCACCTCCTCCCCATCGGGGACAGAGAATCTCCGAATTTTCCCCACCCAAAGGCAACCACCTGAAAATAATCATATTTGGGGGTATTTTAGAAATAAGACTATGAGAACTTGGGGTATTTTAGAAATTGGATTATGGGATCCTAAAAGTTTTAGGAATTTGAGGGAAATTTAGGGATGTTTTGAAAACTAATATTAAACCTAGGAATATTTTAGTAATTTCCCACCAGATTTAGGATGGATTCAGGGAATTATATGCAAACTTCATTCCCGCCCCATCCCTGGTTCAGGGCAAAAATATTTTCTCTATCACCTTGTCCCCATTCAAGATTGGGAAAACCTGCCTAATTCAGGGTAGGGCAAGGTAGGGCCCGATTTTATGGGGAAAATTGTCATCCCTAACTATACCAAATGCCCCCTTTGTTTACCATAGCCTAGAGTTCAAAAGTAGCAATTTATCCAAAAACAGCCTAAACCGGATTTGATTTGTGATTAAAGAATACGAGATTATCTTCTTTTAATTTGAATTAGCTAGAAAACAACACAATTTTGAAGATAGAGTAAGACCTGCAACACCATACATATATTTTCTTTTTCTCAGTGGAAGGCCTTCATGCATCACATCAGGAAAATGTTGACTTGGAGGATGTCACTGGTTTAATCCTCCAGATCAACTTGTGATGTCATGCAATGGAATGGGTCAAATGGATCAATGGTTTAAATATTTGAATCAGATATTGACCCAAACCACAAAAATGACCAAGTCATTAAGGACCAACTGGCCGGATCAACAACTGGTTGAAAACACTACTTCAGGATAACAGAGAGAGTTGTCAATGGGTTGATTGTTCTATTCCGATTATTAATTGGGACAATAAAAAGGACCTAAAATCCAAACCAAATATTAATCGGAACAATAAGGTTTGGTTCAATTAAACCCGATCATACTTGACACCTATAATTAACATTGATAATAACAATTTAGAACTTCATTTTGACAATATAAGGGCAATAAAACTGAAATTAAAATACCAAATTTTTTATAAATTGATAAAATGTGTTTTTAATCATAATTATTTTTAGACATAAAATATAATAAAAAAGTTATCCCAAAAACAATAAATCTTTATATGTAATTGATTTGATTAGTCCAACCCAATTATTTATAGAGAGAAAATCACATAACCAAAATTGATTCATCTGCTAATTTGGTCTATCGGATTGACTCGATCCATTGACAACCCTATGTAGAGACGGGTCAGTTATGCGTTTCAATGTATTTGTAGCATAACCGTTTTATGAACTGCATTGATAATGATACTCTTCTTCCTCACTGAAGTGGTTCAAGTGTGGAACCTACTTAGGAGAGTAATTTGGTGGAGCATTTATTAGTTTGGTGTAGATCTATACATTCTTATCCAGAATGAACGAATCTATAGACCAATAAGGCCTCTTTCATATTTGATTATTATTCTCCACCAACCTTCCCACCACCACGGTAGGTACATATTCCCAATGATAAGTCGGATCCTCCGACTGTCAATCGCTGTCCGAGGTTTCTAATCTTGATTGGACGGCGACGATGCAACGTGGGTGGGGCCCAGCGATGTGGGTCCCACTTGATTGGGGGGAGTGGGGAAATTAATTTGGCATATTGGTGAGCCCACATTTCGTAATCGCTTGTTCGGTGGGAGGCATGCATCCGGCATCTCCTCTTTTGGGGAGGTGCATGGTTCAGTCATCACATGAACTGAACTGATCTCCCAACAGAAGATGAGATGATGAGATGCGGATGTGATCGATCTGTGAATAATTAATTAAAGGTGATAATGCAAGTTGACGGGCTGCCTCACGGCCCCCTCACCATTTGATTAAATGAGAGGGTTCACACGTCTACCTTATTGGTATATAAAATAATGGACCCCACAAAACAATAAAAAACCATCCATCCACATCAGTTTGGTGCAACTGCTAGTCAGATGAAGCCACGAGATTTTTTCAAAGAAAAATGTTGGGCTGAATTTGGATTTTGGAAGGAGTATAAATATAAATATGTAGAATGTAAAATTTTGAATTTTGTATTATTTTGTATGTATTTATATTGTATATATTTATATTTGTATTTTTTAGTTTGGAAGAAGTATAAATACAAATATATACAGTGCAAATACATATAAAATAATACAAAATATAAGGTTTTGCACTCTATATATTTGTAATTGTACTCCTTTCAATCTGAGTCTTAAGTTTTTGTTTGTTTGAGTGAGTGCAAATTTTGTTCTTTCTTTTGTTTTACGTTTTAGTTTGTTTGTTAAAAAGAGAAATTGGGAGTAAAAGAAAGGCGCCCATCTCTGCTACCCCCTGTATATGCTCCTGTTAAATTGGGAATTTGATCATTTTTACCACCACTATGTATTGGGAATATCTTTTCATGAATGACAAAGAAAATATACTCAATGTGCAATTGAAATGTCTCAAGAGTAGAGATGTAGGGACAGCTCATAGGTAACAGATCCGAGTTGGGGAGATTTTCATCATATGTAACTGTAATGTCTTGTGGGTACATAGCAGATCCGAGCTCAAAAGAAGGTTGTTTGTTGAGAGGAATAACAATGGAAGTAAAATTATGTAATCCCCACTTTATATGCTTGGGTTGATGATCCTATGGGTACCTTGACCTAATCCACCCCAACCCTTTTTGTCTTGACCCAAATGGGTCACTCGATCCATAGTGACCCATTACTTAATTAAATGGGTGGGTGGGTTGGGTGTGTCAAATGTGTTTGGGTTGAAATGGCCAGATGTAATGTGTCTCATTATCATTTGTTTAAGTTGTTTTTATGAAATACCCTTTATCTGTATTCTTAACTTTTTCTTTTGATAAAGCAACCAGTATATTAACTTGGGTGGTCTATTCTAACAAGGTTCACACACTTATTCGGTTATTCCAAGGGATGAAACAGTATGTCTTAACTGCTAGGGTTAGACCCAACGTTGGTTTTTGAGATATGAAGAGAATACTTGGCAATATAATTGATTTTGTTTTTGAAACAAAAATACAAACATGTCCGAAATTTGTACCAATGAGTGTGAATGAGACATGGAAAGTATAAAATTTTGTATCAAATAGGTTTGAAAATCATGATCACAGAGGCTTGCAAATCTGATATGGGGTGTGAATCATGCATCTAGCTTGGATTTACACCATAAAGAAACACAAAGCCTTAGTAGAAACTGGGAGGATCAGATCAGGTATGTAGTCAATTTCAAGATAATGCAAATCTAGCAAAGATTAGTAGTTTATAAGTTGGTGTGCCAAATTGATACAAACCTCATTTATCTCTGCTTTAGGAAGAATAATGCAAAACAAATCTCTATATTAGAATGACCATAGAGTTCAATGTGGTTATATTTGGATTGAACATTTTGGCCATTGGTTCATGAGTTGAATGGTTGACCATCTAATTTAGATTGTACAATTACAAATAAACAAATGGTTTTATATCATCTTTTAAAGCTAATAGGCTTAAAATTGTATGATTCTAGGGTATCTTGGGCACTTGGACAAAGTCAATATTTCTAAGAATATTGATGGAGTATCCCAAGAATGGCTTTGCTAGCCATTCTCTGTCCAAATGGTTCAATTTTCAACCATCAAGTCCATCTAGGTAGAGTTGCAGGGTCTATGGGAATGGGATTCCTGATCCAAACAGTAGCCCAACCGACAACAATCAATGGTGGGGGTTGAAGGGTCTAAATTAATGGGTGGGGGGACAAGGCATGGAAGAGAATTGTGAAAAGTGATTTGAAAGCCTATTGTAAGTGGCACCGAATAGAGTGGAGTTATGGGACATTATTCACATAGCTGATCATTAGGGGTGGCCACCGAGTTCTTTATGAGCTATTCGAGGTCGGGTTAGTTCAGTTTTAATCGAGCTTCGAGCTGAGTTCAAACTTAATAAATGAGTTCGAATATATATATAATAAAAATATTATAATTCTTAATTTTTTAAATATCAAATAAAAATATTTTTTATATATAATTTTTTAATTTTTATAAAATATTTTTTTTAAATCGAGCTTGAGCCGAGCCGAGCTCGAATTTACAAGTTTTTGACTCAAGTCGAGCTCGAGCTCAGGAGTTATGGGACATTATTCACATAGCTGATCATTAGGGGTGGCCACGAGCCGAGTTCTTTATGAGCTATTCGAGCTCGGCTTAGTTCAGTTTCAATCGAGCTTCGAGCTGAGTTCAAGCCTAATAGACGAGCTCGAATATATATATATATATATATATATATATATATGTATATATATGTATAATAAAAATATTATAATTTTTAATTTTTTAAATATCAAATAAAAAATATTTTTTATATATAATTTTTTAATTTTTATAAAATATTTTTTCTCAAATTGAGCTTGAGCCGAGCCGAGCTCGAGCTTACGAGTTTTGACTCGAGCCGAGCTTGAGCTCAAGGTTCTAGCTTGAACCGAGCTCGAAACTTACGAGTTCTTGACTCAAGCCAAGCTCGAGCTCAAGGTTCTAGCTCGAATCGAGCTCGAGCTCGAACTTGAGCCTTGTACTTCCTAGGCGAGCTAAACTCGAAACTCATACTATTCGACTCGGCTCGGCTCGAATCCACCCCCACTGATCACTCTATTTTTTATTTTTAAGGAAAACCTGTAATCAATTTCATTGCACCAAATCTTCCATCAGTACATGCAAGTGAAAAAAAAAAAGAGGAAGCATCAGAGCAAGCTTGGATCTCCTACAACTACAACAAAAAACTCATGGCATCCAGCCAGGAATTAATAACCCCATACATGTATGCTAAATTCATATATAGAAATGGTCTCAATGTGTGGTTGAATGTTCGTGCTTATAAAGCAGGTATAAGGTTCAAAGATATTTTAAGCAAAGTTTGTCATGACACACAAATTGATCACCTATACTATAGGTGAAGGAGAATAAGGGGGCATTCTACAAACGTTGCTTGTAATATCTTTGAATGGTTTTTCTTATTGTCAGTTCAAAAAAATAAATCAAAATCATCTTGTTTGAAATCAGATTGTTTCTTAAAACAATAACACAAAAAACACGTTTATGGTCGTGTGTGTGTTTTTGTTTTCAAAATTGAAACAAAAAATCATAAATTTGTTTTCATGTGATTATTCAACGTCATGTTCTATAAATCATATAATTTTTAAATTAGAAAAATTGTTTTTTTTTTAAACCCAACATTTTATTGGTTCCAAAAACATATGCTGTTTTTCGAAGCAAAACCAACTTGTTTTTCCCTTTCAAAATAAAAACAGAGCATGAATATGTTTTTGTTTTTTGCTGATGTGGCAATTAATTCCAAGGGATCGACAAAGAGCAATCTAATAGGAGAGAGGCAATCTTTGGTGCAATTCCTTCTATTAGGGCTGTTCATAAGAAGGCCCAACCCGACCAAACTGACCAACCCGAGTCGGCCGGGTTTTCATCAGCATCGGTCGGTTTTGGGTTGTACAAATTCATAAACCGATGGTTCGGATCGGTTTTGGTTTTCTTGTGTGAAAACTGAAACCGACCCGAACCGAACCAACTTAGTTTCTACTTAACTAAGTTGCCTCTATCCTAATTCCTAATTACAACCTAACCTAGTCTTCTAGTTCCTACTTGGATAGGCAATGGAGTTGTCTTTCTATGGTTTTCACTTTGACTTCTTCCCACTTGGATAGGCAACCCAAACTTGCACCACAGGCACATGGGCCATGGGGGGCATGGATGAACTTAGAGTTGAAACCGACCCAAACCGATCCAACCTGATTCAAACCGACCAGGTCGGTTTTGCTTAGACTGAATCAGTTTCGGTTTCCATCTCAGGTAACCCGACCAGGTCGGGTTGGTTGAAAAATCCCAATAACCCGACCCGTGAACAGCCCTACCTTCTATATCATTAGAAGGCAATGGTTTCAACCACCTCAAAATTGACCTCCAAAATTCTCCAACAACTATGCATTCACCTCAGCAACGGTGAAGCCGAGGTGAAAAGAAAACCCTTCATGACCAAATTACACTAGTGTGCCTCATAATGAGGACACAACGGCTGAACATGGATCTGTTTGCGTTAATGTTGCCTTGGCTGATTTTCCACTATTCAACCAACTGGGGGTGTCAATGGATCAGTTTTAGATTGGATCCCATCTAAACCAAAATCAATTTAGATGAATTGGATGGGCCGGCAAGACATATTAAATTGGACAATCTAGACTTAATGGTTCAAAGTATTTATTGTATTGGATTGGACCTGGTCCATTCGTAATGAATTTATATCGAATTGGGTTGGATTGAGCCAATATCTGGTCCATTGATAAAAAATAAGAATATAGGTGTCAATGGACCAGGTTTGAGTTACAACCAATCTAAATTAAAATAAATTTGAATAAATTGGACAGTACAGACATTAAATTAAACTGATCCAAAATGGTCCAAAATATTCATTAGATTGGATTGGACCTGGTCCATTTGTAATGGACTCACATTGGACTGGATCGGATTGGACCAAATCCAGTCCAATTGACACCCCTACCACCAGTCACATCTCTAAGATCCATCATGAGTAATCCACAAGTAAAGCCATAGGCGCCCCAAACCAAACAACGCACATGTTTAATATATGCTATAAGGGTGATTATGGGCCAGGCTTTTAGATTAAAAATTAGAATTTACTCGTGTGATGTACAAATTTGTACCAAAATGCCCTGTATGTTTAGATTTGGAGGGCGTTAGCATGAATGTTTTTGTTTTCATTTGTTAAATCTGTTTGGGTTTTCAAAGGGAATTCTGTTTAAAAAAAAAAACAATACATGTTTTTGGAACCAACAAAATATTAATTTTTAAAACAAAAACAAATTTTCTAGTATAGAAATTATATAATTTATGAAACAAGATGTTGAATAATCAGATGAAAAACATGTTTTTAAAACCAGATTCAAGAACATGTTTTTGGTTTTAGTTTTGAAAACAAAAAATATACACACAACCAACAACATGATTTCTAAAGAAGATGATTTGAATTTGTTTTTGGAACCAGTAACAAGAAAAACAATTGAAGGCTCCCTTAATTTATTTTAAAAAAAAAAGGAAGCTCAATTGGGTGTAGTATGTAGATGAGTTTTATTTATTTTTGCTAACTAAACGAGTAATATCATAACGGCGCTATAGAAATAATGTTATTTACATCCAATATCCAAGGCTGATAACTATTAAAAGAGAACAAGTCCAGGTTCAGAGTTTTGGTCTTTTGTAAATGAGTTGAAATCAGCCCTCCACAAGATACTTTCCCGCAACACATCCCCGCTGTGTATTGGGAACATCTTCCAATAATGTCTCATTATTTATAGTATTATCATCGGGAGATGTTCTCAATATACGGCGGGGATGTGCTGTGGGATGTTATGGAAAACTATATTGTGGGGGGCTGATTTGAACTCTTTGTAAAAGCCATAGGCAAGACCAGTGTGCAACGAAGCCTTGTTCTCCAATGTTTTAAATAATGCTAGCATCAAGTCGGAACAGATGACGAGATCGGCTTCAGTCAGTGCAAGGCTCATTCAAATACTGTTTGAACAACTTTTATAGCTTTGCATTGAGAACATCTTTGCAACTATGTACTTCATTTTATGGGGAGATATTTCCAATGTAAGGCCTTAAAGTATGTTCAAACGGCCTTGTATTGACTGAAGCCGAGTTTGCACTGCTTCCTCCACTAACCCACAACATCTTCTTTTTCCACCAACTATCCCTAAACAAGAGAGATGAGGTGAGACAGATAACAGATTGCCCCAAAAGTACAGTAGTTTTCTTTAACAATCCACCATCTATTAAAAGCAAGGTTTTCAAAACCGACCCGGAGAATGAATCAGTCAGGGGTTCAGTTCCCGGGTCGAATGGTCTAACCGTTCGAACCAAACGATCGGTCCGTTCTAACAAAAAAATAAAAATAAATTTAAAAAAATAAGAAACGGTCAAAACCATTCGAACGGTTAATCGTCTGGGTCAGCGGTTTATTTACCAAAATCAATGGTTTTTGGGAAAAATCCAATTTTGAGAAAAAATGGAAACTATCACCTGACCGGTTCTTGTTTTTTCGGTCCGACCGTCCGGTCCGATCTAGTTTTGAAAACCATGATTAAAAGAATGATATTCATTGGAGGTTTTACTACTAAGGTGAATTTCGGTTGGACACATCTGAGGGGGGCACACTTTCAGGCGGAGATATAGAGCTTATCAAGTTTCCAATTCTCATGATAATCCAATGAACTGAAACGTTTGATTCCTTTGAAATTTTGTTCATTACGAGCATATCAAATATAATAGAGAACAATTGCATGCTAACAATTAACGAACATTCATTTTTATTAGATATGTGGTCGATAATGTAAAAAACATGTACAGTACTTGAACCACGAGTCCTGGAATAGAGATTGCAGAGAAATGTTTCAGGGAGCCGCAAAGAGAATCGCTTTGGCAAAAGGACAATGGAAGTAGAGGTGGTTCAAAGATTTTGTTTTCTGATTACACAAGCCACATTGAGCATCTTAAGGATTAGAAAATAAATTTTCTTTGATTGGAACACAAATATTTAACACTCTTCCCATGAAAAGTTGGAACGTTGCTGGGAGTGGAAGTTTCCAAATTCTTGAGTAACATTTCCTTTGAGGATCAGTGACAGCTAGGTTCATGGATCGATGAAGGTGTCCTGTCCAAACCCAGGGAGGATTCACCTCTTGGGGAAGATCGACTTCGGTCAGAGAAAACCCGTGCTCACTAGTCCGAACGGCCTTCTGCAATCTTGGATCGGGAATATCTTTCCATTAAATAAAGCACATCAGTATGAAAATATTACAAGACTGTAAAGGCTGTTGGAACGGGTATTGCCATGGGAGCCAAACTCCTCTTGGGGTTTTCTTTTGATGATTTTCATTTTTTCAAAAATTTAAAAAGCATAAAAAACAGAAGAGTCATAGATATCATATATAGCATAGAAAAGTTGTGACATCCAACAAAATCTTAGACGGCGCCTAGTGTTAACCTAACAAGTATATGATTCGACACGCAAGACCACGTAAAAGCAAGTATATGATTGGATGATCTAGAGTCCGGGTCACCTGCCAACAAAACACGTCCCAATCCTCTACCAACATGATCTTATACCACACATCTCATAAATGGTGGGTCTCACTTTTATTGTGGGTTCTAGTCTCATAGTGAGATATGCAGTGTTAGATCAAGTTGGTAGAGGGTTGGAATGTGTTTTATGGGTAGAAGATTTCAACTCGATGATCTATAACCTAACTGAGTTTCTAGGTGTATTTAGTCAATGGTAATTTGTTTATAAAAAAAAAAGCATTAATTCAACCAACGACATAAGACAACAAGGTTTTGTTTAGGGATGCAAACGGATCGGATCATATTAGAATTGGGGTATATTCGAATATGATTCGACACTATTCATACCAGATCCGATTGGATCTAATAGGCCTCAATTTGAATTTGAATCCTACTGGTAAGTTGGATCTTCGGATCTGATTCGATCCGACTTGTTTTCTTTAAAAATAAATTATTAAAAGAAAAATAAAATATATCAATTTAAATAAAGAAAAACAAAAAATACAAGTATTTTTTAATTATTTTCATCATATATATACATGTTTTTTATAAAAAATAAATAATATAACAAATTTATAAAAATACAATAAAAATAATATATTTATAAATAAATAAATTACATATATATATATATATATATATATATATATATATATATATACAAATATATAAGGGTGATCCGAATCAGATCAGATTTCTAATAAGATAATATTATCCAATCCGACCCAATCCGAAGATCCAAATAGGGATGATCCAAATTCGACCAAATAAGATCAGATCAGATCAAATCATGATTCGATCCATTTGATTCAATTAAACTGTTTGACCTAACCAATGGGTCATAGGTTAGATATTGAATCTTTTTTTTTAATTGTTAACCATAATCATCATTTACCATACTTATTTTCATTTAATATGGTCAACATAATATCATAGATATGGCCAGTTTTTCTATAATGTTTGTATTTTACATTTATCTATTTTTATATGTTTTTGTATAATTTAGGACATCATGGACTTACATACTTAAACTACTGACCTACCATGGCCCAAGAAAATAATGACCCAATTATTTTTTATATATAATATATATTAATGTTATGCTAATATTTGAATAATTAGAATGATACGATTAGAATTTATAGGAATCAGATCCATATATAAATCAATTCGCTTTTATAACTGAAATCTTACCAAATATCAATTTTTTGAACCCAATGTTTAATCAATAGGTATGACTGGATGAGAACTGTCACCTAACCTGGTTTCTAGGTCCATTTAGTTCATGAGCCATTTACTCAAAAAAAAAATGAAAAACATTTGATTTTCTACGGCCTAGTGATCCATCTTGTTGAACCATTAAACTGTTAGACTCAGTGGATCACAGGTCAAATATTGAATGCCTTTTTCTGTATTTTTATCCATTTTCATCATTGATAACAATAATTTTTATTTACACATTTGTTTTTGTTTAATATGTCAAAAACATATAACATCAAAGACATGGTTAATTTTATTGTATGTTTTGTTTTTTCTTTTGATTTATTTTTATTATAATATAATATATGACTTCATAGGGTCATATGGTTGAACTCTCAATGTGAATCATCACTCAACCAGGCTTCTAAGGACCATTTAGTTCATGAGCCGTTTACTTATAAAACAATATTCGCTTAGCCAATGACCCAGTGATCCATTTAGGTTTTTTTTTTTTTTGAAGCCCAATGATCCATTGAACTGTTTGACATAGTGAGTTGCATGTTAGATATTGAATCCCTTTTTTTGTATTTTTATCTATTTCCATAATCAATAACCATAATTTTTATTTACACATTTATTTTTTGTTTAATATGATAAAGGCATATAATATCAAGACATGGCCAACTTTATTGTATTTTTTTCTTTTTTTTATCTATTTTTATTATATGATTTAGAGGTGCTCACAGTTTGGTTAACCGAACCGTGGGGCATTTTTTGTAACCAAACCGGTAGTACCGGTTTTTGAAAAACTGGTAACCGAAACCTACCGATTAACCAGTTGACCGGTTCGGTTTGTCGGTTTTTCAGTTTTTTAATTTTTACAATATATATTATAAAAATATATATAAATATATAAAAAATTATATTTTAAATAATAAATAATATATCATATATTATAAATATATATATATTTATATATAATGCATATTTATTAATTTATAATATATAAAAAATATATATAATATATAAAAATATATGTATATCAGTCGGTTCGGTTAACCACAGGTTTTCTATATTGGTTAGCCGAAACCGAACCGGTACCATCGGTTTTTAAAAACATCGGTTCGGTTTTTTGGTTTTTTTGCTCACCCCTAATATGATTTATGATTTGCACATATGGTTGACCTATAAATGGAACCAATCCTTTTCTATATATAATATTGATTAGTTCCATAGTAATTGTTTATTTGAATTAATTGTTTTAATGTATGTAATAGGATTTGAAAAATGGACTATTTAAATGGTTTATACTTTTCTATGGACATACCCATGAATTGTTTTTTCTTGATCATTATATTTGTTTTTGTATTAAAATAATTTTCTAATCTAATAATTAAATGTTGGATTAGTATAAAATTGAATTTGGAGAGAATTAATACTTTAAATTTATTTTTTATCTAATATATAGAATATTTTGGTTAGGAATGGACCATCCAAATTAATTGATTTATTTATTTTAATATTATTAGACATCTAATCTTATATTAATTTTTCTATTTAGTTTTCATATTAAATACTTTTTCTAATATAATAAATAAATCATTGAATTAATACTAACTCAAATTAATAGTAATTAATAGACATTTTAATTAGTGACAATTGTCCTTAATGTTTTTTGTTACTGTTATTTTTAAAACAAATGCAAAAAATTATAAAACTTTTGGGAAAATCTATGATGCGGAAAAGTTATGGTATGAAAAGAGTTTTGATCAATCAAAACTTACCCATGAATTTTAATAAATAACACCATGTTTACAATCACGTTTATGATTCTGGTTTATTAGTCAATTGTTTTTTGGATATCATATTTTTTTCCATATCAACGTCGAATCCAAAACTTTTAGAGGGTCACAAAGGACAAAGAGTGTTGATGATGTGGACCCAATCCTTTAAAATATATAATAATTATGTCATAAAATATATGCTATACTTTTTATAATACAAAATGTCATGCACCACATATTTAAGGTTCAAGATATCTGTATGACATATCATATTAGTAAGCTTGAAAATAGGTATTTATGGTGATAAACTTAGATATATTAGGAAAATTTCCATAAATCCCACAAAATATATTATTATTGAAATAATGATAAAGAAGGTATAAATACATAATACTTGTAACTTTCATAGTTTCCTAATTCTTTGGGGGAGAACCCCATAAATTTACTAGTAGAAGCTTAAAATATCACAGATCTGAACAAAAGTTCCACATAAATTGTTACTTAACTTAATATTTTTATACGAATAATAATTTTTATTTCTTAAAATAATCTACTAATAGAACCCCATAAAGTACTTTTTCCTCCTCCTCCTCCACCTCCTCCTTCTTCATGCAATTTTGAGTTGTTTTTTTTTTTTCCTTTTTTGGTGTGAAGAGTTTTTGGTTTTTTGAAGGTTGGCGTCTCAGCCTCAGCAAGCATAGGAAATGAACCTAGAAAATGGTGTGAAGGCGGATGGTTGATCTCTATCAATTTCACTATTTTTGAGGCATTGTTGACCCAGTGGTTGGACTGTTTGGCCTGGAAATTGTTCAAGTAACCGGTTTTGTTTCACCCTTAATCCGTTCTTGGGTAAAAAACTGTTGACTTAGTAAAAAACAATAAACTTGAGCGGTCAAACCATCGACCCATTCAACCCGGACAGTGGTTCGCATTTTAATAAGACACAGCAAATGGAGAGATGGGGAAAGAGTGAGACCATAATGATCTCAGATCTGAGATCTCACAGAGATCTGGTTGCCTTGTATTTTTCATTGCTGTTGCTGTCACCATCGCTGTCGTCATCGCCATCATCATTGCCGGTGAACGTCGGATGCTCCTCCTCTTCCTTCTTCTCCCCTTCCTTTTTTTTTCCCTTTTCTCATTCCTTTCTTTCTTTCTTTTTTTTTCTCAGCCGACAACCTCACAACCATCTCTTTTTTCTTATAAAAGACTAACCGCCTGAATATTATTTGCCCTAATATTCCAAACCGCTTGATCCATTCAACCCAAACGGTCAAACCACTGACCAGGAAACCAGTGGCTAGAGTGGTTCTGTTTTCAGATCGATTTTTAAAACCTTGATCAATTCATATCAATCAATCGATGCTAATGTGATAGAATACACTACGGTCAATACCTAAAGGGCATGAATAGAGTGTTTGGTGCCACGTCTATTCACCATGACACGTGTCAATTGTCTTGGATATTGATATGATATGACATGTATTAACTGTATCGTGCCAATATTTTGAACCTTGAACATACTGTGTATATATGTGTGTGCGTTGCAGGCTAAACCTGGCCTTGACTAACCCTAAGAATTGTACTTGCAATTTTGCTGTGACTAATGCAAGTACAACCTAAAAATTTTCAGGCTTGGCTTAGCCAGAATTGATCACCCTTAGGCTATTTTTGGTTTGACAAAAGCCAAGAGAGAAGAGAAAGTTGAGGGAAATTTCAAAGTTGTGAAATTACTTTAAGAATTTTCCCTCAACTTTCTGTTTCTCTTTCATTTTCTATCAAATTAAACCACATCCTTAGGCTACACTATTTACATTTGAACCATTAGAATAGTCCTTTTAGTGGATCTTCAAGGTAAGTCAAAGGTTTAAACCATGTGCCTTAACTGACCTCTTAGCATTTTTGTTTTAGTTCAAGATTCAAACTAATCATATGCTCCATCTAGGGGTGTCAATGGTCCGGTTTTGGATTGGACACTATCCAAACGGGTTAGAACCAATCTAAATTAAAATAAATTTCAATAAATTAGATGGTCCAGACATTGAATTGGACCAATCCAAAATGGTCCAAAATATTCATTGAATTGGATTGGACCTGGTCCATTTGTAATAAATTCACATTAGACTGGATCGGATTGGACTGGTAAATCCAATCCAATTGACACCCCTAGATCCTTAGATCTAAGTATACAATAACCTATTTATAACAGGTTTTGCACATTTATTTATCAGGTCAGGACCCTAAACCGGACCAGATCCAACTAATTGACAGCACCTAGATGCACCATACACCAAAATCTCGAACTGAGCTAAAGGCATCTCGGGGAACATTTCCCTTGTCATTCATGAAAAGATGTTTCTGGTTGCAGTAACCAGTTGGGACATATTGAGAGCATTTGATTGGTATCAGATCTAAACTCTCTCAATTGTAATAAGGCTTGGTTTGGGGAGGGGGGCTTCTTCAGGCACATGATTAGGTCTCCCACCCACCTAGAAAAGACTGTAGGAAGTATATTTTAATTCAAAATAAGAATATATTTGAAGTGGCATGAGTCCCACTCTATCTTTAAATTCATGTTCTTTTCTAATTCGGTTAGATTGTTCGTTTACTAAGGAAACAAACCTAATTCAATTTCTGAGTTGCTACATTGATGTGGATTCCATTCTTGTTAATCAAATTTGTTGTTCTATTATAAATCAAACCTAAGGGACTGTTTGGTAATGATTGAAGAAGTGACTGAACTAAATGATTTTATTGCCTTATCTTTTAATTAGTGGATGAAATAATTGAATGATGAAACATTGGAGGGTAGGTATAGTGCTCAACCCATGCATTTTCAACTTCAGCCGTCGAGAAGTTACCAACCTCCTTAAAAATTTATTCACAGGAAGGCAAAGCAATAAGTTATCGGAAAAATCAAGACGTTACCTAAAAGGCTTCAACCAATCAAACCCCTACCCTGGATAAATTTTGATGAAAATTCACGTGATTGATTACCACTTTTATGATGCTAATTGATTGGTTATAACTTGTAAATTTTTTCAATATCACATTTTTTCCACATTATAATAGGACCTTAAGTTATTTTATTTGGGTCGGCCATTTCACTAAATGATCCCTAAGGCCTAATTTATGGTGTATGTAAAATGCATTTTCAAGCAATAAGAGAAGACGTATATTCTAAGCAAGGAATATGGAAGACTAAATAAATGAATCTATCATAGTAGAGAAACCACTAGGCAGAGAGAAATGAAAGGGATATGGGATATTATAATAAAGAAGAGATAATGCATGCATCTTTATCTTTATTATATAATGCTGATACTTAGCTTTAGTTTTACGTCAAGACAGCCATGCAAAAAATCTAATCCATTTCTTCTCTTGCCATGCTGCAAATTGGATTGCCTGGTTGGAATATCTCTTCATTATTTTAAGAAAGTAAAGAAGATATTCTCGATGTATGGCTAAATGCTGTTTTCTCAGTTGTTTGTCACGATTCTTGCTTTCAGGAGATTCGAGCTTCCAAGTAGCACCATTATATCTCTCTCTCTTCTTTACTGCAATTTAATCATCTTGTCTTTTCTTCTTTCTTTTCTTGCACGTGTAATTTTTTAAATGGACATATTTCTTTTGTTCTTAAAAAAGAAAACAACTCACGAATGCTTAAAAACTTCTGTAACAATTAGAGAGATTGGATTTTGTCCTCACAAAGTCCTCACAACATTTGCAACCGTGCATGTGCATCGAGAACATCTCGTTTTCATTCATTAGATGTTCCCAATACACGATAAGTGTTATGAGGACAAAATCCAGATTCACAATTGGAATATGAGGTTATGTAAAACGAGATCACATCTCCGCCCCACAATGCCCCACAGCACATCTCCGCCATGTATCGGGAATATCTCCCGATGGTGATATCATCGGACTTGGTGCTATCATCAAGAGATGTTTTCAATACATGGTGGGTATGTGCTGTGGGGTGGCCCCTTGTGGGGTAGAGATGTAAAGTCATGTGAAACGGCTATAACATCACTAAGTGTGTGGACCTGACTCACCTTACAGAAAGTTCACATATGCTTCAAGGAGTTCACATCTCTGACCCACAACACATCCTCGCTGTATATTGAGAACATCTCCCGATAATAATACCAATCCCGATGATGTCATCATCGGGAGGTGTTCCCAATACACGGCAGGGATGTGCTGTGGGGCGGAGATGTGATCTCTGCTTCAAGGTTTTAGCACTTCCTTGTGATCCCCGAATAAAGCATAACACACCAATAATGGAAATTAAAAAGCGTTTTGGGTTAGGGGTGTAACTTGGGCAGGCTCAGTTTAGGCTTTTGCCAAAATTTGAATGAGCCCGGCCTAAAGGCTCGAACCAAAGCCAGTATAAAATGTTAATCCGGGCTAGATATTATGTCTGTAGTATATGTGTTCTCTCTTACCAATCCATATCTCTTACCCACAAGACAGTACAACTGTACATTGAAAACATCTCGCTTGTAAAGCAGTATTGATGTGTGTAGGTGTGGATAGGGTTGTTGTGGGTAGGACATTCCTCTTACAAGGGTCTATCTTGTACAAACATTAATGACAAAGACTTGGTACCAGCCAAAACACTTCAACTCATATATATTTGGACTCAAAAAAATTTTCCTTGGGAGTCTAGACATGTCAGTTGTTTGATTTATATGGATGTTTTCAAACTGCCATTGACCCAGATGGTTGGACCGTTTGATCTGGAAACCGTTTAGGCAATTGATTCGGTTTCACCCTCAACCGGTCATTGGTCAAAAACCGTTTATTTAATCAACCCACTAACCTGGGAATCAAATCGTTGACCATTCAATAGTTTTGACCATTTTTATTTTAATTGTTTTTTTAACTTTTTAGTTGGAATGGGTCATTCGTTTAAACTGGATATTGAACTGTCAACCCAGAAACCAATGACTAGAACGATTCTGATCCGATGCATTTGCACCCCTACTCAGGTGTCTACTATGCCGAGTAAGAGATTCTACCAATTGTTGGCTCTCTTACACTAATTAATAAAAAAGGATTTATTTTGTATGATAATTATTTTCTATATCCCAATCTATGCTGGATGCCATGCTATCATTATCAGCATATTAATATGCCTTTTTACTGGTAGTTGATCTGAACCCGAATCTCCTAAAAATAAAAATTACTCCAGCCACAGATAGGGAATATCTTGCGTGCATGTATCCTAGGTTTTGTGCGGCGGGATGCTCATGTTTTAGAATGTTAGTAGGGTTTATACTTAGTATTGAGCGCTTCACATGCACATCTCAAAGTGCATTGGAAATATCCCAACAAGTACAAGAGAGGTTCTCAATGCACATTAAGATGCGCATGTAGGGCGTTTGTGGTGAGTCCGGATCTTCTGCCCATGTTTATTGTAGCCACACATGGAGAACATTTCATTCTCTGCATAGTATTATGCAGGGGGAGATATTCCCAATTCACGGGGGGTGGTGTATTGTGAGTAGGCATGGACTGGGTTCTCGTGGGCAGGAGATCCGTAGTTGTTTGTGGTAGGGGTGTAAGTTGGGTGGGTTGGGTCAGGTTTATGGTCAACCTAGGCCCATCCCTAAAACTTGGGCTTAAGGCTTGAGCCCAGCGTGCATTGTAATTTGATATATATATATATATATATATATATATAAATGTATTTTTGCAATATATATATAGATAGATAGATAGATATATGTGTGTATGTGTATAAATATGTATACAAATGTTATTTATACAAATATACATGTATATATGTAAATATGCATGCAACATTTACATATATACATATATGTATGTATAAATGTATATAGTTGGGCCAAGTTCGAACTACCTAAAGGACAGGCCCGAGACTAGCCCAAAAAATAAAAAAACTCAACTTCTTGGGCCCGAACCCAGCCTGAGGACAAAAAATCCAAGCCTAGTCCATATAAAATTCCAGACTGGGCCGGTTCAGTCGCAGATGTGAACAGTACTCAGTAGTCAAGTTGTTGCCTTTGACGTTTGTTATTTGATGTGGACCCCAAGGCTGATACCTTCCAAGTCCAAACGCAGTGAAGCTCAAATATAATATATATATATATATATATATATATATAAGTAATGAAATCAGGCCAAAGTCTCCCGGTTAGACACCTATCTTTCCAAACCCTGAAACAAATTAGACAAGTATCTTATTCGTTGTCTTTTAATAAAGCCATTTAATATGCATAGTGGAGTTTTCACAATGTAGTGTGGTGTGAAGTGGGAACATCCCACTTTCAATCCTTTCCTAAAAAAAGGAAAATGAAAATTTAAGCAGATTAGTTCAGGAAATAGGTAACTCAAGCATGAATTAACAAACAAATTGTAAATTAATGCAATTGAAAATACCAACCTTTCTGCACAGAAATCTGCAACCGAATGATATCTGAAACTCAGAGAACTTCACTAACCCTTCATTCCGTTAGTGCAGTAAACCTTTATTAAATCTAAGAATACATGTTTCTTCACTTTTAGTAAACCTAGCATAAGTAGATTATCCAAAGTGAAGTTCGAATATTATTTAGATTACTGTTCAACTTCAGAGAAACTAAAACTGAACATTGTCTACAACCGAACAGTATCAACAAGCAAACAGAGACTGCAATGTCAAAGAAACTGATTGTATTAAGTTAGTTAAATTACCATCCTTGCTATTTTATTAATGTTAGAGCATTTAGTTGGCATTTTTTCGGTTTGCTGCGTTCTGTTCATGAATTAGGATTTAGTTGATTATTTTTCAGATTTGTAGTTCGTTATATGTTCATATTCTTTAGAAACTACTGGCGATCATCGGCCATGTACTGTCTTCTCCTCCGGCAGTTATACAAGCCTTTATGTTTAAAAAAAACAATTCTGGTGTACTGAAATCTCCCCTAGCAGTAAAACTTCTGATCAATTTCAATTTTTATTGTTCCATTTATTTTATCTTATGTTTTTTTTTTCAAATGGGTGGCAAACCACCACTTTATGGGTTTGTTGATTTACTTTCTATTCGTCCTCTGAGTTTGTCGCTCTAACGAGCGAACAAATTAATATTGGGTAAAGATGGTGATTAAAGCAGGTTTTCGGATCGGGCTATTAAATGGTCCAATTTTGTATTACTTAAACACGGCACTGTTGAGGACCGGCCCAGGATTTATAATTACTATTAATTACTGTTGTGGGTCGGGCTATTTAATTACTATTAATTACTGTTGTGGATTGGGCTATTTAATTATTGTTAATTACTATTAATTACTGTTGTGGGCCGGCTATTTAATAACTGTTAATTACTATTTAATTACTGTTAATTACTAAAGTAATAGTAATTAATAATTTATAATTAATTAATTACATCTATTAGTCACTAACAATAATTAAATACTGATAATTAAGAACACAAATAATAATAATTGTTTTAAAGTAATGATATTATTAATTACTCATAATTAATGATGTAATCTTATTATTAATTACTGATAATTACGTAAGGTTATTTGTTAATTACTAATTGTTTTACGTAATGTTATTATTAATTACGTGATATTATTATTAGTTACTGATAATTACATAATGTTATCCATTAGCATTGTAAATATTATTGTCATTAAATTTAACAATATAATAACATAATAATACAATTATCAATTAAATTGTTTCATTATCAGCTTGGTATTCATTAAATTGTTTAATTATTACTTCATTAATTAATAGTAATAATAATAATAACAGGAAATAAATTATAAACTACCATTTTTAAGACACTAATACAATCTTGGGTCCACATAAATTGACTCTTATATGTCAAACCCGTAAAATTATACGGGTCATTAAATTCAACTTGAACCGTTCATTACTTTAATTTAATAATTCATATTATTATTATTAATTTATTTGAGTAGTTAATTTAAATTTGTTGTTATTGGGTAATAATATTAACTATATTTGTAGTTATTTAAATATTTACTTAAAATTTTTTTTTCCAACCAAGTATAATTACTATATAATAGATTTGTTAATTCATATTTCGCATTTATGAATAAACATTAATGGTTTGGCTTAAAAAATTTAATTATTATTAATAAATATTGATTCTTATTTAAGGTTTAAATACTATATTTGGTAATTATTATGGGGCCCACTTTGAATAAACATTAATAATAACTGATGATTCTAATTTCGTTTTAATATATATATATATATATATATTAGTGTTAGTGTTAATTAATTACTGTTAAATGTAATTAAATGTAATTTTATGCTATTTATAGCTTAACTTATAATTACTGTTAAAAATCATTTAGTTACAGTTTTAAAAATATATTATCTTTAAAAAACAATGTATTTATTAAAAATTACTGTTAATTGTTGTATGTTGCACAGTTAAAATTAAATGCAATTTTCTGGTAATTAAAAAATAATTACAGTTAATTGTTGTATGATGCACTGTTAATTACTATTATTTAAATAAAAATATATTATATTGTATGATGCAATGTTAAATAATACTGTTTTTCTAATAAATATTATTAATTATTTATAAATACTGTAATTATTAAAAATAC
Organism: Nelumbo nucifera; assembly: GCF_055504915.1. Taxonomy (NCBI): domain Eukaryota; kingdom Viridiplantae; phylum Streptophyta; class Magnoliopsida; order Proteales; family Nelumbonaceae; genus Nelumbo; species Nelumbo nucifera. Next base: position 56,536,440 of record NC_142655.1, read on the forward strand.
TGTTAATTAATAAATACATTACCGTTAATAAATGTTGTTCAATGTAATTTATTAAAGTTTAAAATAATTACTGTTAATTAATAAATACAATATTGTTAATGTATTTATAGTAATTTTTTAAAATACTATAATTATCAAAATACTGTTAATTACATTTTAAAATACTGTAATTATATTTACTGCTAATTACAATTTAAAAATAATTCATTTACAATTTAATTACAGTTAATTGTTGTTAATTAGTATCTTAAAATTTAATCTGTTAAATTTAAAAGCATATTAAAAATAATTACTGTTAAAAACATATTAAAATTTAATAACTGTTAAATTTGAATAGTCCAAATTCGTTTAACATAAAATACTGTTGTGGTCTGGCCCACGAGTTCAGTATCTGACCCGGTTTAATTAAATTCAACTCAAAACGTTTTAATTAAATATGAACTTATATGTCAAACCTGTAAATTTATACGGGTCATTAAATTCAACTTGAATCGTTTATTACTTTAATTTAACCATTCTTATTCTTATTCTTATTATTATTAATTTATTTTAGTATTTAATTTAAATTTTTTGTTATTGGGTAATAATATTAACTAAATTTGTAATTATTTAAATATTTACTTAAAATATTTTTTTCCAACCAAGTATAATTATTATATAATAGATTTGTTAATTCATATTTTGCATTTACGAATAAACATTAATGATTTGGCTTAACAATTTTAATTATTGTTAATAAATATTGATTATCATTTAACGTTTAACTACTGTATTTGGTATTTATTATGGGGCCCACTTTGAATAAACATTCATGATAACTGATGACTCTTATTTTTTTTAATATATATTATATTAGTGTTAATTAATTATTGTTAAATGTAATTTTCTGGTAATGAAATGTAATTTTATGCTATTCATAGCTTAAATTATATTTACCGTTAAAAATCATTTAGTTACAGTTTTAAAAATATATTATTTAAAAAACAATAATGTATTAATTAAAAAATAATTACTGCTAATTTTTGTATGATGCACTTTTAATTATTTTTAATTAAATGCACTTTTTGTTAATTAAAAAATAATTATTGGTAATTGTTGTATGATGCGCTATTAATTACTGTTATTTAATTAATAAATATATTATACTGTATGATGCACTGTTAAATAATACTGTTTTTTAATAAGTATTGTTAATTATTTAAAAATACTGTAATTATTAAAAATACTATTAATTAATAAATACATTACTGTTAATAAATGCCGTTCTTTATAGTAATTTATTAAAACACTGTAATTATCAATAATAATTACTGTAATTTTCAAAATACTGTTAATTACATTTTAAAATACTGTAATTAATTACTGCTTATTACAATTTAAAAATTATTTATTTACAATTTAATTACTGATAATTAAGAACAAAAATAAAAATAATTGTTTTAAAGTATTAATATTATTAATTACTCATAATTAATTCAGTAATGTTACTATTAGTTACTGATAATTACGTAATTTTATTATTAATCACGTAATGTTATTATTAATTACTGATAATTATGTAATGTTAATCATTATCATTGTATATATTATTATCATTAAATTTAACAATATAATAATATAATAATACAATTATAAACTAAATTGTTTAATTTTCAACTTGGTATTAATTAAATTGTTTATTTTTTACTTGACTAATTAAATAAAATATTTAATTACAACAAATTAATTACTTCGTATTAATTATAAAATATTTAATTACTATTACTATTATTATTGTAATCTTATAATTATTTCTGATTTTATAATTAGTATAATATTAATAGTAATTTAATAATACTAATTGTTTCTTCTTCTTATTTTTTTATGCAAAAGTCCAATAATTTTTCATTTTCAATACTAACTATTTTTTCTCTGATTTAGTTTTCCAAAATATAAAAAAAATAAATTAAGAATTCAGTTCACTAGTTAATCCTAAAAAAATAGTTACATTAACTTAGGAAAAAGAAAAAACTTTTAAGCTTGATCGCTGTTTGACTCAATGTGCACTGGTGATGAATGATGCACCAGATCGACGGTATTCAAGGCGCTGTACGGCTTAGTGCAAGATGGTTTTTTTGAATGACTTTTATACTAATGAATCCCTTTTTGTCTTCTTTCGATCCCAGTCTTTGGGTCGTAGATTTCTCATTTCTGGGCCCACAGTGACTCGGGCGATATTCAGGAGGTAGATGTAGATCCCGCCGAGTCTCAGTGTCGGACCAATGAGATCCGGATCGGGCGATCCGATATCGGCAAATGGCAAGTTCGTTTTGGTCGTTTGGTTCTTCCGTCTGTCTTCTTCGTCACTGTTTATCTCTTCCTTTAAAAGCCCGATGGCCAACATGACAGAGCTTTGAAGCAAGGTAGAGTGGGACTGTGAGAGGGGAGACTTCTAGAGAGAGAGAGAGAGAGAGAGAGAGAGAATATGAGCGAACTGGGTACTACAACGCCGGGCGGTAACGCATCGTCTCCTCCACAAGCTCTCCTTGAGAGGCTCAAGGATTATGGCCAAGAAGACGTTTTCTCCCTCTGGGACGAACTCTCTCCAGAAGAACGGGAGCTTCTCGTCAAGGATATCGAGGTATGATTCACATTATAAACGCATTTTTTTCGAATTCATGCAGATCTTTTAACTCTCGATCCCTGCAATCTGATTCCGCTACTTCATGTTCGATTTGCATTTTTAAGATCTTTCTTCTACATATGCTGCATTGCTACTTTTGATTTGATTCGAACTGAGTTATTTTTCAGTTTGTTAAGTCAGATTTGTGCTCTAATTAGTGTGTTTTCGGCTGCATATTGAGTAATTCGAAGGTTTACATAACTAAGTGGGAGAAATGTGTTTGATATTTTTCGGAATTTCAAGTTAAGAGGAACTCTGATTTGTTTCTATTGGATTTGTTTTCCTCAGAGCTTAGATCTTCCAAGAATAGATCGGATAATTCGGTGCTCACTTCGATCTCAAGGTGAATTTCTTTTTTTCTTCTTTATTTTTGAAGTATTCGAAGTTGTATTTTTTTTTTAAATTAGTTTAGATCGTTGTTTCCTGATCCTTTTTCAAATCTTTTGGGGCGCATTCAGGACTTCCCATACCGGCAATTGAGCCTGTTCCGGAGTCTTGTGTATCGACTGTCGAAGAGCGAACACTTGAGGAAAGAGAGAGATGGTGGAAGATGGGCCTGAAAGCTATCTCAGAAGGGAGGTTGGCAGTGTTGCTTCTCTCTGGAGGGCAGGTGCCATTCTTGTTTCAATTAGTTGGTTACTGCTTGATTTGAGGTTTTGCATTTTAGCACAGCTGATCCACACATGCATACGCATAATATGGCATTGATCTCGTTTTTCTTAATTAATAAGTAGATTGTAGGATATCATTGTCTTTCTTGGATCATCTTTCTGATAAATAGCCACACATAACAACTTCGCTTAGAATTATATCTTTCTGCATGTGAATAAAGGAAAAAAGAGGAAGAAAAGTATTAATTATTGTTTTCCTTTTTAGTTGGCACCAAACAAATATAGGCACACTATTGAATAATGCTCCAATAAGTTCTTCAGTTTTTTCCCAACTGGAACCTGTTCAGATTTGAGTCGGCAACTGAAGCTCATTTAAGCTTGAGAGAGATGGTACAAATGCATGCAACTTAAGGAATTCAGGAATACATGTTTAGGCCTTTGATGATCTGAAAAAATGGAAAATGCCAACTGCCTTACCTTTTAGAGATAAGAGTATAATTACATTATCTTTGTTTGTTTTATATTAGGACTTAGGTGGTCTCTGATATATAATTATCCAGTTTTTCAGTTATATCTGTTGAAGATATGAACTGCTTCAAATCATGGCCAGAGATTTAAGTAAGGAATGTTGGGCCTTAAACCCAGTTCCATAGGTATTGGAAGCCAGGCCAAGTATGTATTGTTAAATATCACTATTGTTTGAGAAACAACAAAGTAATTTCTAAATTATGATGAAATTCTGTTCTCTCTCTCTCTCTCTCTCTCTCTCCCTTCCTCCCTCCCTCCCTCCCTCCCTCTAAATTATGATGAAATTCTGATTTTTCTCTTTCTTTTTGGTTGCTTTCCTGCAACTATTTTTTTTCTCAAAGTTCTGATAAAGATATCAGATTACAGTCCTGTCCTATCTTGTGAGTGGCCCATGTATAAACTAGCAATTGCTAGCTACTTGGGAGTAGAACTAGTAGGTGGGGTGGGGTATGGTATTAGTAAAATGCAAAGTGGGTTCTTTTGATTGTGATAGGCTTTCCCCCGGTACTCTTGATGCAATGACTATTTAGTCCAAGGTTAGACTTTTCTTTATTTCTGATCAATAATGATGAATTTATAAAAATAGGAGATGTGGTTTCAAATAATACACTTCTTAATCAATTATTATAATAAAAACGAGATTAAGGAAATATGTTGGAGAATTTAAATTTATTTTTTCCTAAAAAGACTAGTAAAATTCCTAATCCAATTAACTAAGGCTAAGTTATTTTAGAAATTATAAAATTTGAGAAGAGGACTAAGGAGACATGGGTCTCTCTCTCAATTCTGCTTTACAAATTGAAGGAAAAAACCCAATAAATTACATATTCAAAAAGAAAAAAAAAGAAACATATGAGACTATTTATTCCTCTCTATCTCAATTTATATTGCCTTCGAAGAAACTGGAAGAAAAAAGATATGAGATATTTATTTAATATCCATCCTCAATTTCAGATTAAGGAAAAGGGGGACAAATGATGCAAAAAGAATTATTGCTTTTCATCCAAGAGTAAGATCCCTCAACTCTCTATATGGGAATTTGAGGATAATATTTGGTCCCCATCAAAATTGATGTTATAGGTATCTAGATATATAGATATATATCGCTTGCCTTTTGATGTAATACTTACCTTTTTCAATAAATACTGTGGGGAATATGTTATAGTGTATGATTCTAGTTTAGTAGTTCTGTTCATTTTCTTTCTATTTTTCTAATTTTATTCTTTAGCTCATTAGTTGTTGTACCTTTGTACTTAAATACCCATTATGCTTTTCTTTGTATTAGATTGAGTGATTTTGCCATTTTTACTCATAATTGAAATGTGAATGCAGGGGACACGGCTTGGTAGTTCTGACCCCAAGGGATGTTTTAGTAAGCAACTAATCTGACTACTTGATTACTTAAACAATGTCCTAGAACTAAATTCTCTTGGTTGACAGTTCTTATCTTAATATGGAACACACTTGAATCAATTTGGATATGCATCATGGAAGATGCTTGTAGAAATGGAAAATTGAAAAAAGAATACTGTGTACCATATCATGTAAGAATTCAAGGATCATCAGTTCATTAGTGTAGAGAACACTGATGTGGACCCACTGATGTGGTCCCCACTGTGTTCGTATGGCAGTAATATTTCAGTTAGTTATGACAGTGTATTAGTTGGTAGTTATTTCAGTTTTTATTATTAGTTTTCTTTTATTCTTTTTGCCATGTAAGCAATAAGGGAAATTCAGCCCTTTTACAGTTAGTCAAACATTTATATAAATCATAAGAATGGGTCGGCAGAAGTTATGACCCTCTCTCTCTTCTTCTGAATTACTCTTCGTGTACTTCTTCTCTTCTTCTCCTCTCTTCTTCTCCTCTTCAAATTAGTATTTGTTTCTTTTTAAATCCAAGACAGATTGTAGTCTTGATCGACTATTTGGTATCAGAGCCGACCTAGGAGTTCTTATGCTAGTCTAATTAAGCCGACTACATGAGAACTTCCTAGGTTTGGAAGTTTTTCAACAGAGAAGGTGGATCGGCTGATTCTTGGAGGTTATTGGCAGTAAGCGGCTGCGATTAAGGAGATTGTAGAAGCCTGGGAGAGTTCCAATGATCAAGAAGAATCAGAAGAAGCTTCAGATCCTCAAGATTAGGGTTTTGCATCAATTAGAAGGTGGCGGCCAGAAATTTTTCATAAAGTAAGCCTTTTTCCTTGAGATCGACTTTAGAAAAGATCATCTTGGTTTATTCCGAGAGGTGCGGCTGGAAAATCTTTGCCTTTTCACCTGTGTTTTTTAGGGTTTTGAGAGAAAACCCTAAAATTCAGAACTGTTGTTGGTTTCAGATCAGAATTTGGATTTGTTTCATTCAGAACTGTGTTTTTTGTTCTTTGGAAGACCTAGGCCGGCTGTTATCAATTGTTTGGGTGCTGTTTCTCTTATTACAGTAGTTAAAAAAAAGGTTTTTTATTAATTCTTGATCAAGAATGGAGTTCAAGAATCAAAGGGAAGGTGTTTTTGGGACTAGTAGTTCAGGTAACATGCCTGAGAATACCTTTCAGATTACAACTGTTAAGTTTGATGGATCAAACTATTTAGAATGGGTTCAATCGGCCGTGATGGCCATTGGGGGTAGAGGAAGCTGAACTACTTGTTGGGAGATGTGAAGGAACCACCTAAGGAGGACCAAACTTGTACCAAATGGGTTCAGGAGAACTATTTGGTTATGACAGCTGTGCAACTCTATGCAGCCACATATCAGCTGAAACTATTTGTGGGCAAAAACAACTAACGAAATCTGGGATGTCATGAAAGAGAACTACTCCCAACCCCTTAACATTGCTAGAGCCTATGAGCTGAAATGTGAGGCTAACAACCTTAAGCAAGAAGAGAAACCAGTCTCGGTTTACTTCTCTACCTTGAAATCTTTGTGGCATGAAATTGACCACCTAGAAACACTTGAGTGGGAAAGTCAAAAGGATGTACAGAATCATAGAAAGCAGGTTGAAACTAATAGGGTTTTTGAGTTCTTAGCTGGTCCGAATCCTGAATATTATATTGTGAGACAACAACTACTAACAAGAGACAGTGTGACCCTATCACAAGCCTACTCCTTAGTGCATAGTGAAGAGACTAGGAGAAAGGTTATGATGCGACATCAGCCCTTCTAACCAGCCTTGGCAGCAGTTAAACCTAAGTCTGGGGGTGATACGGAGAGGGATATAAAGAAGGAAGACAAGTGGGATTTGGTATGTGAACATTGCAAGAAACCTAAGCATATTAAAGACACCTGTTGGAAGCTACATCCTCATCTAGTTCCAACAAAACTCAGGAACAAAAGGCACACCTCTAGACACCCTAGCTGCTGTCTGGGCTGCCCTAACTCAGTTGGAAAAAGAAGTTGGCAATTCAGCTCAATCATCTTAGCTGTCATCAGCTCTTCCAACATCAACTTTTGCTCATTCGGGTACTCAGGCCTCAGCTTATCATGCTTTAGCTCCAAGTAACACTGAACATTGTTGGGTAATAGACTCAAGTGCATCTGACCATATGACTGGCTTGCCATCACTGTTTACTACCTATCACTTATCTTCTGTCTGAGATAAAGTGTCCATTGCTGATGATTCCCTTGTTACCATTTCTAGCAAGGGAGACATCAAGTTGTCTAATACCATTTCCTTATCTTCAGTTTTTCATGTTCCTAAACTTAGTACTAACTTGCTTTCAGTCAGTAGCATTACTAAACACCAGAATTGTTCAATAACTTTTTTTCCTGACCGATGTGTTTTTTAGGACTTAGAGACAAAGAAGGTGATTGAGACTGGCCATGAGACGAATGGGATCTATTTGCTTGGAGAGAGTTCTCATTGGGAAGATAGTGAAGATAGGAAGTCTTTTGTTTCTTAGTTGGTTAGTCAGGTTATGCTTTGGCATGATCGGTTGGGTCGTTTATCTTTTTGCTCTTTGAAGAGTTTGTTTCCTAATTTATTTGAGTATGTTCAAATGTCCAGTTTGAGATGTGAAAGTTGTGAGCTTGCAAAGAATTGTAAAACATCTTATTCATTGAGTAATAAAAGAAGTAGTAATCCTTTTGATATTGTGCATACCGATGTTTGGGGACTTTATCATATCACTTCTATGGGGGGATACAGATATTTCTTATTGCTTGTTGATGACTATACTCGTTTTTCTTGGGTTTACCTTATGCGTTCTTGAGATGAGGTTCCTGCTTTGACCCAGATCTTTCATCATATGATTTTAGCCCAATTTGGGGTCAAAATTAAAATCTTCAGATCCGATAATGCGAAGGAATACTTTGCCAACACATTAGTCTTTTATTTGCTTGATCATGGGATTATCCACCAAAGTACTTGTCCTCGTACACCATAGCAGAATGGGGTTGTTGAGAGAAAGAATAGGCACATATTGGAAGTGGCTAGAAGCATCATGTTTAACTCCAATGTGCCTATTCGTTTCTGGGGAGATGCTATTCTTATAGCAGCGTATCTCATCAATAGAGTTCCTTCACGGGTTCTTGATATGAAACCTCCATATCAAGAATGGGGTTGTCCTCGTACACATTAGTCTCTTATTTGCTTGATCACGGGATTATCCACCAAAGTACTTGTCCTCGTACACCATAGCAGAATGGGGTTGTTGAGAGAAAGAATAGGCACATATTGGAAGTGGCTAGAAGCATCATGTTTAACTCCAATGTGCCTATTCGTTTCTGGGGAGATGCTATTCTTATAGCAGTGTATCTCATCAATAGAGTTCCTTCACGGGTTCTTGATATGAAACCTCCATTTACCCTTTTATATCCTGATAAGGAATTGTTTACTATTCCCCTTAAAACCTTTGGTTGTACTTGCTTTGTTCAGATTCTTGGTCCTCATCGTTCCAAATTTGATCCTAAGGCCTCCAAATGTATTTTTCTCGGTTATGCACAAACTCAAAAGGGATATTACTGCTATGAACCCATTTCTGGGAGGAGATTTGTCTCTATGGATGTTACCTTCTTTGAGGATGTACCCTATTATCCTCGGGTTTCTCCTTAGGGGGAGAGTAGTGAGTGTGGGGTTAACTCATCAAAAGTTCCTTTACCTATTCCATTGAGTGATGAGGGATGTAATGGGGAGGGTTGTCAGAGGTGTTGGGATTTGAGAGTTTATCACAGGCGGTGGAGGCAGGTTGATTTCGGTCATCAGCAGTCCAAGCCTGCCCCAGTTCCTTCTACAAATCCAGATCCAGGTACCACAATCCCTTTATCAGATTCAGGTTCCACTGAGATACCTTCCACTGTTGAGCCCTTACCTCCATTGGATGACTTTGACCTCCCCATTGTAGTCCGTAAAGGCAAACGGCATTACACCACATCCACAACCCACTACATTTCCCAGTTATTGTCTTATGATCACCTCTCCCCTTCTTACAAGTCCTTTCTTGCATTCATTGCTGATATTCCTATCCCCAGAACAGTGTAGGAAGCCTTGTCAGTTCCTGAGTGGAAAGATGCAATGAAGGTTGAAATGGATGCTCTTTTAAGGAATAATACTTGGAAGCTAGTTGACCAGCCTAAAGGGAATAAACCAGTTGGATGTAGATGGGTGTTTACTGTGAAACATAATGCTGATGGTTCCATTGAAAAGTATAAGGCCTGACTAGTTGCAAAGGGATTTACTTACACTTATGGTATAGGCTAGTTGGAGACTTTTGCTCTAGTAGCAAAGATGACCACTGTTTCTACTGTAGCTACAGTAGTCCGAACCAGTAAGGAGAAGAAGAAAGAGAAGGAGAAGAAGAAGAAGAAGATGAAAGAACTGTCGAACCTTATAGCTAAACCCTATCAATCGACCTCTTAATAGTGATTAGGCTTCTAATTAAATGTACAAGGACTAAACTACCCCTACTTAAGTATGGAACAGAGAACCTCTAATAAGACTGCCACATAAGCTCATAACTTAACCAAGGTGAGTTGACTAATCTACCCTTATTCGGCTAACTCTAACACTCCCCCTCAAGCTGGAGAATATATGTCATATAATCCCAGCTTGTTACATATATAGTTCACTCTCCCTGAGCTTAAGGCTTTTGTAAACAAATCTGCCCACTGATCACCTGAGCTTACATGTTCTGTGCTTATCTCTCCAGTAAGAACCTTCTCCCTCACAAAGTGGCAATCAATCTCTATGTGCTTTGTTCTCTCATGAAAAAAAGGGTTGGATGAGATATGGAGCGCAGCTTGATTGTCACAGTACAACTTCATAGGTTTATCCATGTGGAACCCGATTTCTTGTAGGAGATTCCTCAACCACACTAATTCACATGTAGTGTGTGCCATGGCTTTGTACTCGGCTTCAGCACTGCTTCTAGCCACAACCGTCTGCTTTTTACTCTTCCACGTCACAAGATTTCCTCCAAGAAATGTGCAGTAACCTGTAGTAGATCTTCTATCAGACACAGAGCCCGCCCAATCTGCATCCGTGTACCCAACTACTTCAAGTTTTCCTCCTGGTTTATACAATAGCCCACGGCCTGGAGCTCCCTTCAAATATCTTACAATTCTAAGAACTGCATCCCAGTGAGATATACGAGGGTTCTGCATAAATTGACTCACCACACTGATTGCAAAGGAGATGTCTGGTCTCGTGATAGTCAAATAGTTCTGCTTCCCCACTAGTCGTCTATACCTTCTAGGATCATCAAATATTTCCCCTGTATCACTGCTCAACTTAACATTTGGTTCCATAGGAGTCTCAGCCGGTTTTGCACCTAACAGTCCTGTTACGTCCAATAGATCGAGAACATATTTTCTTTGGCACAGGTTTACACCTTGTCTTGATGTAGCAACTTCTATACCCAAGAAATACTTCAATGTCCCAAGGTCTTTTGTTTGAAAATGATTTTGCAAAAAGACTTTGAGTTTGTCGATCCCCAATTTGTCACTGCCAGTTATGACAATATCATCCACATAGACCACTAATAAAATCTTTCCAGCTTCTGAGTCATAGCTGAACACTGAGTGATCAACCTGGCATTGTTTCATTCCAAAATTCTTCACCACTTCACTAAACTTCCCGAACCAAGCACGAGGCGATTGTTTCAACCCATAAATTGCCTTTTTCAGTCTGCACACCTTACCAGCCTCCCCCTGAGCAACAAACCCAGGTGGTTGCTCCATATATACCTCCTCTATAAGGTCACCATGAAGGAAGGCATTTTTTATGTCAAGTTGAAATAAGGGCCAATCATACATAACTGCCAGGGAAATTAACACACGGACAGAGCTAATCTTAGCCATTGGAGAGAAGGTCTCCATATAGTCCACTCCATACAACTATGAATACCCTTTTGGCAACAAGTCTGGCTTTCAGACGCTCCACACTACCATCTGACAAGTATTTAACAGTATACACCCATTTACAACCCACAACATGCTTACCAGGAGGAAGAGTAGTGAGCTCCCACGTGTGAGTATGCTAAAGAGCAGAGAGTTCCTCCTTCATTGCCTGTCTCCACCCAGGTGAACTAAGAGCCTCTTGGACATTGTTAGGTATGGAAATAGATGACAATAGTGAAACAAACTGGCGATGTGAGGCGGAAAGGCGAGATACTGAAACAAAATTGGAAATGGGATGGAGAGTAGAACTACGTTTACCTTTCCGTAAGGCAATGGGTAGGTCAAGTCCTGAAGGTTCAGCAACAGGAGCAACGACAGGATCCGCGGACAAGGTAGAAGCTGGAGGAGGGGCCGGTGTTGTTCGACGTGTATACACTTGCCGAATTGGTGGTCGTTCAGTAGGGATCTGCACTGGATGAGGTGATGAGTCAACTCCAACAGGAACACCCGGAACGGGATCACTGACCAGAAGAGGAAGAGGAAGTAAAGGTGGAGACGAAGATGCTTCAGTTCCTGAGAAGAAGGGAACAAACTCAAAAAAGGTGACATCAGGACAGACATAGCACTTCCGAGTAATGGGATTGTAACACTTGTACCCTTTTTGAGTCCGAGAGTAGCCAAGAAAGACACACTTAATGGAGCGTGCATCCAACTTGTCTATTCCAGGACTCAGATTGTGAACAAAGCACACACAGCCAAAGATACGAGGTGTTAATGGAAAGGGAGACAAGGTGGGGAACAAGGTAGAGAAGGGAGACTGACCATGAAGAATAAAGGAGGGCATCCGATTAATGAGGAAACACGCAGTAAGTACAACATCACTCCAAAACCGTTTAGGAACACTCATATGATGAAGAATAGACCGAGCTGTTTCAAGGAGATGACGGTTCTTCTGTTCAGCCACTCCATTTTGTTGAGGAGTGGATGCACAAGAAGTTTGATGAATGATGCCATGCTGTTCTAAATACTGTTGAAAGGAAGTTAGAAAATATTCACGACCATTATCTGAACGAAGAACTTTGATTGGAACACCAAATTGTGTACGTATTTCAGCATGGAATTTTTGAAAAATGGAAAATAATTCACTCCTTTCTTTCATTAAATAAATCCATGTTATTCTTGAACAATCATCAATAAAAGTGACAAAATACTTGTAACCATTATAAGACTCTATTTTGATCGGGCGCCAAACATCTGAATGAACCAAAGCAAAAGGACTCAACATACGACTTTCAACTCTAGGACTGAAGGAAACACGACGATGTTTCCCAAACTGACACGACTCACACTGTAACACTGACAAATGACTCAAAGACGGAACTAGTATCTTGAGTGCCTTGAGAGAAGGATGTCCCAGTCGGCAATGCCACTGTAGAGGAGTGAGTGAAGTCTGAATTGCAACTGACGATCCACCACTGTCAAGGTAATACAATCCACCAGCTTCATGCCCCCCACCAATCTTCTTCCCCGTCCTGAGATCCTGAAAAACACAAGAGGAAGGGAAAAAAGTAACAGAGCAGTTAAGAGTCTTGGTTAATTTACTAACAGACATAAGATTGAATGGAAACTTGGGGACATATAGAACAGATGATAAAGAAAAAGAAGCCATGTCAACATTGCCAACACCACAGATGGGAGAGGAGGAACCATTGGCAAGGGTAACAGTTTGAGATGTGGAAGTTTTAGAGAGAGAAGAGAACACACCTGGAGTCCCGGTCATGTGATCAGAGGCTCCAGAGTCAATAATCCAAGGAGAGGTTTTAGATGACAGGCAAGCTATACCTGAGTGGGCAAGAGTAGCAGTAGTGTGCTGTGAAGTGGACTAAAGGAACCGCTCATACTCATCACGTGGTACACTCACCATCTCCCTTCCGGAAACAGATGTAGATGTGGAAGGAGTTAGGTCTGCCTGTTGATTATCACTAACATCAACCCCACCAACAACAGCATGATTGGCCCATTTAGAGGGAGAGCGGCCATGAAGATCATAACAGAAATTTACGGAATGTCCTTCCCTGCCACAGTGGGTACACTTCCTTGTAGAGCTGCCTTTTTCTTTGCCACGGCCTCCCCCTGAGTCACGACCACCACCACGGCCAAATATGGAACCACCACAACCTCCTCGGGAGGCATGTCCTCCCCCTTTCGTACCACGTCCACCTCCTCTGGCTGTCACAAAAGCTGATCTATCAGACTATGTGGGATTCTCTGTCTGTCCCAAAGAAATCCTGCGAAGCCGAGCAAACACTTCCTCAAGTGTAGGAAGGGTAGAGCCCCCCAATATTTGGGCCCTAACTGGTTCATACTCTGATTTCAACCCCACTAAGAACCTTGTGACATCTAGTTGTTCCCTCTGTTGTTGCTGAACCTTAACATCTGGAGTGAGAGGATGATAGACATTGAGTTCATTTCTAAGGTTCTTCATACTGGCATAGTACTCTTCTAGGGTTTTATTTCCTTGTTGCAGACCAAAGTACTCCTGATAGAGCTGATATACCCTTGTAGTATTATCTTGCCCAGAATACAGCTTCTTGGCATGTTCCCATATGTCCTTAGCTGTATCTAAGAACATGAAGTTGGCACTTATTTTGGGTTCCATACTGTTCCATAGCCATGTCATGATTTGAGCATCCTCCTTAGCCGGTGGTTTATCTTCTTTCACATGCTTCACTTTTCTCTTTGCCTTGAGAAAAACTTCCACCGACTTGGCCCATGGAACATAGTTCTCACCATTCAGTTTAATTGAGGTCATCTGTACACCTAAATAGTCAGAGGAAACCACCACACTAGGTTTCTGATCACTACAGCCATCTCCCATTGCTGCCATGATACTCTTTCAATGCTGCCTCTAATCTGAATTCCCAATCACCAACTAAGTGCTGCTGTCAAGAGTTTGATGTTCCAGAACCTACAGCAGTCCCTAAACACAATGATAGATACACACGCCTTTGTTCTTATCCACACCACTACTGATTTCACAAAAAAAAACACAGACTACACCGACATTAATTCAGCACTTACTAACCACATGCAAGCTCTCTTACAACTACTCAACAGAGTTTGTGCATCACAAGCACCACCACACAGCCATAGCTGTCACACACAATACAGACCTGCTTTAACGCTTTTAAGAGGGCACAACAAGACCAACAAAAACTCAACTAGTACCATTGCATTACACCTTGCACCATTCGGCCACCTACAGTAGCAGCCCTTACACCATTTGGTCACTGTAAACACAGCCTGTTCTTGGAATTTTTCCAAGAACCAGGGCAACAACCAACCTAGTTCTCTAGGTTCTGATCAGTCCTCTCAAGTTCTTGAAGACTTTCAACCCAGAAATACCAACAGCACACAGAGGAGAGATAACCAACCTTCATTTGAGAGCTTCAGCCAACCATTCACTGCTGAAGTTGTTTTCTTAGGAAAGGAGGTTCTGTGCACCAGAAAAAAGAAGAGCTGTGATGTTTCAGGCTTGGGACGAACCACTTTTCTCCATTGACAGCCTAGAGAAGAAAAGGAGAGAACTGAAGCACGAACTAAAACAGGTCACGAACTGAAGTTGTCACGCTCTGATACCATGTTTCTACTATAGCTACAGTAGTCCGAACCAGTAAGGAGAAGAAGAAAGAGAAGGAGAAGAAGATGAAAGAACTGTCGAACCTTATAGCTAAACCCTATCAGTCGACCTCTTAATAGTGATTAGGCTTCTAATTAAATGTACAAGGACTAAACTGCCCCTACTGAAGTATGGGACAGAGAACCTCTAATAAGACTGCCACATAAGCTCATAACTTAACCAAGGTGAGTTGACTAATCTACCCTTATTCGGCTAACTCTAACAACCACTATTAGAGTTTTATTATCCCTTGCAACCAGTTATTCTTGGCCTTTGTTCCAGATGGATGTTAAAAATGCCTTCCTCAATGGAGACTTGCAAGAAGAAGTCTACATGTAGTTGCCTCCTACATTTTATGATGCAGAAACATGAAAGAAGGTTTGCCGGTTGAATAAAGCCTTGTATGGACTAAAACAGTCTCCCAGAGCTTGGTTTGATAGATTCAGACAAGCCCTTGAAAAATTCGGTTTTGTGCAGGCCCAGTTAGACCATACATTGTTCATTAAGAGAGTGGATTCTTCCTTGATCTTGCTTGCTATATATGTGGATGATATTGTAGTGACAGGGAATGATAACAGTGAGATTAAGTCTCTTAAAGAACTCCATCAAGAGTTTGAGGTAAAAGATCTGGGAGAGCTACGGTACTTCCTGGGTATTGAGGTAGCTAGGTCTAAACATGGGATTTTTGTTTCTCAAAGTATGTTCTTGACCTATTGGAAGAAACTGGAAAGTTGGGTGTTAAGCTTGCAGACACACCTATTGAACAGAATCACAAGATCAGTGCAGAGGGTGGAGAGCTTCTTGAAGATAAAGCTATGTTCCAACGGTTAGTTGGAAAACTCTTCTATCTTTGTCTCACACGACTAGACATCAGTTATGCAGTCAGTGTTGTCAGTCAGTATATGCACTCTCCTAGAACCACTCACCAACTTGCAGTTGAGAGGATATTAGCATATTTGAAGAGGTGCCCAGGTAGAGGTATACTATTGTGCTTTTGTAGGAGGTAACCTTGTCTCTTGGAGGAGTAAGAAATAAAGTTTTGTTTCTTGTTCCAGTGCTGAAGCTGAATATAGGTCCATAGCAAATGGTGTGGCTGAAATCCTATGGTTGAATCACTATTTGAGGAGTTGGGTGTTGCTTATGAGAAGCCCTTAATGTTGTACTGTGATAATCAGGCTGCTATTAATATAGCCCATAATCCGGTACAGCATGACAGAACTAAGCATATTGAAGTAGACCAACATTTTGTTAGAAAAAGGGTTTCATCTCAAGAAGTGTCTTCCGTATATCACCTCCAGCATGCAGCTCGGAGATCTTCTCACCAAAGTTGTTCCAAGGAAGAAGTTAGAGGTAGACCTATGCAAGTTGGGAATGATAAATATCTATTCCCAACTTGAGGGGGAGTGTAGAGAACACTGATGTGGACCCCACTGATGTGGTCCCCACTGTGTTCGTATGGCAGTAATATTTTAGTTAGTTATGACAGTGTATTAGTTGGTACTTATTTCAGTTTTTATTATTAGTTTTCTTTTATTCTTTTTTCCATGTAAGCAGTAAGGGCAATTCAGCCCTTTTACAGTTAGTCAAACATTTATATAAATCATAAGAGTGGGTCGGCAGAAGTTATAACCCTCTCTCTCTTCTTCTGAATTCCTCTTCGTGTACTTCTTTTCTTCTTATCCTCTTCAAATTAATATTTGTTTCTTCTTAAATTCAAGACAGATTGTAGTCTTGATCGACTACTATTAGAAATTCAAGAATGAGAGTTGCAAAGAATTTTCTATTTTTCTTTTTCTCTTTATGGGGTGGGGGTTGATTTTGGTACTCTTTGAGGTGATGCTCTGGTGAAGATGATTTTGAATATTGTTTTATCTTCCTTTTGGGTGAATCATGATTCCTCTTCAAATAATTCTGATTTGAATATTGTTTTATCTTCCTTTTTAAGTGTGTAGGTTTCATCTGATGGACATCAGCAAAATAAACTAGGTCTAAGAACATATCTGATTTTGTAACAGATGATGATAATCTGTAGAGTGTAGACTACATGTTATAAAGAGGACAAGGAATGGATTTGTTTCCAATGCTAAGATATAGTGAATGGAATGAAAAGATGCTAACTGATTGTCCCAAAATCTTAGAAAACATAAGCCTTTATACAACTGCAGTAAACTTCAAACCCAAGCTAGGAGTGGGAGAAAATGTTAGAACAAATGTTAATCTAATCTGATTGTCCTCTCATGATTCAGATTTAGCATTGATATGCATGCAACTACAGTGTGTAATTTCAATGAACAAACTCTCTCTATTTCAGAAGCAACCTATGACACCGGGTATCTCAACATGCTTAACCATAATTGTGCGGACAAGACATGATACTGATATTAATAGATACTAGATATTAGTGTATAATGAGTACTTCTGAAAAAAAGTCAAGATTCAAATACTGTTATTGACTTTTGTATGATAAGAGTGGCACATAGGGTGATGCTTAGAAAGGAGTACAAAGGAGTTACAGTGGACCCAATCTTGATGGTCCACAGTGGCTGGTTTTTTCATCAAAGATAGGTTGTATCTTGACAATGCGATGTGACTGGAATGGGGAAAGTAAAACTCAGTTTTTGTGGATGGTCAAAATGGAGTGGTGCATTTGGAGTCTGTTGAAAGTGTTAAAATAATTGATTTTATGTTTGTTAGGGTCTGTTTGGCTGATTAAAGCTTTTTTTTATTTTAATATATTATTGCACTATCACTTAGTAGGGGCACAAGGGTCATTTCCCTTCTTATTTTTTCGCCCTATATATTATAATGAAGCTGGCGCCGCCAGCACTGTTCCATTGCCTCAACACTTCTTCCTTCCTTCTTCTCTTCTCTTCTCTCCTCTCCTCTCCTCTTCTCTTCTCTTCTCTTCTCTTTGCGTTAACCTTCAATCAGATTTACTGTCAAGATGGTATCAGAGCGTGATCATTGAACTGGGCGATCAAGTGTCTTCTCCAAGCTGCTGAATCTGGGCAGAACAGAGGAGTACATCTGGGTTGTTCGAATCAGACCTGCAACTGGTACCGCCCCATTTCTTTTCTTTTCTTTTCTTCTCTTCCCTTGGTTGTGTACCAAGAGGAAAATGAATGGACCTGAACCACTGAATGTTGGCACACCCTTGTGAGGTTTTTCCTCTGTTTGTTTTGGATCGTGTGATCCTGTACCTGTGAAAGGCTGCTGTAGGTCACGTATGACCTGTTTTCTCTACTTGTTGGCTTGATGCCTTGTGTGTAAGGATCTCCCCTTGTGATTATTGCTTGTAGACCTGCTGAGAAAACTAGTAGGCTGGGACTGCTACTCCGTACAGGTCTGAAAATCAGATCTGTCATCTTGTTTATTCTGGAAATTGGTGCTGGTCTTGTGCTCAGATTAAGTCCAAAAACTGCAGTGTGGGTGGACTAATCACTTGTTGTGTGTGGAGTTTTTTGTTTTGATATAAGGAGGGATCCTAAGTTGAAGTTTTTTGATAAAAAAAATCTGTGTTGACCATGTCTTCTAAGAATTCTGCTACTTCAGGGATTTCTAGAAATCAAAATGGGATAAGTGGGGGAATGGATATGAGTTTCCCCATGGCTGTCATTCCCTTTGATGGTCTGAATTACCTTGAATGGTCTAGCGGAATAAAACTCTACACTGCTAGGGGAAAAATAGGATACACCAATGGGAAAGTGAAGGAACCGAAGAGCGGAAGTGCTGAATATGATAGATGGAACCAAGAAAATAGTATGGTGAGGTCTTGGCTCTTGGTTTCCATGCTGCCACAGGTGAGAAAAACTTTTATGTGAGCTGAAACCGCTTGTGAAATATGGGAACAAGCAAAGTCCACCTATTCAGAGCAGAGACACTATGCCAAGATATACCAACTGCAAGCTGAATCGTCCACATATAAGCGTGGAGAAAGGAGTCTCTCAGTGTACTATTCGGATCTGACATCGATATCGAAAGAACTTGATCACTATCAGAATGTTAACTGGAAGTCTGATGAGGATGCAAAGGCATACAAATCACTTGTATCTCAACAACGGGTATTTGCCTTCCTCTTGGGGCTGAATCCTTCATATGGGCCCATTAGGGTGCAGATCTTGGGAAGTAAAGACTTACCATCAGTTCAGGAGGTTTATGCCTTGGTTCAGTCAGAAGAAAGTAGAAGAAATGTGATGAATTCTATAGAGGGGGAGCCAGTTGCTCTAGTTGTCTGGGGAAGTTCAGATACTAATGTTGGATGTGATTCTAAGAAGGGTGACTCTCAAAAGAGAACAGATGATAAGAGTAAGCTTTGATGCATTCACTGCCAGAAGGCAAAACACACCAGGGATACCTGTTGGGATCTCCATGGAAAACCTAAATGGGCACAGGATTTGGATAAGAAGTCAACAACTGATCAGGGCAAGAAACCAAGTCAGCAGAATCAGAAAAGGTATAACTCAGCTAATATGGCATCTCAAGAGACTGGTCTCATGGTAACTCAGGAAAGGCATCCCAGTTTTGACCCTAAGGAAGAGATCATCAACTCCTTCCGTGACCATTTGGAGTTATATGGTAGGACTCTTTGCTAGATGGATATTGGTCCTACTCCTACCTCTTTTGCATCTGCTTCAGGTAACACTGCCACTGCCTTCCATGTGTCATCTCATACCTTTGATTCCCCTTGGGTAATTGACTCTGGAGCCTCAAACCACATGACCGGTAAGTCAAATTTATTTCAGGCATACAATCTTCTCTCTAGGAGAGATAAGGTGAGACTAGCTGATGTCTCTTTCTCCACCATAGCCAGCCAAGGAACCATATCTCTCCCACTCGGCCTTACCCTTTCTAACGTACTACATGTTCCTAAATTACCTATAAATCTGCTTTCCATTAGTAATATTACTCACTCCTTGAACTATTCAGTTACTTTCTATCCGTCTTCATGTGTGTTTCAGGATTTGGCCTCGGGGAAACGATTGGTAGAGGAAGCATGGTGGATGGCCTCTACGTGTTGGAGAATAAAGCTGGTCTTGTGGCTATAGAGTCTTTGAGTTTGTCCAATGAGAGTCAAGCCTATTTACGGCATAGTTATCTTGGTCATCTTTCTTTTGAGTCGTTAAAAGTTATGTTTCCAAAGTTGTTTGAGTCTTTGTCAGTGAGTCAATTGCAGTGTCAAACATGTCAATTGAGTAAACATTGTAGAAGCTCTTTTCCTTTGAGAAATAAAAGATCTGAATTTCTGTTTCATATTGTTTATTCTGATGTTTGGGGCCCTGTTACTCTACCTACTAAGGTTGGATATAAGTACTTCATTACCTTGATCGATGATTATTCTAGATGCACCTAGGTTTACCCTATGCGATCTAGAGAGGAAGTGCCTAAAACTGTGAAAGACTTTCAACGCATGGTGTTCACTCAGTTCCAAACTGAAATCCATATTTTCCAGTCGGACAATGCAAAGGAATACTTCCATAGTGATCTCACAGAATTCTTTGCTTCGAGTGGATCACTTCAACGAAGCTCTTGTGCTAGGACACCTCAACAAAACGGTGTTGCTAAAAGAAAAAACCGTCATCTTCTTGAAGTAGCTCGTGGCTTGTTAATCCATATGAATGTTCCGAAGCGCTTTTGGATGAATGTTGTTCTGTGTGCTACATACATCACCAACCGTATGCCCTCTTAGTTACTAGAGTATAAGGCCCCACATCAACTTTTGTTTCCTACAACTCCGTTGTTTCCCATTCCAATGTGTGTTTTTGGGTGTCGTTGCTTTGTTCATAACTTGTCACCTACTCGGGGTAAACTTGATCCTCGTGCTATTACTTGTGTCTTCCTTGGTTACCCTCTATCTCAAAAGGGGTACCATTGCTATGATCTCGTCTCTCGTAAGTACTATGTCTCAATAGATGTGTCATTCTTTGAGAATCAACCTTTTTTCTCGGTTTCTCTTCAAGGGGGGAATAGGGTTGAGGAGAAACGGGCTCAGACTCAACTACCTCCTCTACCTGACCCTCCTCCATTTTGTGTTTTTCTTCGCCGCCACAAAAGCTAGCAGAGTTCAAGAGCCGTGGAACTTGACACTATGCAACCAACATCATCGGCTTCACTGGAGGTTGATCCTTCCCATCAGCCAGGTACACTTGCTTCTATTGATATGCCTGTTCCTCTCAATGTTGATTTCCCCTACCATTAATGATCTTGATGTTCCTATTGCTAAGAGAAAGGGTGTTAGATCTTGATGTTCCTATCCCTCACTTTGTGTCCTATGATCATATTTCATCTTCATATCGTGCATTCCTCTCTTTTGTTGACAATATCCCCGTTCCTAAGAATGTGGCAAAAGATTTATCCAAACCTGAATGGACAAATGCAATGAAGGAAGAGATTGATGCATTACACAAAAATGGCACTTGGGAGTTGGTGGGCCTTCTTGAAGGGAAGGAACTAGTGGGGTGTAAGTGGGTGTTCACAGTGAAACACAAGGCTGATGGAACTGTTGAAAGGTACAAGGCCAGACTGGTGGCAAAAATTTTTACACAAGTATATAGAGTGGACTATGCAGAGACTTTTGTCCTAATAGCCAAGATGAACTCTATTAGAAATCTCCTTTCACTGGCGGCAAATCTTGACTGGGAACTTCACCAATTGGACATAAAAAATGTTTTCTTGAATGGTGACTTAGAAGAGGAAGTGTACATGACCCAACCTCCAGGTTTTTGTGCTAAAGGCAGTGAACAGAAAGTGTGCAAGCTAAAAAAATCTTTATATGGGTTGAAACAATCTCCTCGGGCCTGGTTTAGTAAGTTCCACTCAGTAGTTCAATAGATGGGGTTCAAACAATGCTAGTCAGATCACACACTATTTGTAAAGAAAGGTGAAGGGAAAATTGCAGCTCTAATTGTGTATGTGGATGACATAGTGATCACAGGAGATTGGGAGGTTGAAATACAGAGACTAAAAAAGTTCTTAGCCACTCAATTTGAGGTGAAAGATCTAGGCCCCTTACGTTATTTCCTTGGATTTGAAGTTGCCCGCTCTCACAAGAGCATCTTTATTTCCCAACGAAAATATGTACTAGATCTACTAGAAGATACAGTCTAACTGGGGGTGAGACCAATTGACTCACTGTAGAGAAGATGGGCCGAATGGCCCATAGGTTGCTTATTCTTTCTTGTTATTTATGTTTCTTTTCTGTAAAGGGCCTTATTCTGGGTCCATCCAGTCAATATTAAGTTCTGTGTAAATTCTTGCCCAACTAAGGGCCTCCTTGTAATTATTCAAATATTTCTAATAAAACAGTGTTAGGGGGCTGAGAGAGAGTGAGTTCGAAATCCTCTTCTCAGACCCTCATTGCCGAACCCTCAACTCTCTTCTCTTCAGTTTTCTTCATGGTATCAGAGCATACCTGAACTTCAGTATCCTAGGGCTGGAAGCTTGACTCGTGTTGCCTGATTCTTGGAGGTCATTGGAAGTGCCCAAGACTTGAATCTCTTGGAGAAGTGGTTCGGTGGCCAGGAAGAATCAGAGAAAAGAAAAAGGGGAAGAGGAACAGTTCGGTTCTGTTGAAGCTCAAAACTGTAAGTTGTACTCAGATTTCTGGGTTCAGTTTTCTTCTAGTTCGAAACTGTAAGTTGTACTGAGATTTCTGGTTCGAACCTGTAAGTTGTACTCAGATTTCTGGTTCGAAACTGTAAGTTGTACTCAGATTTTTGGGTTCAGTTTTCTTTTGGTTGTTCTTTATTGCTTTCGACTGTGTTTAGACTGTTGAACTGTTCGAAAGCTTTGGTTGTTCTGTACTACCTTCGACTGCCATTGAATCTGGTTTAACCCAGAAATTTCTAGGCTGTTTTTCACTCCTTATTGGACTGTCAAACAGCCGAAACATCCCTGTAACAAGGCTGT
Organism: Nelumbo nucifera; assembly: GCF_055504915.1. Lineage (NCBI taxonomy): Eukaryota > Viridiplantae > Streptophyta > Magnoliopsida > Proteales > Nelumbonaceae > Nelumbo > Nelumbo nucifera. Next base: position 56,559,152 of record NC_142655.1, read on the forward strand.
GGATTGTTGCTTATATCTGGCTGTTCTTGGGGGGCTGTACGAATTGTTCTTGAGGCCTTTTTTCTCCTCTTGACAGTGGGGTTGTCTCTATTGCCCACACTGTGTTTGTAAAAAGGGTACTTCGGCTGAGTGCCAAGTGGTATTTACTTTGAAGTCCAGATTTGAAAAGGGTACTTCGGCTGAGTATCTAGAAGTTTCTATTTTACTTCTTGAAGGCTGAACTCAGTGTATTGCCTTCTTGTGGTCAGCTGAACTCTGTTCTTGCTTGTCCTTATTCAGTATACTTGTAGAAGTCATCTGAAATCATATTTGGAGTGTTTACATGATGTACTCCTCAGAGTTTGAAAACAAAAGTGGTGCTGAATATGGACTTGGTTCAGGGGACTCCAAGTGACTCCTTATTGACTGTGACCACAATTAAACTAGATGGAACTAATTATCTGGCATGGTCACAATCAGTAAAGATTCATGTATGTAGCAGAGGAAAGTGGGGGTTCATTTCTGGGAGTAAGAAGGCTCCCCCAGAAGATGATCCATCCTACGAGAAGTGGATGCAAGAAAATTACACTGTCATTGGGTGGCTTGTGAACTCAATGCAGTCACAAATCAGTCAACACAACATATGGATGAATTCAACAAAGGAAATTTGGGACAGTGTTGCAGAAACCTATTCCCAAAAACTCAATGTGGCCCGGGCATATAAATTGAGAAGTGATGTAAAGAATTTAAGGCAAGGAGAGAAACCTCTTGCTGTATATTTCTCAACCCTTAAGTCCGTCCCTATGGCAAGAGATTGACCTAATAGAAGCTGTAACTTGGGACACCACCAATGATGCAGAGACCTACAGAAAATTGGTTGAAAGGAACAGGGTTTTTGAGTTCTTAACTGGACTAAACCCAGAATATGATATCACAAAACAGAATATTCTTTCCAAGGAGTGTGTCTCTTTGTCACAAGCTTATGCAGTGAGTAGTGAAGAGAGCAGAAGGGCTGTTCAGGTTCAAGGGGCTGATATTAATGATCACTTTGCCAATATGGGGATTAAACCTAAAGGTAATGCTAGAACTTCTAGTGGCACAGGAAAGAAAGAAGTTATATGTGAGTACTGCAAGAAGCCGAAGCACACCAAAGACAAGTGCTGGAAGTTACATCCTAATCTTGTTCCCATTCGGTTTCAGAAAAAAACATGATAGTAAAAGATCAGGAAGTGCAAATGTAGCTGCTGAGCCAGATAGTGAAGAGATGTCTGCTTCTGCACAGTTGGCAGCCATGAGAGCAGAATATGAAAAGTTTGGGAAGATGATCAGCCAGCTGAGTGATGTGACCTCTCCTTCCAACCCTTCAGGAAATTCTACTACTTCAGCATTTGCTCATTCAGGTATAAGGGCTTCTGCCAATCATGCTACCTCTTCAGGTAATCTCAAGATTCCTTAGATTATTGACTCAGGTGCTTCTGACCATATGACCAATCTGTCTACCTTGTTTGTTTCATATGACTTCCTGAACGTGATAAAATCACTTTAGTTGATGGTTCACTTGCCCCTATCTCTGGTAAGGGAACCATCAAGGCTACGAATTCCTTGTACCTACCTTCTACCCTTCATGTACCTAAACTAAATACAAATCTGTTGTCTGTGAGTAGTTTAACCAAGTCACTAAACTATTGTGTAACTTTTTTTCCTTCCTACTGTGTTTTTCAGGATCTGGAGTCTCAGAAGGTGATTGAGAGTGGCCATGAGGCGAACGGAATATACCTGCTTAATACTCCGGGACAATGCACTGATCATCTTGGGAATGTTGCTCTTGGATCTGTCTCTTCAGAGTCTGTTAGTCGGATTATGTTGTGTCATTATCGTTTTGGTCATCTGTCTTTTTCTGCCTTGAGTCATCTATTCCCTGAACTGTTTAAGGGAATTAGTCTGTCCAGTCTACATTGTGAGTCTTGTGAATTGTCAAAGCATTGTAGAAGCAATTATCCTTTGAGCAATAAAAGATCTTCTATTCCTTTTAATATTGTGCATTCTGATGTGTGGGGACCTTACCACTTACCCTCCATGGGTGGCTACAAATATTTTATCCTTTTTATTGATGACTTTTCACGGTTCACTTGGATATTCCTGATGAAATCCCGTGATGAAGTTCCAAAACTTGTAAAACAATTCCATGAATTTGTTCTAACTCAATTTGATACCAGGATTAAGATCTTTAGATCAGACAATGCAAAAGAATACTTTGAGAAAAACCTATCCTGCTATCTTTCTGACATGGGGGTTATTCATCAAAGCTCATGTGCTAGGACCCCAGAACAAAATGGGGTTGCTGAGAGGAAAAACAGGCATATTGTTGAGGTTGCAAGAAGTATCTTATTTGCCTCACATGTTCCTACCAGGTTTTGGGGTGATGCTGTACTTACTGCTACCTACCTTATAAACCGCATGCCATCCAGGGTTTTGGGGTTTAAGTCTCCCTTCACTCTTCTTCATCCGGACAAGGATCTTTTTCCTGTTCCTATTCGTGTCTTTGGTTGCACCTGTTATGTACATGTTCCAAGTGTCCAAAGGCATAAATTTTATCCCAAAGCTCAAAAGTGTATCTTCCTTGGTTATTCCCCCACACAGAAGGGTTATTGTTGTTTTGATCCAAAGTCTGGCAATCGGTATGTCTCAATGGATGTCACCTTTGATGAGCTTTCCCCCTTTTATGGTTCCTCTCTAGAAGGACATTGTCCACAAGGGGAGAATTTGACACAGGTGTTTGCTCTTCCTCTTCCTGTCCCTATTGAGTCTCTTGATGTATCTGCCTCTCCTTCAAATGAATCAAGGGTGGATCAGTCGCTCCATTCTCCTTGTCCCAGTACTCTACCTCCTCGTCCTATCTTCAATCCCAAGGTGTATCACAGGCAAAGATCTAGAAATGTGCAGGTTGTTTCTCCTACAACACATGAGCCTCATACACTTCCAATCACAGAAGAGACAACAGATACTGTTTCAACACCTTTGGATTCATCCTTTCCTGACCTTGATATTCCCATTGTTGTTAGAAAAGGAAAACGGAAGTGCACTGCACACTGCATTTCCAAGCACCTTTCTTACAGTTTGCTTTCACCTTCATACTTTGCCTATCTCTCTTCTGTTGCTTCTCATCCTATTCCCAGGTCTATGTCAGAAGCTCTTAAGATTCCAGAATGGAGGGATGCTATGAGATCTGAAGTCGATGCCTACACAAGAATGACACATGGGAAGTGGTGGATTTGCCTGAAGGGAAGGATCCTGTTGGTTGCAAGTGGGTCTTTACTATCAAATACAGAGCTGATGGCACCATTGAAAGGTACAAGGCCAGGCTGGTTGCAAAAGGCTATACACAGACATATGGGATTGATTATTTAGAGACTTTTGCACCTGTTGCCAAGATGACATCTGTGAGGGTTCTTCTATCTTTAGCTGCTCACTTTGACTGGCCCCTTTATCAATTGGATGTGAAGAATGCATTTCTGAATGGTGAGTTACATGAGGAGGTTTACATGTCTCTTCCTCCAGGGATGTATGGAACTAATATGAAAGGGAAGGTATGCAGGCTGAAAAAATCTCTTTATGGACTAAAACAGTCCCCTAGAGCATGGTTTGAGAGATTTAGAATAGCACTTGTTAACTTTGGTTATGTGCAAACACAGTCTGATCATACTCTTTTTGTGAAGAGGAGTGGACCTCTGGTAGTATATCTCATTGTGTATGTAGATGATATTGTAGTGACTGGTAATGATGCCTCAGGAATTCATGATCTAAAATCTTTTCTACATACAGAGTTTGAGATTAAAGATTTGGGGGAATTGAGATACTTTCTTGGCATAGAAGTGGCTCGATCCAAGGACGGGATTCTTATCTCCCAAAGGAAGTATGTTCTTGACTTACTCTCTGAAACTAGAAAGATGGGTGCTAGACCAGTTGCTACTCCTATTGATATGAGTCATAAACTCTCAGCCTCAGAAGGGACATTGTTAGAAGACAAAGGAATCTTTCAGAGACTTCTTGGGAAACTTTTGTACCTATGCATGACTTGGCCAGATATTGCATATGCAGTCAGTTGCATTAGCCAATTCATGCATGCTCCCTGAGACACTCATATGGCAGCTGCAGAGAGAATCCTATGTTATTTGAAGGGCTCCCCAGGAAAGGGTATTATGTTTGCCAAGCATGGTCATATGAAACTTGAAGCCTACACCGATGCTGACTGGGCCGGGAACATTGATGACAGAAGATCTACCTCTGGGTATTGCAGCTTGGTAGCTGGTAATGTTGTTTCTTGGAGAAGCAAGAAACAATCGGTTGTTGTTCGGTCTTCTGCTGAAGCAGAATACAGGGCCATGGCACATGGGGTTTCTGAATTATTATGGCTAAAATCTTTGATGGAAGAACTTGGAGTTGAATATGACAAGGCAATGATGTTGTACTGTGATAATCAGGCTGCCAACAACATTGCTCACAACCCAGTGCAACATGATAGAACCAAGCATATTGAAGTTGATCGACACTTTATTAGGGAAAGGGTCTCTTCGGGTGAAGTGTGTATTCCTTTCATCACATCTGAAGGACAGTTGGCAGATTTTCTCACCAAAGGCAAAACTTCAGCATGATACCAGCAAGCTTGGCATGATTGACATCTATGCTCAGCTTGAGGGGGAGTGTAGAGAAGATGGGCCGAATGGCCCATAGGTTGCTTATTCTTTCTTGTTATTTATGTTTCTTTTCTGTAATGGGCCTTATTCTGGGTCCATCCAGTCAATATTAAATTTTGTGCAATTTCTTGCCCAACTAAGGGCCTCCTTGTAATTATTCAAATATTTCTAATAAAACAGTGTTAGGGGACTGAGAGAGAGTGAGTTCGAAATCCTCTTCTCAGACCCTCATTGCGAAACCCTCAACTCTCTTCTCTTCAGTTTTCTTCACTCACCAATTGAACCTAACCATCATCTGGGAGACAGTCAGGGAGAGTTCTTGAAAGATGTGAAGAAGTTTCAGAGACTTGTAGGGAGACTCTTGTATTTGTCTATGACCAGGCCTGATATTGCTTATGCAGTGGGTGTCCTTAATCAGTTCATGCCAATCCTAAGACAACTCACCTTGAAGCTGCAGAAAGGATCCTCAGATACCTCAAGAAGTTTCCTGGAGCTGGTTTTCTGTTCCAGAAACATGGACATTTAAAGGTGGAGGTATATACTGATGCTGATTGGGCAAGGGCAGTTGATGACTGAAAGTCTACCAGTGGATATTGTGCCTTTGTAGGGGGAAACCTAGTCACATGGAGAGGTAAGAAGCAAAGTGTGGTGGCTAGGTCTAGTGTTGAAGCAGAATACAGAGCTATGTCTCATGGAGTTGCTGAAATCATGTGGATAAGAAATCTATTAGGAGAATTGGGTTTTATAGTTAGCAACCCTATGTCACTCTATTGCAACAATAAGGCTGCTATCAACATTGCAGCTAATCTAGTCTTCCATGATAGGACGAAACACATTGAAGTGGACAAGCATTTTATTATAGAGAAACTTGTAAGTGGAGAAGTGTGCACCCCATATGTTAGCTCAGAAGAACAACTTGTAGACATCTTCACCAAAGGCCTTCATGATGTGCGGCATAATGATTTGTGTGACAAGTTGGGCATGATTGACATCTATGCTCCAACTTGAGGGGGAGTGTTGAAAGTGTTAAAATAATTGATTTTATGTTTGTTAGGGTCTGTTTGGCTGATTAAATCCTTTTTTATTTTAATCTATTATTGTACTATCACTTAGTAGGGGCAGAAGGGTCATTTCCCTTCTTATTTTTTCACCCTATATATTATAATGAAGCTGGCGCCACCAGCACTGTTCCATTGCCTCAACATTTCTTCCTTCCTTCTTCTCTTCTCTTCTCTCCTCTCCTCTTCTCTTCTCTTCTCTTCTCTTTGTTGTAACCTTCAATCAGATTTACTGTCAAGAGAGTCTTATGTGGTAAACAAGTACCACGTAGGCTAAAAGGAATTTTTTTATAAAATGGTTGTAAGGCCAGAAAATGAATGTAGGATAACAACATATCCAAAACACGAGTGTAGTAAAAAATGCTAATTTTGATATGGACGAAGGGGCAAACTATAAGGGACAAGGTCAGAAATTAATTTAATTGAAGGAGCCTAGGAGTAGCTCCGATAGTTGATAAAATGAGAGAAATTAGACTAAGATGGCTTGGTGGTATGCATGGAAGACTATGTACAGCACCTGTAAGAAGTGATCTATTACAAGTTGAAGGAGAAGAACAAAAAGGATATGGGTTGAAGTAATAAGAAATTATTTAAAGGCTCATAATTTAACAATGTATATGGAACTAAAAGGAATGGAATGGGATGACAAGATTTATGTCGCCAACCCCATATGATGATGAAACCTTAATTCTGGTGGAAATTCTCTGGGTACTCTAAGACAATCTCGTGTGGGGAGAGTTCAGAAATCATGCAGTAAACATATGCATATTTATCCCAGTTGGAGTAGAGAGTCCTCCAAGGGCCAAGCTTGTTGCACTACTCAAAGGATTAAAATTAGCATATGCTGCAGGTTGGAGTGTTTAATTGTTCAAGGGGACTGCCAAGTAGCTGGAACTTGGTTTCTTTTGGGGGTGGAAGGACCATGGACTCTAAGACTTATTATAAGGTCACTGGCTTCTTACTTGAATTGCTGTTTTGATAGATTTTGTTGTCATCTAGATCTAGATCTATATCTCATGCACTTGGAGAGTAGGTGGTGTATATCAAAATGGTTTCATAATCAATAATGTCTCAGTTATGTTACTGATAAAAAATAATGTTCTCATAATTTATAACAATTTACTTATTTGTTTCCATAGAAAAATACAAACAGTATATTTTTTACTAATAACTGTAAATCTTTATTAGTTGTTTCAAAAGAATAGTATGTACATAGTTTTGTGTCAGAAACACCCAATCATTTATCCTATTGGACCAAACCCCAGAATAATCTCTCCCTGTTAGCTCCTTGTTTGGATAATGCATCAGTGTAACTGTTGGCAGTTCATTGTGTCCACTTTAGCAAATTCATGCCTATACTGTCAGTTGCCTTATCTCCCTAAAAATACAAATGGTATTTTTCACAAATAAATATAATAATTTCCTTCAAATTTGATTGGATATAAGTTTTAAAAAAGATAAGTACCTTGGGAACTGAAAATAGAAATTATGATATTAAGTATTGAGTAGGAAATCCAGATACATATTTATCCTGGCTTTTATGAAATGAAGATTTACGTCTGTGTATTCCATCTGTATCTGGGATCTTAAATCAGAACATTCATTAGCTTTATAGTTACTATGAAAACATAGTATATCCAAAACTGTTGATAACATCTTGGCTCTTTTTTTTTTTCAGAAGTCTAGTGACAGTTCTGTGTTTATTGGTTTAAAAAACATTAATATACAGAGTCCTGCAGCTTTTAAATTTTAATAATGTAGTTTGCCATGTTGGATCATCTTATAGTTCAGATGGTTCCATTTGCTTATACCTTTTACTTTCTATTATATTAGACATTGGGCTTCCATCAGGAAAGTCATTATTTCAACTCCAAGCAGAAAGAATTTTATGCGTTCAAAGACTTGCAGCTCAATCTGTAAATGAGGGTAAGATTTTACTTTCTCTACTTTCAGTTTATTCCAATTTGTATCACTTGTAATCCTAACGTTTTTCTTTCATCTCTTTCCTTATATATTATTATCTGCAGGCTCAGCTGGTTTTGTGCCAATACATTGGTATATAATGACTAGCCCATTCACTGATGATGCTACACGCAAGTTTTTTGAAAGTCATAAATATTTTGGCCTTGAACCTGATCAAGTAAGATATCTACACTTCGTTATTGTTGTTATTGGCTCTCTCGCTCTCTATCTTATGGAGATCTTTTTCTTTACTGCAGGTCACATTCTTCCAACAAGGTACTATACCTTGTATTTCTAAAGATGGCAGATTTATCATGGAGAGTCCATATAAAGTATGATTTGACCTGTTTCTTTACATGCTATTTTTATTTTTATGGTTTGGAGCAATCTGAAAATATTAATTAGATGGCCCAGTGATCTTTTGGTATTTCAACCTCACTCGTTATGCTTGCTTTCAACTCAACATAGCATCCATGGATGAATTCAATTATGCATGCTAGAATTTCAGTTCCAGATGATTATTATGCTTCCTGTTGATTTTAAAGAAACAATGATTGAAATAATTTAAAGTGAACATAAGTAGGAAATAGGGAAGAAGTGATTAGGATAGTTCCTTTAAGTGTCATATTGTCAAAGAAGTGATGACTGCAACAGTTTCCATAAGAAAAATGTGGAAAAGGAGAAATGTTGACCAAGTTTGGTAAGAACCAAGGTCTTGCCTATTTTCCAAGTTACTAGTGGTATCCACTATTTTGATTTGATACCTTGGTTTCCTATTTCATTGATGTGGAATTTTGTAGATCCTATTTCCAAGTTAGTGTCTTCTAACTAGAACTGATTAATTTTTTTTGAAGAATCAAGAAGAAAGAAAATTTATTAAAAGCAAAGATTACATCCTATCACATTGGTTGTCTAGATGACACACCAACATCAAGTACATACTTCAATTACATGTCCAGGATTTTAAACTGAGAATGCATCTACATTACAAGGCTGTAACACAAGTGAATTCCAGAAATTTTCCAATAAATCAACTTTGGAGACTTCTGAACTCCAAATTATCACAACCCCTCCTGACAATCCCGAAGCTTGTAAGTCCACCCACTCTGCACCCTCCTCTCCCCAAATATCCAGTTTCATTCTCAAGTCAAAACTTTCCAATTTTGTTTCCTCCAACAATACCACAACTGTTTTGGTGTTTGTAATTAAATTTCTTACCATTTCCGTCTTTTCCATTCCTCAAACCTCCCACCTTCCAACTGAGAATCTTCATCCCTCTTCCCCTCCCCCCTCCCCCACTGTCCTATTCCTCTTTACTCGTTCTCGTCCAAATTTTCCTCTTCTTCCTCTTCCTCGTTCCACCCCTTGTTTTTCTCTAGGATTTCTCTTTTTCTCTCTTTCTCTTCTTTCTTCTTCTACTCAAATTTCTCAAATGCAATTTTGGCAAAACCTTCCCCACCCCAGAAGACTAATCCAAGTGATTTCCCAATCTGAACCTCCCTCTCTACCAACTTTTCTATATTAACCTCCCCATCTTGTATTACCTCTGAATCAGTTCGAACAATTTGAGGGGAGTGCAAGTTACCTCCTCTCCTTCCCCCTCCCTTGTTTTGTTTACTTCATTTCTTTCCTTTCCTTTCTCCTCTTCCTGACTCTGCAGTAGTTCTGATTGTCTCCTTTTCCTATTATAAACCTTGTTTTGAGATTCTCCTCCTTCCTCCCCTTCCCTCTTTCTTCTATTTGTCTTTTTTTTTCTCCCTTTCTCTTCCTTTTACACTTTCTTTACCCTCATAATCTCCTTAATTTTTCCTGTTTCATAAGGATCTGCAGACTGCATGAAGACAATTTTATAATGTTAATCTTCTATATAGATTGTAACCTTTAGTAATGCCAATCTCAGGTTTTAGGTCTCATGCAAGAGAAATAAAATTCGAGATTCATATATACTATAACTCTTTGCTATTCAATAATCATGTTATTTTGCTATCTTTTGGAGGCACAGTTTTTTCGAAGTATACTTTTTCTCTTGTAGTAGACATTTAATATGTGTTTTTTGAAGCCAGGTAGCGAAGGCTCCAGATGGAAATGGGGGAGTTTACTCAGGTATCATCTTTAGGTTATTACAGCATCTTAATCCCATGGTTTCCTCCTATTTGGTGAGTAAATACTGATTCTTTTTTTGATTGAACTTATTAATCAGCTCTGAAATATTCAAGATTGTTGGAGGATATGGCCATGAGAGGTGTGAGATATTTGGATTGCTATGGAGTTGATAATGCATTGGTGAGACTCTTTCTTCTGTTACTCATTGCTAAGGTTTCTGATAATCATCTTCTTTTTTGATTTATAGTTTTCAATATCTTAAAATCAGGTTCGTGTTGCGGATCCAACTTCCTTAGGATATTTTATTGATAAAGGAGTAGCTGCAGCAGCAAAAGTTGTCCGTAAGGTAATTGACACAAAATTATCAAATTGTTCCTAGTGAAACAGTTCTTAGTAAACTCTTGATGCAGTTCAGGCTTTGAATTTTCGTCTATTTATTTTCTTAGACTGTGTTTGGTTGCATAGAAAGTAAAAAAGAAAAGAAAGTAAGATGGAAATATATTTTCAAGAATGCAGTTGGGTAGAAAACCTAATAAGGAAAAGAAAATGGGAAGAAAATTAGGCCCATGATTTTTGTTTTATCCCCCAAAATTGTCTTACAAGATGAAGAAATAAATGAAAAGAAATAAGAATAAAATTGAAAGAAAAAACATTTGATGGTTGGGGGGGGGGGAGTCCTTCATTATGTCTCTCAAGCTTCTCTCGTTGTCTTTGTAATCCATCCAATGATAACCTAGAGGAAATAAAGTTTTGTTTATAATTTTTTGGGGACCCACTTTCACCTTTTCTCTTTACCTTGGTAGCTGATGTGTTCAGTTGAATTATAACTAGGGCTGATAGGGAAGATGTGATAAGGGGATGGAGAGTAGGCACAAACCGAATGAGAAGGTGGAAAACCTGAAAGAATTGATTAGAGCTTTTGAAGGAGTTCCCAATTTGAAAATCAATCTAGGAGAAAGCTGCATAGCCAGAGTAAATCTAGACTTTGAAGAGGTTGAGGCAGTTGCAGATTGTCTTGAGTGTTCCATTTCTTCTTGGCCTTTGTCCTACTTAGGGCTTCCGTTAGGAGCAAACCCTAGGGAGAGTAGGTTCTGGACCCTAGTCTTGGAGAAGATCGAAAAGAGATTAGCTGTGTGGAAGAAAAATTATATCTCTTTGGGTGGGAGGATCCCTTTGATAAAAGCTACCCTCATGAATCTACCTACCTATTACCTCTTTGTCTTTAGGATATCATCTAGGGAAGCAAAGAAATTGGAAAAATTGATGAGAGATTTTCTTTGGGAACCAGGAGAAGGTATAAAAGATCACTTAATTAATTGGGGGATTGTGGGTAGAAGCAAAGAGGAAGGAGGATTAGGGCTCGGGAATGTGCTTAAAAAAAAACTCAGCTTTGTGGCTGTGGAGGTGGCCTTTGGAGCGAGATAGACTCTGGCACGAAGTAGTGAAGAGTATTCATGGATGTACAGAGAGTGGTTGGGATGCTAGTGCATCAAGGAGGGCTATCCTAGCCACACCATGGAAATCAATTCAGAAAATTCTTCTGTAGTTCCTCAGTTGTGTCAGGCATGATGCTTGTTCTAGTAATTCTATTCGGTTTTGGGAGGACATTTGGGTTGGAGATCTCCCTCTAAAAGACCTTTTTCCTTCTTTGTACTTTGTTTCTTTGTATAAAAAAGAGGTGATCTCAAAATTCCTTCCGTTGATTTTAAATTTGTCAGCGTTATCTTGGGATTTTGGTTTCCGAAGAGGGTTAAGGGATGGGGAAATTGAGTGTTTGTCTACTCTTCTGTGTCTCCTTGATAAGGTTTGGCTAGATCCCTCGAAACCTAATAAAAGGATTTGGGCCATTCACCCCAATGGGTCTTTTTCTTGTGGCTCCATTTTCAATTTCCTCTGCCAAACTTCCTCTCAACAAAGTTTCCCTTCCAAAGAAGTCTGGTGTAGGCCGGTCCCCCCCAAGGTTATGGCTTGTGTTGGGAAGTGTGGCATGGTAAAGTAAACACAATGGATAACCTACAAAAGAGAAGACCCGTCCTTTGTATTTCACCAAACTCGTGCATTCTTTGCAGATCTCATGGTGAGGATTGTAATCATCTATTTTTAACTTGTAGTGTAACTACAGAGCTCTGGGTTTGGCTTCTATCTTTGTCTGGGTGTAGTTGGGATATGCCAGCAGAAGTAAGCACAATCTTTAACCCTTCTTTTTTCTCTTGGCCCCATAAAAGAGGAAGGAAAATGTGGAGGTGCACGCAAGCAGTATTGTTATGGACAGTGGGAAGAAAGGAATGCTAGGATCTTCCAAGAAAAAGGAAGGAGCAGTCAAGCCTTAAAGGACTGCATTATGTACAAGTCAATACATTGGTTAAAGACTCTACAATTATTTAACCATTTTTCTTTTATTGATTGTTGGAAGGATTGGAAGTTGGTAGCAAGCTGTTCCTCCTACAAGGTAAGGGTATTGACTAGCTGGGTCCCCCCTCCTCTTGGTTCTTTGAAGCTGAATTTTGATGGGAGTAGCCAGGGTAACCCGGGTCCCTCTGGGATGGGAGGTGTACTGAGGAATGACTCTGGAGAGGTTGTCTTACTCTACTATGGCCCTTTAGGTGTTGGGAACTCTATCCAGGCAGAACTGTTAGCTGCGATACAAGGAATACTTCTTGCAAAAGAAGTGGAAGTGGAACAGCTTCTGATTGAAGGAGATTCTAAAATAGTGGTGGACTGGTTAAATAATCCGGAGGATGTCACTTGGGGCTACAAAAATGAGTTAAAGAAATTCAAATGGCTGACAAGAAATATGTCTATAACAGTACAGTGGGTTGGTAGATCAGCTAATGCATTTGCCGATTTGTCTTGGCAAAACAAGGGATAAATAGGGAAATATTGTTCTGGGCACAACTGTAACTCTTGTTTAACATCAACATTCATGTAATCTCTGTTGTAGTTTTTGTATTTGCTGTTTGGAGAGGCGGCACCTCGCGCCTCTAAGGGTATTTTCATGTAACCAATCATTAAATTAATGGAAGATGATTTTATTTATCAAAAAAAAAGCTTCTATGGATTTTTTTTCTTTGATTGGTTATTTTTATGGAGTTAGAAAAGAGAGATCATTAAGATGCACAAAGGGATTCCAGGAAACAATTTTGAGAGGGTGGTTTGTGTTAGAATAGATAGTTTTATCTGTTCTAGGTGCCACAAGGGGTAAATATGTCTTTATGGTTGTTTTAAGTGCTGCCCTATATATATTAATAAATTCTGGCACCACCAGAACTATTTTTGGATCGCAACTCTTTCTTCTCTCTTCCTCCTCTTCTTCTTTTTTATTTTTTCTACTGTTTTTTTCTTCTAATACGGTAGCAGAGCATAACGACTGGGATTAAGAACAGATCGATCAATTTTTTTCTCTTCTTCTTGCTTCCTACTTCAGACCGAGATCAAAAGGATCAACTTTTGACTGATACAGCAGAGTTCTTTACCTCTTTCTTCTCCCCCTAGGTCGTGTACCAAGAAAAACAGATACTGAAGTTTCTAAATGCTGTGAGGAAGTGTGTATTCGGTTTCTAACCCTTTTTCTGTCAATCGTGTGATCCTTATACCTAAGAATGAGAATTCTGTAGGTCGCGAATGACCTGTTTTTGACTGGCAACATTGCTCATGGTCCCTCCTGGTGGTTGAGGTGATAACATGGTCTGGAATTGTGGTGGACTGTGACTGTGGAGTCTGTTTCAACCCTAAAAATAACCTAAAATTTGTTTTTTGGGAAAAAATAGAGCTGGTTTGTGTCCAGATTGTGTCCAGACTGCAGTATGTGAACTGTAGTTCTAGTGTGTTTCTAGGACTGATTTGTGTCAGGACAGACCCTTGGGTGTGTACTTGGAGCTGAATAGTGAACAGAATTATGTCCTCTGAAAATTCTGCAACTTCAGGTGTTAGTGTAAGTCAAAACGAAAAGAGTGGGGGGATGGATATGAGTTTCTTTGTGGTTGTGATTCCCTTTGATGGACTCAATTTCCTTGAATGGTCCAGGGGAATTAAGCTCTACATTACTGCCATGGGAAAAATAGGGTATATCAATGGTAAGGTGAAGGAACCAAAGACTAGAAGTGCTGAACATGACAGATGGGATCAAGAGAATAGTATGGTGATGTTGTGGCTCTTGGTGTCCATGCTGCCACAAGTGAGGAAAACTTTTATGTGGGCTCAAACAGCTTGTGAAATATGGGAACAAGCAAAATCTACCTATTTAGAACAAAGACACTATGCAGAGATCTACCAATTGCAAGATAAATCATCCACTTGTAAGCAAGGGGAGAGGAGTCTCTTAATATATTACTCAGATTTGACATCAATCTGGAAAGAGCTGGACCATTATCAAAGTATGAATTGGAAGTGTGATGAAGATGCAAAAGCTTACAAGTCCCTTGTCTCCTAGCAGAGGGTATTTGCTTTTCTCTTGGGGCTGAATCCTATATATGAGTCTATCAGAGTACAGGTATTGAGAAGCAAGGACCTATCTTCAGTCCAGGAGGTCTATGCCTTAGTCTAGTCTGAGGAGAGTAGAAGTGTGATGAATTGTTCAAACGGGGAACTGGTTGCCCTAGTAGTCAAGGGAGGTACAAGTGGAAATGGAGGGGGTTCTTTTAAGAAGGGTGACTTTCAAAAGAGGGTGGATGATAAAGACAAACTTTAATGTACACACTGACAAAAGTCTAGGCACACTAGAGACACATGTTGGGATCTCCATGGGAAGCCTAAGTGGGCTAAGGAATTGAGTAAAAAATCAGCATTTGATCAAGGAAAAAAGCCAAGTCAGTAGAATCAGAAGAAATACAATTCAGCAAATGTTGCCTCTCAAGAAACTATTCCCACGGTACCTCAAGGACATCCCTCTAGTTCTGATCCCAAGGAAGAGATTATCAATTCTTTTCGTGACCATTTGGAGCTATATGGTAGGACACTTCGTCAGGTGGATTCTGGCCCTACTCCTACTTTTTTTGCGTCTACATCAGGTAACTCTGCTACTACCATGTGTCATCTCATACATCTGAATCCCTTGAACAATTAACTCTGAAGCTTCAAATCACATGACTGGTATGTCAAATTTGTTTCAGACATATAACCTCCTCTCTAGAAGAGATAAGGTGAGACTAGATGATGGTTGATTCTCTATCATAGCCGATGAAGGAACCATCTCCCTTCTATTTGGCCTTACCCTCTCAAATGTGTTGTATGTTCCAAAATTGCCTACAAATTTACTTTCCATCAGTAGTATTACTCACTCTTTAAATTACTCAGTAACCTTCTTTCCTTCTTATGTGTCCCAAGATTTGACCTTAGGGAGGACGATTGGTAAAGTAAGTATGGTGGATGGTCTCTACGTGTTAGAGAATCAAGCTACTCTTATAGTTGCAAAGTCTTCGAGTCTGCCTAGTGAGAGTCAAGCCTACTTATGGCATAATCGTCTTGGTCATTTTTCTTTTGAGTCGTTAAAGGTTATATTTCCAGATTTATTTTAAGTCTTTATCATTAAATGAGTTGCAATGTCATACATGTCAATTGAGTAAACATTGTAGAAGTTATTTCCTTTAAGAAATAAAAGATATGAATTTCCTTTTCACATCGTCTATTCTGATGTTTGGGGCCTTGTTACTTTACCTTCTGAAATTGGCTTTAAGTATTTCATTACTTTAATTGATGACTACTCTAGGTATACCTGTATTTATCCTATGCGATCTAGAGATGGGGTGCTGAAGATTGTAAAAGATTTTCAACGCATGATTTTTACTCAATTCCAGACTGAGATTCTTATTTTCCAGTCGAACAACGCAAAGGAGTATTTTCATAGTAATCTCATGGAACAGTTTGGATCTTCAAGATTCGGCTTAGCTTCCTTACTGGTAATAAATTCGAGCTTACCTCTTCCACTGATTGTAAGCTTGGATGATTGAGACCATTCAAGCAAATTTGTTCCATCAAGTTTTACAGTAGTGATCTGCCCTTCGGCGTTGTCATCGCTTCCCAAGAGATACGTATGCGGATGTCTTTGTGTGAGTCCATTGATCACAACCCCTCCAAAAAAAAATATTTCTCACCAGCACCACAATATTCCAACACTAGCTGAACTCCCAAACACCTTTCCCACAAGGTTAGACACGAGTTACAACTAAAAACTAAGAAAAGTAGGTACTGGCGACAAAACATGGGAAGAAAAATAATTCCCAAAAAGGTTTTAGGGCTCCAAAAAATTCAGGATTATTTCCTATAGTTCCAAGGGTTTACCATGACTCAAATACAAGAGGTTTCAACAGCAACCAACCCACCATACTAGCATGCAAGCCCTAAAC
Organism: Nelumbo nucifera; assembly: GCF_055504915.1. Taxonomy (NCBI): domain Eukaryota; kingdom Viridiplantae; phylum Streptophyta; class Magnoliopsida; order Proteales; family Nelumbonaceae; genus Nelumbo; species Nelumbo nucifera. The sequence continues at coordinate 56,575,289 of NC_142655.1, forward strand.
TCTAGATCTGGATTTTTCGCCAATTTTCATCCAAAAAATCCAAGAAAAATCTAAAACAGCTTCAAACCACCATGAAACTTATACCAAAATTCCCCTAAAATCAAGGTGAATCAATGATCATCAAAAACCCATGAGGATGTCGCTGATTGTACGGACTACTGACGTCAACCGGCGCCATGCTGACGCCAGTAGGCCTGTCTGTGAGTCACAATCAACAGCAGATAGTTTCCTTGATCGTGAGATGCTTTGATACCAAGTTGGAAGGTTTAGAGATGTTGAGAAGAAGAAGAAGAAGAAAGTGTCAAGAATGCTTGGTGTGTTATTGTTCACACCAAGAGACTTTTCGTTTTACTTCACAAGCAAAATTACAAATGTGCCCTTGAATAGGTATCCAAATACAAATATTCATAAAAGGACAGGAATGCCCTTACACTCTTAACACTTACCCCACACAAACTCATAATTTTCAAGGTCAAAATGAAATAAGGAACCATAATTAGCCATGTTTCATGGACAAGGCTGTAGATAATTGTCTCCTTACATGTAAAATAGTGATTTTATGGGTTAAGATGGAGTAAGGAGCCATAGTCAACCAAGTTTCATAGACAAGGCTGTAGATGGTTATCTCCTTACATGTGTTTTAATATGAGACAAGGAATAAAAGAAAGAAAAGAATAAGGGAAGAAAGAAAGGAAGGAATAAAAGAAAGAAAAAAAAATAGTCTATAATTTATACACTATTTCCATACAACATTTCCAACATATTTCCTATATTTGGATGACTTTCATTCCCACCAATACCAACATTTTAAACCTTGGGTCTGATGTGTAGAAGGTATATGACTTCCACAGTTGTAGCCTCTATCTTCTCCAGGAAGTACTTAATGACTTTGTTATCAAATGCTAGTGTAGCACTTTTGATCCTTACAAACAGAAGATGCAAATACAAGAATCTGCAGAAAACAACTATATATGATTCTTATTTTAAACTTAAAAAACTCATTTAGAAGCCATTTTTACTAAACTCTATAATGCTGTAATGTATATGGATTGCTTGCATTACTTATGTTGGTAACCTGTATCTATTTACTATTACTTCAGAATGTTACTACCATTGTATTTTATCAAAATGGTCAAATTATTTACTAATATACTTTCAAAAATTTAATTTGTAGCAGGCATACCCACAAGAAAAGGTTGGTGTTTTTGTCCGACGAGGTAAAGGTGGCCCTCTCGCTGTGGTTGAGTATAGTGAGTTAGATCCAATGCTGGCTTCTGAAATCAATCAAGAGACTGGACGGCTTCGCTTTTGTTGGAGTAATGTATAGTTTCCGTCCATCGTCTTTGATTTAGTATCAGTAGCCTTGATTGTAATTCTATGTTACTTGTGCATACATTTTCAAGCCCAAAATTTCACAGTGATGTTTAAAGAGATGAGTGTGATATCATGTATGTTAGTTGCCATCCTTGCTGGGTGAAATTGCATGGTTTTTCAATTAAGATATTGTGTTCACAATTTCCTCTTTGCATTTCATGTTACTGACAATTTGGAAGTTTGCATTATCAGTCTACCATGGATTTTACTCGGTAGTTCCTTAAGCTTGTTTCAGTAGAAAGGCAGTAGAAAGGTGAATTCATTCATTCAATTTCTTCATGGAAAACATGTAGATATTTCAGGTACTGCAAACATAGAGTGGGCAGTTAGTGATCTCAGCTGTTTTTTCTTGTCCCCCAATCCTGTGTGTGTGTGTGTGTAGGTTTGGTTCTTTCATTTCCAAGTTACAGGATTTTAGCCTTTTGAAATTTAAGTGTGAATTGTTCCTAAGAAGTTTTAAGTTAAGGATGTTTGGCAGTATTAGCCTGTCACTAACTGCATGCTAAGCTTCCTTATTAATGTTTTGTCAACTTTTTGAACTATAGAAAGTCGTGTTTGTGCTCTATGAAGTTGTGTTCTTAAGAGATCCTCCCAAGAATTTTCTAGTCTAAGATTACTTATCTTATGTTGAGTTCTCAAACTTTTTTGTTGTGTGCTTTCCAGGTGTGCTTACATATGTTTACTTTGGATTTTCTAAATCAAGTGGCAAATGGCCTTGAGAAAGACAGCATGTCAGTGTTCTCTCTCTCTCTCTCTCTCTCGTGTGTGTGTGTGTGTGTGTGTTCCAAATGCAAACTTTTATGGGAACTGAATGTTCAAAGAACCTAATATTTGTGTAGTGTCACTAGGTCCACAGTTTATTCATTCATTTTATTATTGCAAATAAAGGATTGCCATTTGTCAGGAAGAGCCTAACTAAAGCCCATCCCTTTTGCACCCACCTCTCTAGGAATCTAAAGATCCCTACCTACAGTGACCACCTCACTCTGTAACACACTCTGCTCAAGAACAACCAAAAACAATAGCAATGGTACTTATTTACAAACTGCTATTCTACACTTGCCTCTTCCCCAACCTTTAATGGCCATCTTCCTGCCCACCACCTTCCCCAGGCCAAGCAAATTGAATAGATATGACACTCCCTTGGAGGAAATTAGCTCCTATGTTAGTATCCTCAAAACCAGAGCACCCACTACATTATCTTCTTTGCACAGATCCATTCAGCTTGCTCTATAAGAGTATAAGACTATAGCCATTCACATACATCCAATTGCCTGAAGTACTTAATTGTCCTGTGACTCCCATACCTAATTCTATCTAATTTCAGAAATTGCTTAATGGATATGGAAGAATTGTTAGGACTGGTATACATCTAGATCACTCTATCCAAACTTTCTTCTGGATCACTGCCCAAGGAAGATGCTTCATCTGAAGAATCAGAAACTACACCATTTTGACAAAACCCCTCCAGCTGTCCAGCATTGTGATAGTAAAGCGTAGAAGATTTTTATTAAAATGAAAAAGAGAGGTACACCAAGAAAGGATTAAAATTTCACAACGTATTAGCCAATACATATCATATTGATAGATCACAAATACACCAAATAAGCAGCTTTTGGGGTCTTGAGACATTTCAGGGGGTAGGCAGGCCTTAGATCGACTGCACTAGCCAATTTTTGAAAAAAAAAAAAAAAACTGAAAAAATAAAGCAAGGGGTCGAAACACCTGTGACACACCAGCCGGTGTATCAGGGTATATTGAAATTTTGATCCTTGACGTCAAGTAATAGGGTGATGATAGCACCAATATAAACATCACCAAATTATAAAACAATTATAACAATGTTCCAACTTTAGAAACATATTCAATTCAGGGTGGACCGAAAGCTGGAATTAGAAGAGTCTCTAGTAAAAGGCCATTCCCTAATGTTGGTCCTAGGTATCTGGGTCTTGGGAGGGGTGGCTGGATACAGTCCTGACCTTTGGCATTTTTTTGCACAAAGTGACTGCTCTCAGATTTGAATCTGCATTCTCACGCTTGGCAGCCCATGAATTCTGGAAGCAACAAAAATCCTTTAGCTTCACCTCTCAATTTAATGTAGATGCTGATGGAGGATTGATAAAGAAGATAGAACACCATATTCCATTGGTAAGAGACTCACATGACTCATCAGCAATGAAGGTTTTAGAAACAACAAACTTGCACCCCCCCCCCCCCCAAAAAAAAAAAAAAACACAGAAAAGATAGATGAAGAAAAAGAAAAAAGAAAGAAACTTGCATGAGTGACATGAATTAGAGGGTGGAAAACTGTGAAGGCTTTTTCCTGGGATGTTGGTTCTCTTTTATATATCATTCTACAGTAAGAATCCTTTACTTTTGGGTTGCTTGTAGGAAGGATTTCCTTAAAGAGGGACTTTTTTGAAACATTATCAAACTTTCTTGTGATGTTATCTAGACACTAGTTTTTATCTCTTATACAAAAGCTGTCAACCCAACACTTAAAACCTTGAATGTATTTCTTGTTCCCCTAATGTTAATAAACTTTTGTCCACTGTTTTGTAAAAGAAAAAAAAAATCCAATTGTTTTTCTTTAACAGAATGGATGATAACAGCACAAACCTCTGTAAAAGATTCAACAAATGAAGAAATGCTTCTCTGATATTTGGTCATTGCTTTACAGGGTCAATAGTGGATATTGCTTAAATTATCTTTCTATTCCATATGTCTATTATACTTGGATGAAAATTATGGATCTATGATCAGTTCATTGTGAATTTTAAGTTTTTTCATGCAGTTTTCTGTTGCTCTATAAATTCTTAAGTTTAAATGCATTGCATGCCCATATCATAGATGTAGTTTGTTTTCTTGTTTGTGGAATTTTTTTTTCTTCATTTCTCTTTATAGTTAAGATGGGATCGCTAAACAAGTTTCTGGTCAGAGCAAGTTTTTTGTTTCTTTTTGTAATATTTATCAGAATAAATCAGTTTCATATTTATTGACATTTTCTTGAAGACTTTTGGACTCGTTTGCTAATATTTATTTTAATGCTGGAAAACTTGGTACCATGCAATTGAATGCAGTTTCCACCTTGCTGAGAAGAAAATCCCTTCAATTCATGGATATACCGTGGGATTAAAGTTGGAACAATTCATATTTGATGCATTCACATATGCTCCTTCAACTGCTCTTTTTGAGGTGGATCCCTTTCTTCCCTTCCAACCCCTACAGTCCTCCTTCATCCTTTATTTCAGAAGTGAAATAATGCCCATTTTTGGTTTACACTAATTTTTTGGGACTTGGAATGATTTACTCCTATAATCAGGTCTTACGTGAAGAGGAATTTGCACCAGTTAAAAATGCCAATGGGTCAACTTTTGATACCCCCGATAGTGCTCGTTTGCTTGTTCTCCGTCTTCACACTCGTTGGGTGGTTGCAGCAGGTGGCTTCTTGACACATTCAGTGCCATTATATGCAACTGGTAATTTTTGCTGTTTTAATTCCTTCATGCTCATGTCATGGGTTGTGACAGATGTCACCCAACAAATCATAAAAGCGAAGTGCTAGACACCCCTGAAAGCCTGGCCCTATCTATATCATCAACATTCTCTTGAGCACTCAATCCTTTTAGGTTTTATGTGTAAATGGGGAAGCTACAAGTGCTTATTGCTAAAACTCAAACTATTGCAAACAGACTAACATAGTGTATGAGAAATAGACTCTCAAACAAGATTTGATTAAAATTTAATTATCTCTATATTAACACCTTTTTTTGCTTCTTTGGATTCTTATGTTGAACCCAGGTGTAGAGATCTCACCCCTCTGCTCTTATGCGGGAGAAAATTTAGAAGCTATATGTCGTGGAAGAACATTTCATGCACCCTGTGAGATTACTTTCTAGTTCGGAACTTTACTGATCTAAGTTCAGTTAGATTTAAATGAACTTAGAGGTTTGTCCATCCTATATGGGTAAGTACTTTATAGATGTTGTAATCTGATGTGTGAATTAGAAAGGTATAGGTATAATTTTTTTTTTTGTGAGAGAATTGGCATATTTATATATCATCCATCATCCATTCTATTCTTTATTGTTAATTTTGTATTCACTATCCTCTTGTATTTTCAGCCATTACATTTGATAGATGAACCTAAAGGTTTATTCTTGGGACCTTCTTTTGTTATATCTCATTTCATGCATGAACTGTGGACCTCAATATCCTCATCTCATGCCAGTGACAAGCATGAACTGCAGTGATAATTTAGCATGTTTCCCTTTTTCCTCCTGTTGTTGTCTGAGATACTCCATCATGCAAGTATTGTGTTTTTTCATCTTGTGCATTTTATGGAATTTACATGGAACACTTTGCTTCTAAGAGTGTCAAGTCCTTTAAGTTCAATGATGCAATTGGAATAGTGGTATATTGCTCTGTTTGAATCCAGCATAGGAGCCGTTTTCAATTTGATGGGAGGAAATGAAATGTGATTCTATTCTAGCCTCTACTTATTTCCCCATATCCTTGTGCCTACCTATTATAAAGCTTGCTGTAATCGTAGGGTGTGTTCTAAAACATGAGCGTTTCTGTATTTATTTGTTTTTAAAATTGCTCCATCTGAAAAAAAAAGAAGAAAAAAAATCTTGAACCGTTTGTTTTTTGTTTTGAGAAGCAAAAAAAAAAAAGTTCGTTTTGTTTCAGAAAACAATTTATGTTTCTGAAACCATCAAAATAATTGTTTTTAAAACAAAAACAAATTTTGGATGCCGATACTGTATGATTTATGAAACATGATATCAAGTTACCAAACGAAAACATATTCTTTAAACTGGTAATTCAAGATCACATTTTTGGAAACAAAAAACTTGTACAATCAACAACATATTTTGTTTTTTGTTTTGAGAACTAATTTATTTTCAAACGTTTTGATTTGTTTTGGAAACTTGCAACAAGAAAAACAATATACATTGGAGAACATCCCCTTTTTCAACAGATTACACTTCATATAAAAGGCTTATTTAAGGCCATGTTTGGGAGTGCTTATTGAATAAGTGCTTAAAAACAAGTGCTTATTTGAATAAGCACTTAGGCCATGTTTGGGAGTGCTTAAAAATAAGTGCTTATTTGGGCCATTAAGCACTTATTGGTATTTTGGAAATAAGCTTGAAATAAGTGCTTATTTTAAAAATAAGGGCTTATTTTTTAAGCCCAAATTTCCAGCATTTTTTAAGTGCTTATACAATAAGTATTTATTCAACTTTTTTTTCCAAAATTATCCCTAGTTGAATTTTAAACAAGTACTTTTATGAAAGCACTTTTACGAAAGCACTTTTATAAAAGCACTTTTACGAAAGAACTTTTATGAAAGCACTTTATAAAAGTACTTTCTTAAGGGTACTTTCTCAAAAGTGCATTTGTAAAAATACTTTATGAAACTGCTTTTGTAAAAGTGTTCATAAAAGTACTTTCATAGAAGTGCTTTCGTAAAAGTACTTTTATAAAAGTGTTTTTATAAAAGTGTTTTCAAAGGGTATACTTTGAAAGTTTGAATAAAAATGGAGGACAAAATAATCACAAATGCTTATTTAAGTGCTTATGAGAGGAAAAAACTACCAAACACCCAATACAAAGTAAGTGCTTATTTTTTAGCACTTGAAAAAAGTTGGCTGTCAAATGCAAATAAGTGCTTATTCGAATAAACACTTGTTTTTAAGCACTTATTTTTAACTTAAGCACGGCCGTGTTTGGTAGTGTTTAAAAATATGTGCTTATTTGGGTTGGGAGCACATCATTAAGCACTTATTGGTGTTTGAAAAATAGACCCAAAATAAGTACTTATTTTAAAAATAAGGGCTTATTTTTTGTCCAAATTTCCAGCTTTTTTAAAGTGCTTAAACAATAAGCATTTATTCGATTTTTTCCCAAAACTATCCCTAGTTGAATTTTAAAATATCACTTATAAAATTATCCTTAGTTGAATTTTACAAAAATACTTTCATAAAAGTACTTTCGTAAAAATGCTTTTGTAAAAGTGATTTCATAAAAATGTTTTTACAAAAGTTATTTAGTAAAAGTACTTTCATAAGGGTATATTTTGAAATTTTGAAAGAAAATGAAAGACAAAATAATCACAAATGCTTGTTTAAGTGATTATTGTAGAAAAAGACTATCAAACACTCAATATAAAATAAGTGCTTATTTTTACAATAAGAACATGAAAAAGTCATGCTCTTCCTGTGCTTTAATACTTGAAAATAAGCACCGACTTTCAGCCTTTCAGGAATGGCCCTACATCTGTTGGTCTCTCTGCCTTAGTATATTCACCCGATTAACAAGTTCTCTAATTTGGTTGACCAAGGTAGCTAATGAGGTTATAAGCCATCTGAAAATGTGCATATTTTGATGGTGTTTGGCATGGTTGCGTCTTGATTGTTGCACTGCATGATTTTTCCACATCAGCATGTTGGAGGAAACACAGGCAAAAAGAACATGTTTGCTAACCCTTGTTTTACTCCAAAACAGAACATCTCACCAGCTCTGGTAGTGTTGGTGGAAATACGGTTTTGGTGTTACAGGGCGTTGAAAAATGAGTAGCTTTTTTTTTTAATAACAAGAGTAAAAGCACAGTAAGCACTTAAATGCCACATGGGCATTGCCTTGCCTCAGCAAACAGGTTTCTAATAGAAATGTTGCAGACGACATTTATGGTGTCATGTTGCTGTTTGAGGAAAAATAGAACCATTAAAAACAAAACCATAGGCCATTCATTGCCATTGACCAGCATATATATCATACTCTGGTCTATACCCTTTTAAAGCAGGCACAGATCTAATCATCTAAATACAGGGGTGGTGTCCTTGTTTGTTGTTATTGGAATCAGAAAGCACCCACACCGGAGCCAAGAAGCATCACTTTGTGGATGCCATATATGCAAGCTTATTATAAGTATGGTTCAGGCAGTTCAGTATAGGCATTCGGCTGCCTTTTCCAATTCCTTTGTGTATATATATATTCAAGGCTTTACATATTGGCATCTGATTAAGAAATATGGTGGGTCTATCTCTTCATCTCTTGGCCAATGGGCTGGGTTAATGTATTTGAGTCATCAGATTAATATGCTCTCGTTTGAAGAAGCCGTGGGAATAATCCCACTGTGTTCACTCACTCCCTTAAAAACAATTAAAAAAAATCTTTTTTTTTTAATTATTAGAACTTAAAGTAAGAATATGAGGCAGCTGCCCGGCCCACTTGAAATCTACCATTGCATATTCTGTAATGCATTTAACGGGTCCAAGGGTAGCAGCAAATGCAAAATGATTCCTGTGATCTGAATGGTGCTAACTACACTTGACACTAGAATATTGTTTGCTCGGTTCATGTTATGAATGAAATAGGGTAGATTCTGATGCATACGACTAATTCAGGGATCAAGAAAGGTAGGACTACATTTTCCATTGATTTTTGTTATTTGTTAAGATTAATTTTCTGTTCCGGTCAAAGAAGATGCAACAAATTCAAGGATCAAGAGAAACTATTTACAACTAGTTACAGTGGTAATCAGGGCCATCTAATGGATGGTTGGCACCACAGTGATATAAGTGCCCCAGTGCTAATTTTTATCCAAAATTAAGCAATTAAGCAATTAACCATTAGGGGTGCTCATGATTCGATTAACCAAACCATAGGGGTTTTTTTGAAACCAAACCAGTCCTGCCAGTTTTTCTATATCTCCAAACCGAAATTGAACTGATACCACCAATAAGGTTCTAAATATAGACACAGGCTGCCCGTGTCGGTGCTTTTTTTTTTCCGTTTCACTTTTTTTTTTTGAAATTGGTTCAGAGGGGCCACTTTAAGGCCCGGCTACCCTCTGAACCAGTGGCTGACCCGATACAACCCCTGTATGGGCATATCGGGAAGCCATCGGCATGAAACACATCGGCCGATACAAACCGATACATGTCGATACTTTGAACCTTGACCACCGGTTGCCCGGTTGATCAATTTTAGTTTTTGACTGGTTTGATTCTTCGGTTTTTTGGTTTTTTATACTTATAACATATAAATAAATATATAAAATATTACTATGAATAAATATTATTTTTTAAATAGATAAATATAAATAAATAACTATAAATATAATATATGTATGTATTTATATATAATACATATATTTATTTAATATAGAGATAACATGTGAGACATTAAAAATATATATATAATATACATATAAATATATATCGGTTGATTTGGTTAACTGCCTGTTTTTTTCTAGGTTAACCAAAAACAAAACCGGTTCTTCAGTTTTCTAGAAATACCAAACCAATTGATTCAGTTGACTACATTTTTTTGTTTGATTTGCTCGGTTCAGTTTGGTTTTTCGGTTTTTTATGAGCACCCCTATTAACCATATCGTTTTGTGGCGAGGACGTAATTAATGGACGAGCCTTTTTTTTTTTTACAGTGTAATTATGGGTATAAGCTAAAGATGACTTTCAAGTTCCAAAACTGCCTCCTTGAGCGTGTACAGAAAGGCCAATTTGCTTGCCGGGTGCCAACGGACATAAAACAATTGCATTTGCCTAGGAAGTTAGACCGACAATTCAACTCGTCCTACAGAACAGATCATATATATAGTTACCCAAGAAAATCAGATATATAAAAGAGACCAACCTAACAGGAAGTGGAATGATAAAGAAGCAAGACCCAATAAGCATTTTCAACTGCAATTGCAATACAGCAAAGGTATTGGTGGGGATGTATTCAGAAATGCTTTCAAATAAAAAAACCTGGTTGATTCATGCTTGCCGCCAAGCCCAAATATGCTCCATACAACAATGACCATTTGATCTGTAACTCACCAACCTTGGTGGGTCAACATTTGGTCCTGGGATGTAGGACTCCCAGATACATCACTGTAGGTTCCAAAATCAGAGAGAATACAGAGACAAACCAGATGTAACCGAAACTAATGAAGTGCGCAAGGATCAAATCTCAGAATCTGATGTCAACAATCACTGTATGCCCTAGCGTAAACAAAGTAAGATTCTTAAGATATTTGCCGCAATGCTGCAAAGATGCATTCAAACTCTATCAAGCTCATTGGCATGCGGACTAATCACACATCATCTTTCATGCATCACATACTAAATGTTCTACAACAGAGAAGCTTCAGTCTAAAAGGTCAAGTATTTATCCAACACACTGCAGAAAATCATGTGCATTAATAATTTACAAAGTACCTGGTATTTTTAAGTTTTGTCACCAAATCACTTGTTTAAATGCTGAGGTATGTCTTCAGCATCACATGGAACGGGTATGATGCTTGGCTGCTTGTCTTTGTCACAAACACTAATTTGAATGGTTAGGTATTTCATTAATCGACTCCCTTGATTAGGATCCAATGTTTTCTTTTGTCCCCAAACCTTAAATCAAAGTGGTAACATTATCAAAGTCCTTTCGTGCATCATAAATAAAGCTATGCCAATCATTGTTACTGATCACGACCAAAAAAGGAAAAAACAAAAGAAAAGATCAATGATGGAAAATATGTGCATTCATCTTGACACTTCGTTTATTTCTATGTTCATCTTTGACACTGTTAATCTGTGAAGGCTGCTTCAAATTTCTTTCACCATGTGGAGCTTCACCCCTTGTACAGTGTTGTGAATCTCACAGACATGCTTATGGACCTGTCTAAAGAAGATAGAGTAATGTATTGGATCCTTTCGGTTCATTTTACCCCTAAACATTTATCTTTCCTTCTCTTTGCTACAGGGAAAGAATTCCATCTCATGCCCTTTTTTTTTGTGTGTGTAAAAGGTAAGGTACTTTATTAAATCAAAGAACAACACAATATAGCCTAGGCCATTAGAGGCTGCCTAGGGCCACCTCAGATTACAATCTCATCCAAGACTGAGAACTAAACAACGACCGCATATTCTGATTTTTAAAATCCTCTGTTGCCGACACCCAAGACAATAATTTGCCCACAGCTTTCTGCACCATTTCCTCTGGAGTTTTAGCTTTACCCTGGAAAATTCTGTTGTTTCTTTCAGTCCAAATAGTCCAAAGAACAGCTGCTGGAATAGTGTTCCAAACCAAGTTACCTTTCTTGCTGAGGCCCTCAATTTTCCAACAATACAGCAGTTCCTTCACTGAATTTGGCATTACCCAACTGACTTCCAAGGCCTTAAGGAAATGCCCCCAGATATAAGCCGAAACTGGGCAATGAATAGACAGGTGTTCAATAGATTCTGCTGAACCACCACACAATCCACATGAAATATCCAGAATCTGAATGCCACGTCTCATCAGATT